>NC_140939.1:147916944-148516944 GCF_014529385.1 Adiantum capillus-veneris
AATAATATTACCTTGAACCATGGATGAAGATAATAAAGACGCATCATGTTACTTCACCCATGACATGATGGAGCTCGACTTGGTGAACCTAAGAAGCTCTCTAGAAGCTCTCTATGATGTTTTTGAACGCTGAAGTCCAAACTACTATTCCAAGTTTCCATCTTCTCAAACGTGCACCAACTAAATTTTGACGATTCTCCTACTTATCTTTAAATACCTACTTTTCAATTACGTGAGACGCCTTGAAGAGGCAGGCGATAAGTTCGCCAAAAGAGGCCGCAGCAATCAAAGCACACAAAGGCTATTATTAAACTAATGTATTTGAAACTATTCTTGAAACTGAAGGCGAATATGAGCAGCGCTGGGTTATGATAATACGCAAAACCCAACCAAAAATAGCAAAGGAGCATCGTAGGGCAGCCTCTTTTTGGCGACAAGTTTGCCAAAAAGAGGCCGCAGCAATCAAAGCACACAAAGGCTATTATTAAAATAATGTATTTGAACTTATTCTTGAAACTGAAGGTGAATAGAAGCAGCGCTGGGTTATGATAATACGCAAAATGCAACCAAAAATAGCAAAGGAACATCGTAGGGCAGCCAAGAATAGCCAAACAACTCTCAGCAGCTCGTCTCTCCTCACACTTCAAAATAGAGATGTACTATTGTATTTTGTGTTGCTCTGACTAACGTTGTTTGCAAGGTGAGTTCGAGGTAGCTACAGGGCAAAGCCTAGTGACAACAAAGGCCGAAAACTTATGCACCTCAATCTGCTTCAACTTATCCCTGACACGCCACAAGCCGCAATTTGTTCTTGAAGATTAAAGAGCTACACCTTTCTTGGAAGAATAGTCAATAGCGCTCCTAATTTGGTAGAGTGCATGCCAGCCTCATGAAGATCAATAAAGTGATTATAGCCCCTGCAAGGTAGCGCTACAATGTGTAGGGAATACAGGCCAAACACAGTGCATCATATTTTAAGAAATAACATCAAATTAAAAATAGCAAATCGTGTTGACTGCACAAACAAAATACACTACTACTTTAGCTTCTCTCTGCTCATACTCTCCTTCTTTAGCTTTGCTCTGCTCACGCTTCTTCTTCAGTAAGATCTTGTAGGACGTTGCACGCTCGACGTCGTCTCTTTTAAAAGGAGCTAACATTGGTTTTCTTCCTCGCTCTTGAGCCTCACACTAGAAGTAGTTGAAAGCATGTCACGGCTTCCTCTCTGCTATGACAGAATTCAAAACCAGAGAGCGTGATCCTATCATCTAGAAGGTGGGAATAGTAGTGGTGGCCCCAGTTTCACGTGAGAGATTAGAATGCACTTTTAAGCCTCCCGCAGCAAGCTGCAAGGTCATGGGCATCCTCAAAAAGCATTACAGTGTTATGAAGCTTTTTGATGTTGATGGTGATCTGATGCTTCGTGAACTGTCCCACCTCAAGATGTATATAGATGGGAAGAAAACTATAGCAAATGATAATTGACACTTAGTTGTTGTGGTTCAATGTGAACGTATTTAGCTCTATCAAAATTTTCCATCGGCTTGCTTTGATACCATGTTGACAAGGGAGGAAGACCGCGACGAGAGAAGAGTAGAGGGAGAGAGAACTCCAGAATTGCAAACCCCAAAGTGTGTCTACTAATCACACGAGATGTGTTTATATGGAGGGAACCAACGTGCTATATATAGAGATACTATATATAGATCAACAAGGGAAAGAGGGAGAGAGATAGGGACAGAGGAAAATTGGGCTCCAAAGGGATACCTGAGCAACCAGCACCAAGATTACCTTCAAAGCGAGGACGCTTTGTTGAACGAAGTGCTTGCTTTACATGGAGGTGCAGGCATGACTTTGCGATGGCGCTTCTGCTTCATAGTTCAACTACACGACCAAGAAGGGGAGAGCGAGAGGGATAGAGAGAGAGAGAGAGAGACTCAGTAAAAGAAATGGAATAACTAATTGCATTACATTAGAATTGTAATTTTAGGATCAATTGATCACTTAGACGTTGAATCTAAGTGCAGCCAACACAAAACGATGGCTACATTTACAACCATAACATATATGTGTGTATATATATATTTGTTTATGCATGTATGTAGGCACTAAGTACGGGAGCATAGCACCCGAAGGTTAAACGGTTCCTCTTGGGTATAGTCCTTTTTTAATCGTGGCATTGAGATCATTGATCCAGTCATGCATGGATTACCGCATTAATGTACCTTTGGTTTTACCACGGTTGAGACTGCGATGATATCTAAAAAGGTCCAGTTGACCTTTGGCACTACTACCTCTACTTATGTCTAGTAGTATGTATATGTATCTACATGTTTGTGTGCTAATATATATATCCTCTGGGAGAGAATTTTAATGTTACGATCAATTGATCACTTAGACGTTGAATTTAGGTGCGGCCAACACAAAACGATGGCTACATTTACAACCATAACATATATATATGTGTACATATATAATTTTTTATGCATGTATGTAGGCACTAAGTACGGGAGCATAGCACCCAAAGGCTAGACGCTTCCTCTTGGGTATAGTCCTTTTTTAATCGTGGTGTTGCGGTCATTGATCCACTCATGCATGGATTACCGCAATGTACCTTTCGTTTTACCACGGTTGAGACTGCGATGATATCTAAAGAGGTGCAATTGACCTTTGGCACTAATAGCCTCTACTTAGGTCTACTAGTATATATCTGTACCTCCGTGCTTGTGTACGTATTTATAGATGAGTGAGTATGGTGGAAAGCTTAAATTGCTCTTTGTAATGTAGATGTCAGACGAGAGACCAACTGGTGAGGAGCAGTCAGCTGGCTCTTCTTTTGGTTGGTTCACATCTCAGGTGGACTCCCACCCGGGGTCGAAATCGCCTCCAGTGGACCCCAGTCTTGAGTCGGTGAGAACAAGCAAAGAAATAATGAATGTTTCTATGCAGTTAACCCTAAACCATGAGTGTCATAGGTTTTCTTTTTTTTTTTTTTTGTAGGCATGGCCAACCTACACCTACCATTCTCAGGTTTCTACACCGGTCGAAGAACTTGACTAACAGCGGGCTATCTCTTTACAAGAGTAGTACCTCCGTTTGACGGAGGATTTGTTTGGCGGCTACACTCCGCAGGAGCTTGTGACCTACGGCATTTCTCCGCAGACTACACCATGGGGAAGTCAGGGAGGGACTCCTTACCTTTAGAGCCTTGCACCGACGGTACCTCCCTCTACTCTCCCTTCCTATTGTCCTACTCCTATTCCATTGTAGGTTCCTACTCTCCTTGCATCACAGGGTCCTACTCCCATCGCATCACAGGGTCCTATTCCACTCCATTCCACTCCTGCTTTGTCAGAACATCGTCGACGGACATCCTCTGGTAGCACGCCTCTACGCTCGTCTCAGGGCAGCGAGCGCTGTCGTTTTGTGGCACGTGCATAATGTGAAAACTAAAATATCTACCTCACTCTCAATTGTTTTGGTATGCGGGACCAAATGCTATAATGTACATAGTGTGATATATGCGAAAATAGATGCCACGGCTGTAGCCGTGTACATACCTTGTCGGGCAGACGAGGCGCTACACATGGCACCGTTGCATGTTTTAACACATTAAAGCATGTCTAATTTTCTTTAGGAATGTATAAATGTCAAGTGTATCGAAGTGGCACGCTCGTTTTTCCTAGAAAGTTCAATGTGGACAATCTCGGCCAAAAATAGGAGGTTTCGTGCACTGGCATAAAACACGTGTCCAAAGTGCTTATCAAGTGGGAAAATGAGGTGCAAGATGAAATTTGAGCCCAATGGGATATTTCAATAATTTTAGGGATTTCCCCTAGCTTGTTTGGGCTTTTTATGGACAAAAAAAGGGCATTTTTTGGGCAAAAATGTCTTGAAATGACCTTAAAATGGTAAAAAATAGCCTAAAAATAGCTCAAAATGCGACATCAACAATGCTTCCATCATTTCTCAAGTTGTGTGGAGAGTTTAAGAGCCAAGGATGAGCTCATTTGGGCATATGAGCAAGGAGATACACCCATTCCTTTACAGGGTACAGATGCAGTCCCGTGCTGCTTCCACTGCATGGTTGAAACTGTGAGGCCTCCAATTAGGGTTTCCCCTCCTCAAATAACTACATCGGCTTCTCCAATGAAGTACTTAAACTTTCATGAAATGGTCACGAGAAAGAATCGAAGCGTAAATTTAGGGTTTTTAACAGGTCAAATGAGCACTGCATCTGTGAAATTGGGAGCGAGGCTACACCAAATCTTCACACACACAAGAATTTTGAGTTGACTTGGTTCATTTTAAAAGTGGAGCTTCCATGGCTGGAGTTTTGTTCTTTCTTAATGTATTTTTGGCTCCAAATTTTCTACACCTTGCTTGATTTTGCTACGAATCCTCACAGTCAGAGCCCCTACGCTTTCCTAGTCGCACTGCGCACTTCTTGACACATTATTGGTGAACCCGATGTGAAGTAGGCTCAGGTGAGGGTTCAAAGCTTCATTGAAGGTCTCAAGACAAAGTTTTAAAGCTATGGAGCAACAAGAGAAACAGGGGGTTCGATTTGATCCAGTCACAATGCAAATGTTTCAAGCTTTTGCTGCAAAAAGGAGGAAGCTTTCCACAACCAAAGCGCTTCAATTTGTGGAGAAGAAAATGGACCAATTTAAAGCTAAAGATGTAACAAAGTATCTTTGTGGATATGTAAAGGAGATGGAGCTTCATTGAGTGCCCAAAGCAGAGATGGTGCAAAGGTTTGAACTTGATGTGGTTCCCGAGATCAGAGAGCATGTAAGCGGAATTAGAAATGAGCATTTGGCAACTTGAGAAGCATTCAAATTAGCCTAGAAGGAAGATTATTTCATGGACTCCGAAAGGGTAACAAAGAGGACTTTTTTAGAGTGGGTAGTTTGGCCAAAAGAGGGGCTCTCGCCTACCAAGCTGCTAAGGGAATTCGAACACCGTTATGATCAACTTTCAAGGAGTGAAAAGGCTACCCTAAACTCAGAGAAGATAGATCTCTTTTTGCGGGTTGTAGGTAAAGATATTCAAGAGAAGTTAGAGCTACTACTCGAGGATAAGGATACGGACCAGAGTTTGAAGACCAGTTGGAATGAGGTCGAAGACACCATTTCACTGCTAGCTAAGCGACAACGACGTAGAGACAAGATTATAGTCAACCCTACTCAAGTCCCAAGTGTTCCCGAGAGTCCTATAAAGCGTGTGATTGTGGTTCTAAAGAGTGACAATTCCATCCTAGATGATATTGTCAAAGGAATGCAAGAGCTCAAGTTAAATCTTACAAGGCTAGAATAAAAGGGGAAACCATCAGGACAATCTACATGGCAAAGACCTCAAAACAAAGAAGGCTTTGTAAATAGATGCATATGGTGCGATAGTACTGACCATGGAAGGAGGGATTGTGAAATTTTTTAAGACTTTTTGACAAAGGATCTTGTTTTCTTTAAAGATGGTAAGATTCACTTAAGTGAAACAGGTAAGCTCCTGGGGACAGACTTTGGAAAGAGCGGAATGAAGAAGCTAGTTGAGGACATGGCTACTAGCCATGCCATATCAATGGTTGAGGCAGCCGCCTGTGGGTTGAAGGTGGATCCTATTAAGAAAAAAGGACCAGTCAAGGTTGGAGAACAGGAATCTAATGGTATTGGAGAGCTATGGCCATGCGTTATAGAGTCTGCTATGAAGGGTAGAATGACTACAGAGGTTTTACATGAAGTTGGAGATTGCATTCGGCTTGAAACACGTTGGAATGACACTGTGGACTCTTTGTCAGTGCATGGATACATTGCCAAATGTCACATGCACTGACAAAGAGCTTTTGCATTTGAGCCGCATGAGATAGGGTGTGTTGATCCATCCATTGTTGCTCCTATGGTGATCTTCACTATCCCTCATGTACCTTGGAACTTGAGGCCTATTCTGGTTCCAAAGGCCCATTTGCCAAACCTCATTGAATTGCTTAATGAAAAGATCAAGATGGGTATCTTGGAGCCTTCTTGTGCTTCGTATTCGAACAGGTGGTTCATAGTTCCGAAGAAAAATGGTTCTTTATGATTTATTTAGGATATGCAACCTGCAAATAAGGTGACAATCATAAATGTGGGTACAGGGCCAGTTGTAGATGAATTTGCAGGAAGGGCAATATATTCTATGGGAGATTTGTACTCAGGGTATGATGAGATCCAACTAGCAATGGAAAGCATGGACCTAACTATCATGAGGACACCTTTGGGCCTGGTAAGGATGTGCACCTTACCTCAGGGAGCAACTAAATCAATTGATCATATGATGAATGGTATGAAAAAAGTCCTACGTGACTTCATACCTCAAACTACAATGCCTTCCATTGAGGATGTGCCAATCAAAGGATGTGATGGTAAGTGATATATATGTGGCTCTGGACCTAAGGGGGCATTGCAAGTATGTGGAAAACCATATCAGTGATTGTGATAATATCTTGTCAAGGTTGGAAGAGGTGAACCTTACCTTGTCTGGCCAACAATCTATGTTTGGTGTGAATGAAGTTGTTGTTGTGGGACATATGTGCGGGCTATATGGTAGAAGGCATTGTCCTGCAAAGATTGATGTAATTCAAAGAATGAAAGAGACATGTATTAATGTAACTGAGGTTCGAAGGTTCTTGGGTTCATGTGTGTTCTACGTTATTTGGATTCCACATTATGCACATGTGGCAGAACCTTTGTATCAACTTTTGAGAAAGAACAAAAAGTTTCAATGGGAGGAAATGCATACACATTCCATGAGGAAATCAAAGAAGTTGTTTCTTATGTCTCCAACTTTGAGGAAAGCAAACTATGAATGTGGAAGATATGTAATTGTGACAGTGGATACTAGCCCCACAAGGATTGGAGGGGCGATTGGGCAAGATAATGATGATGGCTAAGTGCTCGTCAACACAACTATGCACACATAAAAAGAGAGTTATGGGGAGTAGTCACAGCTTTGAAATGTGACAAATAGTATTTGATAGGAGCAAAGGTAATAGTGGAGACCGATTGTCTACCCCTTCTTGGAATGATCACAAGCTGCTCAACTCCCGACATTGCTATGTTAAGATGGATTGCCTACATAAAGTCCTTGAATCCAGAATTTAAGCATATTGCAGGCAAAGATACTCCAGTTGCAAATATTCTTTCAAGAGCAAGGTATGAAAATGAAGAAGACATGGTTGTTGAGCGCGATGATGTAGGCACACAATTCTATAGTATCTCTCATGCCAAGGGCGATCATGTTTTCTTGTCAAATGCACTTGAGTCATTTACAGAGGACCTATGTCAAGGTGACTGGTTGCTCATTGGACGCTATCTGAGCACTTTGACAAGGCAAGGAGGGTGGACTGATCAAAAATTCAAAAGAATACGGAGAAACACCTATGGATACTTTTTGAAAGATGAGTACTTATGGAAGCGTCCAAAACAAATAAATGGAATTTCGATGAGAGTGGTGAATGATAAGGATGCTCAAAATGAGCTTATGAAAAAGTTTCATGAGAGTCTTTATGTTGGACACAGAGGTGTATGGGCCACCTTTACTAAAATGAAAGAGAGGTATTGGTGGAAAGTTGTGTATAAAGATGTATCTCACTTTGTGGAGTCCTATGAAACCTGTCAAATGTATTCAAATGTACGTCATCGTGATGGGTTTCACCCTACTTACCCATTGGCCATGCACTATAAGTGGGTAGTAGATCTGGTTACAGTGCCATTGGGCTTATGGAAAATGAGATACATAGTGCTTGCAAGAGAAGACTTAACCATCCAAGTTGAAGGTTGTGCTCTAAGAATGAAGAGCACAGAAGGGATATGTAAGTTCCTCTTGGATTATGTGTTTAGTTGTTATGGTTGTGCTGGGAAAATAACAGCAGACAGAGGTGAGTTGGATGTTGACAAAGCAAGGGAGTTTTTCTCTATGTTGGGCATTAAACTTGCTCTCACTACTGCATATAATCGTGAGGGAAATGGTAAATTAGAGTGTGGGCATCCTCCTATCATTAAAGCTTTGGCTAAGGCCTGCAAAGGTAAAATGGGAGAGTGGACTAGGTTATTGCCTCATGCTTTATGGGCCGATCGTGCAACTCATAGCCTAGTTTACTAGTTAAATGCATTTTGAGTTGATGTATGGTCAGAAACCTATAATGCCAATTGAGTATGTAATTCCCACATGGAATGTATTACCTTGGGAAGATGGAATGAATAGGGAAGGCCTTCTTGCTTTGCGCATACAACAATTAGAAAGAAGGCCCCAAGATATTGAGATTGCAATAGCACGATTGAAAGATGCAACGTTAAATAATAAGGACAGATTTGATAAGAGGCATATACTCAGACCTTAATCTATTGAGGAAGGTGATTGGGTGTTGATGTATGAGAGAAGTCTTGACAACCAACATTCAACAATAAGAAATGTTTCAAAGAGATGGTTTGGTCCTTATGTGGTTCAGCATGTACATGGTAATGCAACTTACACCTTGCATGAATTAGATGGGACAAAAATGAAGATTCCCATCGCAGGGAAAAGAATCAAGTTATTCAAAAGAAGAGGCGATATAGATCCCTTTGATTCAAAGGAAGGTCAGAATGAAGGCTCTAATAAAAATGGTATGGGTGTGGATGAAGAACAAGAGGATGATGCATTAGATTTTGTTGAAAGCAATGATGAAATCGACGTGGATGTGGACTTAAATGAAGATTGAACCTGCAAAAGATATCTGTGGCACATGCCGGAGGATGTGCAGGTTTAGAGGGGGTGGATGTCGTGCCCTAGCAAGTGTGTAATGTGAAAACTAAAATATCTACCTCACTCTCAATGATTTTGTTATGTGGGACCAAATGCTATGATGTACATAGTGTGATATATGCAAAAATAGATGCCACGGCTACAGCCGTGTACATACCTTGTCTGGAAGACGAGGCACTAGACATGGCACCGTTGCCTATTTTAACACATTGAATCATGTCAAATTTTCTTTAGGAATGTACAAATGTCAAGTGTATCAAAGTGGCACGCTCGTTTTGCCTAGAAAGTTCAATGCAGACAATCTCGACAAAAAAAACGAGGTTTCGTGCGCTGGCATAAAAGACGTGTTCAAAGTGCTTACCAAGTGGGAAAATGAGGTTCAAGATGAAATTTGAGCCCAATGGGATATTTCCATAATTTTAGGGATTTCCCCCAGCTAGTTTGGGCTTTTTATGGATAAAAAATGGCAAAAAATGACCTTAAAATGGTCAAAAATAGACTAAAAATAGCTCTAAATAGCTCAAAATGCCACATCAACAATGGTTCCATCGTTGCTCAAGTTGTGTGGAGATTTTTAGAGCCAAAAAAGAGCTCATTTGGTCATATGAGCAAGGAGATACAACCATTCCTTTACAGGGTGCAGGTGCAGCCGCGTGCTGCTTCCATTGCATGGTTGAGACTGTGAGGCCTCTAATTAGGGTTTACCCTCCTCAAATAACTACTTGGTCTCCTCTAATGAAGTACTGAAGCTCCCATGAAATGGTCACGATGATGAATCGAAGCGTCAATTTAGGATTTTTAACAGGTCGAATGAGCACTGCATCTGTGTAATTGGGAGCGAGGCTACACCCTAATCTTCACACACACAAGAATTTTAAGTTTATTTTGGTTCATTTTAAAAGTGGAGCTTCCATGGCTAGAGTTTTGTTCTTTTGTAATGTATTTTTGGCTTCAAATCATCTACGTCTTGCTTGATTTTTCTACGAATCCTCACAGTCAAAGGCCCGACGCTTTCCTAGTCACACTGCGCACTTCTTGACATTGCTATAAGAGACGAAGAGGTGGTGGATCTTGTGGTTTTGCATGTTTTGGTAGTGGCGGGATAACAGAGTCCCCACTTCCAGAGTGTGCTGCCCCGGACGTAGAGGACGAGGATATAGACACCAGACACGCATGGGTGCTACTACAGGGTTAAATATGGTGGGGAGGTGGATATTGGCACAGCACACGGCAGGGTATTTTGACACCATCTACAAATTCTTATACATTCAATGTATAAGAACTATTTTATAAAGTTTAGAGACCAACTACCCGATCATGCATTGTACATTGAGGACGCTCTGTTAGCTAGATTTCCAAATGCCCTCGATCAACGTTTTTCACAACAATGATTGGAGGTCTACATTAAGATATTTCTAAAAAAACAAGCACTCTAGTGTGTCGCACGCAGTAGCCAACCAGGTCAGAGATCCAGACAGGAGTTACCACGGTGGCAGCATGGAAGACGCGGAGTGGGAATGAGCAATTCAAGCGAAGAGCGATCAAGTTGCGCGGCAGGCTCATCATACAGACAACAACGCGAGGCTCGCGCAAGACAAACTCCCGCGCACTATGGCTCAGGAGGCAAAGGAGCTTGGAAGGATAAATATGTAAGATTAATTGAATTATAACGTCGATCGGTTACTATAAAGATTGTAGTTGATGATTTGGTGTTGTTATTGCTAATGAGGCGGTCCGGGGTGGGCAACAAGAACAGTGGCCTCTAAGCACTTTTCTAGGCTCCCGTGCTGCTCAATTGGGTTGGGGTTGGAAACATCAGCAAACACACACACAAACCCGCAACCTAACCCTACACAAATTTGGGGCACCACCTAGTTTTGGATGCGAACTAGGACGCGTAGAGAGAGAGAGAGAGAGAGAGAGAGAGAGAGAGAGAGAGAGAGAGAGAGAGAGAGAGAGAGAGAGAGAGAGAGAGAGAGAGAGAGAGAGAGAGTCCTCCAAGTGTCCTGAGTAGAGTCAATTTTGATGCTCCAAGTGTCCTGAGTAGAGTCAATTTTGACGCTTGTTGACGGTCCACTAGCTTTGACAGTACGTTTTTTCTCCACTCTTGACCTTCCTTGGGAGCCAAGATAAGTGAACAGGAGTAATCAATCATCGTGATGCTGTCTTTCACGAGAAGAGGCTGAATTTTGTGGTTTTTTTGATAGATATGGGTAATATGGAAGAGGAAAAATGAGACTAGGTGGTCAATTTTGGAATGAAAGTGTGTGTAGAGGATATGAGTTCACCATGGTTTCTCTTATTCTTCAAGCTTGAGAAAAAGGTGAGTAGGGTGCAGAGAGGAGTGGTGAGGGAGGTGGGGATGATGAGTGGAGAAATGTGTGTGAAAGAGGAAAATGATAAAGTGGAAGAAGGAGTGTGGCTGTATAGCATGGGCAAACAGGGGTCCACCAATAAAAGCATAGCTCACAGTTCGTAGCTTACAAAAATATGAAACAATTTGAGGTGTAATTTCAGCTCACGAGCTACAACTTTTGTTTGTATCACCTTTTCAAATTCAGGGAGCATGTGATCTTTAAAAATTCAGCAAAACCGACTATTTTTTTCCACTGCACAAAATCCTTGTGAGGTCTTTCTTTGGATGATTCTTTTGAATACCTCCAAGAGTGAGCTCCCCATGGTGCATGCATGCAGGCCACATATCCTTGACTTTATTTGGTAGGTCTATCATTGAAGATATTGTTGAGATCATGATATAAGTGAATAGTACAACTAAGAAAATCAAATATTGAGGGGTCTAAAAAAATATGTACATGTCAAATATAAATAATATAAGTGAAAAAAATATAAAGGGGTCAAAATAAATCTCTCATTATAAGTCTACCATAAAAAGATGAATATTTTTGGTGGTCTAATTTATGACAGTAATAGAGAAAAGATGTAGGAAAGAAAAAATCACAATAGTGAAAAAATATACACATAAATAAAACTAGTTTTTTTTGGATTATCATTGGGATGGAGTTACACCAAAAATAAGAGAAGCTTGTTTGAAATTATTTTTATATGGAATAAAGAGTATGCAAATTGGTAAGAAAAAATATGGTAATGGTGAGTCAATGTACATAGCATAAATAACACACCATAGGTAGAAATATTTAAATAAATACCAAAATAATTATGAAAAATACTTTTATTTAGGCCCTATATAAAATGAAATATTTATACACAAATGGGCCATAATAAAATTTTTATTTATTTATTTATTTTTTTGGCTCAACTAGCCTAGTGACTAGCTAGCTGAGGGGTTTAAGAAAATAAAGAGAAAGTCCGTAACTCACACACGCCTATGTACAGTGAAATGGTAGGGATAACCAAAATGTTTGAGTGATTTGATAGGGTGAGGTAGCTTACTATGGCAATTATTGAAAGCCAAAAAACGGCTATCATTAGCCCCCCTCTTAGATAATGGTACATTCATGTACCATTTATCCGACCATACAACATGTAGATTGTGTAACGTCTGTCTTTTTCTGCTCTCATCTTTGAAGAACCCTTGTTGTATGATTAAAAAACCTTGTGTGATATGAAAGGTTCTCAGAGCCAATAGCAGGATGTAATGAAGTGACTGAGTAAACCTCCTCCATTGAGAAAGTTTCCATAAGCACCTCCAAAGATCAAAGATCTTGAAATATCTTTCCCAAAGAGAGATGTATGGTATGGAATCACTTACTGATTTCGGTTGAAGAAACTTGTAGATTTTATTGTTGTCCATCATTGCATCTATCACTATGAATGTGATATAAAAGATTGGTTGCTCTTCCTCCTGTGTAAAGTTGATGTATCTGCTACAATCTTCAAGAGCTTGTATGAGCAAATTCCTGAACTGTAGCTCATAAAATTCATTCAACCTGGGTAGGCTCATCAAGTCAAAAATTATATGACCTTCATGATTTATGAAAGCTTGATCCATGCTTCCAACCGCTATTGGAAGATATTGCAAATAGTTTACCACATAAGTAGATAATAGACAAAGGTTTCTATTGCTTCCAACACATTGGAAGAGAATAGATTTTGGTACTGATTGATGAAATATCCACATGTAGCAATCAACAAGTTTTTCATCTATGATGAAGACCAGAAGCATCACAATGTGCGACCTCCATACACCAAAGAACCAAATGAAGAAGGTTTGGAAACATCCGTTCATCACCAAGTATTCATGTCCTCTTCCACTTAAGAAGGTATGGTACCCCCGATGAAAGGTATATGTGAAGAGAGGAGAAGTTGACTTTGAAGAGGTGAAACCCAATGTGAAGATGATTGGGGCTTCAAAAGTTTGGATTTTCTTGCTAAGAGATTGTCCCATGAATGAAGAGCCACCCACTAAAACACCATTGGAGAGAATGATACCCTTCTGACAATTTCCTTTTATGATTTTATTTTTTACTACTCTCCCATGTTCTTCATCCCCTTCTAAGAACCCCCTTTGGCAAGGTTGTAACTCCTCACATTGTACCACCTCAAAGGTTGATGGATTACTGTTTGATTTTGTGAAAACTTTGGCTTCTTGCATGATAGGTTCCTCCATGCTTAATACACATGGGTCATACCAATGCTTTTCAACATCCTCAAACACTTCTTGAAGATTATCCTCACATGGATTCACCTCACACTCTTCTACTTTGTTTTGGAGTGGGCATTCCATGTACACAATCATCTCTTTATGATCAATGTGGTCCATGGTCTCCCCACCTATGATTTCATCTTCTTCTTCACTCTCTTCTTTTAGACGAGATACACTCTCAGAACATTCCATAAGATCAAGGTTACCTTCAAGGTCTTCATTCTCCATAGAGTCATGTTGCACAAAAGCTTCGTCTACTCGGACTAGAAATTGATCCTCCGCCAAAAGGTTGGATGTATCCATTATTGAATCATGAATGCCACTTGAGATATCTTGTGTCGATTTTTGCATGCTTGGGATAAAGGTAGAAGAAAGAGATTCCACATTTGAATCTTGGCCACACACTTTAGCACTTGAATAATCAGTTGGCATGTAAGTAACTTCTTCAACATTTGTCGGAGTAGAAGGAGACAAGTATGGCAAAGGAGATGACTCCTTGATAGAAACACTTTCATGATGGTTGGTTCTTCCAGCATGATGGAAACCATTTTTGATGTAGAAGTACTTGTGAAACTTCCTTCGGGCAATAGTGACCGCTTCTTCATACAAATAACCTTAGTCTTTAGGAAAGGAGACAAACCCGAAATAAATTGCTCCATTTTTACATAATCTGGAAATGTAGAACTAAACCCATATCCTCCCCATTGACGAGAAAAAATATCCTCATAAGCATAGTAGTCTTCACCATGTTGTTGAAGTCTCCCTAATGAAGCCCATGCTTTCTCCGTTGTTGGTTAGAGAATCTGGTCTTCAAAGCTTTGGAAATTTGGGTATACCCATCTTCAATCTGAGAAGACATACTCCAAAACCATTGCTCAGCGTTGCCTCTAAGGCATAGCAATAGAAAATCCCCTTTTTCAATCTCATCCCTTTTACCAAGGATATGACAAACCATTTTAAAATCAGCAAGAAAATCATCAACATCTTCTTCTAGATTTTCGAAGAAGATTGGGATATCATCAAAGGTATAGCGTGTCATAGTCTCTCAATGCTAGAACCACACAAAGATTAGTTCCAAACAATCATTTTCTCTCATGACATCAACTAACTACACAAAGTTTTGAAAGGTCTCATGAATTCTAGATTCTTATGTGAAAATGTTTTTTTTCCTTTCTTATGTTATGCTAATCCAAACGATATTCTAGATCAATTTTTGTTGCATTGAAATTAAACTCAGTCATACAAGTTTTCATGATTCATATAATCTTCTTGATTAAGCTAAATTCAAGCATTCATGCAATACAACAACAATAAGCACAAAGTCAGTTCCTCAGTGGGAGCACCAATTTGAGGCGGTCCGAGGAGGGCAACAAGAAGAGTGGCCTCTAAGAACTTTTCTAGGCTCCCGTGCTGCTCAATTGGCCGGTTAGGGTTGGAAAATATAACAAACACACACACAAACCCGCAACCTAACCCTACACAAATTTGGGGCACCACCTAGTTTTGGATGCGAACTAGGACGCGTAGAGAGAGACAAAGAGAGATAGTGCTTGGGCTGCCTTGAAATTTTCAATAGTGATCAAGCAAACACAATTATATATGTAAGAAAAAGAGGGAAGGGGGAGGGGGTGATCGTTGCACTAATACCTTCTTAAAAATCTGTCATGACCAATGAAAGTGAGATTAGTATTTGTTCAACATAGCTTGAGTAAATTACACCACAACACATCACAAGAAAAGCCACCCCAATCACTGTCTTAAGGCAAGGGGAGTCCTCTCCACCCTGTTGCCCTCTTATAGTATGTGGAATTTATGGCTGAATTGATGACAACACTCAGAGACAAGCTATCAAGAACTTAAAAAAACACCAAGACACTTACACATCATTGTTGTCCATTACTTCACATTGGAAGAGAGACAAAGTATCCAAGCTTAGTCCAAATCCACCCTCCTTGATTCAACAAATGTTGGGCTTACACTAGTAGGAGAAATGATAGATTTCCTACTCTCAATTGAATGATCACTCTCTCTTACAATGGCATAGAGTTCCTTTGCTAATCACCCCTAATACAACACATGCATATACATAAGACAATGAGCTTCCACTCAAGAGCTCCTTCTAGAGAGGTTGAGCTTGGCTTCTCAAGCTACAGCATAGTGCTCTTGCTTATGGCTCCCCCCTTTTTGTGCTAGCTACACCCTCCTTTTATAGCAATTTTGAGGGCTAGGGTTACTCCTCTAACCATGGTTGGGTTAGATTTTCAGCACTTATCTAATTTTTTTGCTTGGAATTATCAAGAAGTTGGTGGAGATAGATGAAGAAGAGAGAGAGGAGAGAAGTGGAGGTGATAGGACTTTTCATAGTAGGTTAGTGTTAGTAAATTAGTAGAGTTAGTATTATTATTGATTTACAAATGGAATTGGATATTTACAATGGGAGTATCCATGCAGGATACAAATAAGGAAGAAAAAACTCTTAATAGGTAAGAAAATATGGATTTCTTACAATGTTGATGCTCCAAGTGTCCTGAGTAGAGTCAATTTTGACGCTTGTTGACGGTCCACTAGCTTTGACGGTACGTTTTTTCTCCACTCTTGACCTTACTTGGGAGCCAAGATAAGTGAACATGAGTGATCAATCACCATGATGCTGTATTTCAAGAGAAGAGGCTGAATTTTGTGGTTTTTTTTATAGATGTGGGTAATATGGAAGAGGAAAAATGAGACTAAGTGGTCAATTTTGGAATGGAAGTGTGTGTAGGAGATATTAGGTCACCATGGTTTCTCTTATTCTTCAAGGTTGAGAAGAAGGTGAGTAGGGTGCAGAGAGGAGTGGTGAGAGAGGTGGGGATGATGAGTGGAGAAGTGTGTGTGTGAAAGAGGAAAATGATAAAGTGGAAGAAGGAGTGTGGCTGCATAGCATGGGCAAACTAGGATCCACCAATAAAATCATAGCTCACAGTTCGTAGCTCAAAAAAATATGAAAAACTTTGAGGTGAAATTTCAGCTCACGAGCTACAACTTTTGTTTATATCACCTTTTCAAATTCGGAGAGCATGTGATCTTTAAAAATTCAGCAAAACCAGCTGTTTTTTTCCACTGCACAAAATCCTTGTGAGGTCCTTCTTTGGATGATTCTTTTGAATACCTCCAAGAGTGAGCTCCCCATGGTGCATGCATGCATGCCACATACCCTTGACCTTATTTGGTAGGTCTATCATTGAAGATATTGTTGAGATCATGATATGAGTGAATAGTACAACTAAGAAAATCAAATATTGAGGGGTCTAAAAAAATATGTACATGTCAAATATAAATAATATAAGTGAAAAAAATATAAAGGGGTCAAAATAAATCTCTCTCATTAAAATTCTACCATAAAAAGATGAATATTTTTGGTGGTCTAATTTATGACAGTAATAGAGAATAGATGTAGGAAGGAAAAAATCACAATAGTGGAAAAATATACACATAAATAAAACTAGTTTTTTGGGATTTTTATTGGGAGGGCGTTACACCAAAAATAAGAGAAGCTTGCATGAAATTATTTTTATATGGAATAAAGAGTATGCAAATTGGTAAGGAAAAATATGGTAATGGTGAGTCAATGTACATAGCATAAATAACACACCATAGGTAGAAATATTTAAATAAATACAAAAATAATTATGAAAAATCCTTTTATTTAGGCCCTATATACAATGAAATATTTATACACAAATGGGCCATAATATTTTTTATTTTTTTGGCTCAACTAGACTAGTGACTAGCTAGCTGAGGGTTTTAAGAAAATATGGAGAAAGTCCCTAACTCACACACGCCTATGTACAGTGAAATGATGGGAATAACCAAAATGTTTGAGTGATTTGATAGGGTGAGGTAGATTACTATGGCAATTATGGAAAGCCGAAAAACGGCTATCACTAACTTAGAAAAATATCACTCTCTCTCAACCAACCTAGTAGATATGGTCAAGTATCGGGACCGACATACAGAATTTGATACTTGGCAATGGTTGTTTGAAAACAACCACATCTCTCACGAGGAATTTGATGTGTCGGTTAGACCATTACAAGCGGTAGGTTTCAACAAGTAATTTTGTATCAATTGTTTTGAGCTATTGATAATTGTTTAATTTGGTTTGGGTTTATGTAGAGTCAAAGTGATCCAACTTACGTACCTCTAGACGACGACGAGATAGAGGAGGCTTTCTTGAAGTCCCAATGTGGCACAATGTATGTAGAACTATTTACTTTTTATTGTAACTTTTTTAATAGTTGATCTTCTACATTTTTAATTGTCAAGGTAAAGTAAATTCAATTTCAGTTCTTTCATATCTTTTATACTCTTCCAAAAAACAATTGATGTTTCATTGTTTTATGCAGGTAAAAAATAAAGGTGCTCATTTGGGCCACCCACCAAATGAGCACCTTTATTTTTGAATTAGTGTGTAGCAGTAGTAAGCGCGGTAATAAACGTGGCAACTGGCGCGGTAATATCCGTGGGTATACTGCCACAACGATTACCGTGCTTATTGTTGCTGAGAAACCACTACCGCGTACATAGCCACGGTTATTGCCACCCCCGCAAATTTTTCTCTCTCCTTTTTCCTTTGTTTTTTGGCAAAAATGTTAGCGGTTATAGACAACTCCTCTTATAGTGTAGTTTGGCCATCTTTCTCAATTTAACATTTGGTATGATCAAATCCAACAAAGAGACCAAGATCAACAAGTCTAGCAATTGAAAGAAGATTACGTTGAAGATCAGGTACATGTAATACTCCTTGCAAAATTCGAGTGGAAGAAGATAAGGTACCAAGATATAAATCTCCAATATTCTTTACTTGACAAGTCGTATCATTAGCAAGATAAACAACACGTCGAGCTGGTAGTGGATGATAGTCATGGAGCCACTTAAACTGATATGTCATATTTTGTGTACCACTAGAATCGACAATAAAAAGTGATCCATCACGAATATGAAGTATTCTTTCTGGAGCAAGTGAACATAGGACGCATATTGTTTCTTGTATAATATTGTTTTGATGTTCAGTAGAATATGCTCTATTACGATCTGTGTCGAATTCACGATTATAGAAAATATGAGTGGGATCATCAGATTGTCCACAATATTCACAAGAAGTCGAAGAAGAAGAGTCTCTAGATAAATGTGGTTGTTTTGTGGTAATATTGTGTTCTTCATCATATTGTCATGCCTAGAAATCATCCTCAGTATGGCCATTTTTGTTTCAATAAGAACATTGCTTATTATGAAATTTGAGATGAGAGAAAATATTACTGCGACGGCCACCTCTACGGTTTCTTCGTTGAAATGGACGCCTTCGAGCATAAAAAGCACGTTCCATCTATTGTGACTCAGTTTCCTCTTGCGAAATCATAGTTATATCATGACTAGCATACATCGTTCTTGACGTTGAGAGTATTCAATTGAAGACATGCAAGCTTGGTCGAAATCAAGACCATTTTTTTTAGAGAGAATAGTAATAGTGTTATCATAAGAAGTGTCCTTCACCATATCAAGGAGAAGTGTAAGTCAAGTGTTCTGTGGAACACGATCATCAACAGCAGCAAGTTGATTAATAATAGATTTGAAAGACTCAATATGTCCTGTCATGGTAGTACCAACTTCATATCGTAACTTGTTAATCAATCCTCTCAAATAAAGTATTTATGTAGTAGATTTCTTTTGAAAGTTTGAAATAAGATACTTCCATACGTCATGGGAAGTAGGTAGTTCATACATATCAAGCAAAAGGAAATTAGTAAAAGCAGAAAGAATATATTGACGAGCTAGCTACTTTATCACGTCGTTGCCAATCCATATACGCAACATTCCAATCTTCAAATATAGGTCCTTCAATGATAAGCACATTATCATGATCCGTATCAACACTCTGAGGTGGACAAATAGGATTGCCAAGGACAACATCAGAGAGTTCATTGCCTTCAAGAATTAACAACATGTTTGCTTTTCAGCCTGGAAATCGTTGGCCTTGGAGGAGGAACAGAACGCTGGTAAGAAGGAAAGCCGTTCACGAGAATAGTCATAGCCATATCTGGTAGCGACAAGACGTATAAGATAAGATCATAGAATCTGCACACCATATATGGTGAAGGCTGCAATTGAGAACGAGAGAAATATGATGATTGTGTTTTGTCAACGATAATGCAAAAAGGATACTTAATAAACGTCCAAAGATGTGAGTGACGTCACCCAAAAAAGTAGGAAAAAGAAGACGTTAATAATAAAAGAGTCCTCAAAATAGAATGACGTGAGATGCAAGATTGACGGCCACAATATGATTAGCAAAAAGTTAAATTTTCTAGAAAAAGTGAACGTCAAAATTAGAAAAATGATCGCGGACGCTTCACGAAGATGCACGAGGACGAAAGCTACGTCATGCTCAATTACAGAAAAACAACATAACTTTTTGTTGCGAACTCCAATTGACGCAAACCTAGAACTCAAATCAAAGAGCTCAAAGAGACAAACAAGTTTTGAATGTAAAGTACCATGTACGCTACGCTCCATTGCGCTTTTCTCGCTTCTCCAAATTTTGAGCAGAAGACCCCAAAAATTGAGACGAAGTTCAGGGTGCCAAAAAACAAATCAACAACAAAACATTATCAATGATTCATTATATTGATTAGCAATAAACACCACACAAAACACTAATCATATTGCTGTGAACTCCAATTGACGCAAACCTAGAACTCAAATCAAAGAGCTCAAGGAGACAAACAAGTTTTGAATGTAAAGTACCATGTACGCTACGCTCCATTGCGCTTTTCTCGCTTCTCCAAATTTTGAGCAAAAGACCCCAAAAATTGAGACGAAGTTCAGGGTGCCAAAAAACAAATCAACAACAAAACATAATCAATGATTCATTATATTGATTATCAATAAACAGCACACAAAACACTAATCATATTCTTCTTTTTAACACAAAACAACCACAATTAACAAGAATCAATCCTCAAAAATAAAATTTGTAGTAAATTTGAATCTTACATGTGAATCGCATACACATACTATATGTCACCATGAATTGAATTGGTGCGTGATCGTTGCCGCTCTGATACCATGTTGAGAAAGAGAGAGACGAGACAAGAGACACACCATGTACGCTCCCAAAGACTGACATATTGAGGACAAGATACAAATATATATAGGTGAGACCAAGTTGAGTAGAGTGATCCATATATAGCTCTGACACATTGCACAGTCCCAGGCTAGTCCATTCCACTCCTGCTTTTCCAGAGCATCGTCGACGCATTTCTTCTAGCAGTGTGTGTCAATGCTCCTCTCAAGGCAGCGAACACTGAGAGAGACAAAGCGCTGGGGGATCTTTTGGCTTCACTTGTTTTGGTAGTGGAGACGGAACGAAGTCACCTATTTCAAAGCATGCCACCCCTGATGTAGAGTACAATGATACTGATGCACCCGTGTCAGACACGCATGGATGCTACTATAGGGTAAATTATGACAGGGAGGTGGACTTTGGTATAGCACATGGCAGGGCGTTTTGACACCATATTAAAATTCTTATACATTTAACATATAAGAATTATTTTGTAAAGTCTAGAGACCAGCTGCTGAATCATGGCACGGTACATTGAGGACGTGTTGTTGCATGCTATATTTCCAAATGCCCCCGATCAACATTTTTTTCAACAGTGGTTGAAGGGCTACATAAAACTATTATTGAGAAAAAGCAGTTCAGTGTACGGGATGCAACGGCCAACCAAGTTAGAGATCCACACACGAGCTAATGCGGTGGCAACATGGCAGATACGGAGTGGGAGTGGGAAATGTAAGAAAAGATCAATCAGGCTGCAAAACTTACTCATGCATTAGGGCCAAAAATGACTCAAAAAGGGCTGGTTGTTAATCTAAGGATTAAGGAATAGTCCAATAGTTATTTGACAAGTATACAAAAGTATGGCATTTTGTAAATATATTTATCTTTTCTCTACCTTATTGTGATCATTATCTATGTTGTTTTAAACTTACATGACACCATGATACGCATTTAAGAATCTATAGTTGGTATTAACTATTTGAAGTACCAAATTATGAATCACCAAAGGGTATATATATGTTCATATGGACAAAATGAACAAAAGTGTACATAGCTTTTGTGGAGTAATCAATCATCAAACTCCACTTTTCTTTTTTCCTGAGAGGATTTTGAATCCTGAGAGACCCTTTTTCTTTTGTGTTCAGAAGGGGGTGAAAGTTCAGGAGTGCGTGGTGGTGGTGACTTGGGTTCCTCAGGGCTTGGCACGAGGGACTTGGTAGGGGTTGGTGCTTTGGCTTCCTAAGGAGTGGCTGGCTTGGGTGACTTGGCAACCTTCTTTGGCAACATGAATGGTAGCTTGAAAGGTGAGCTAGGTGCCTCCCCCTTACTGTTCTTAACTGTACAACACTTTTGAACCTTGAATTTTAATTGTGAGTGGAATGGATGGCCCTTTGTATCTGCTCTCTTTTTTGCAGGGCTCTTCTTCTTGGTGGGACTGGAAAGAGCTTGAGGAGAGAGATAAAACTGGCAGAAAAGGGATGTGCGGGTCGTTTAGGTGTGACACAACACAAATGTGTGGTTTGGGGGAAGGTGAAAAATGAGCACATGAGAGAGCTTTCTATACAACCGACCGTCCGTACGACGACCGTTGAAAGCATGCCACGTGGAACATGTGCATGGATGACACGTACCCATAAGGGTTATTTTTGGCACCTTATACAAAGCTTGATCTCAACTTTTGTTGGTGTTGTACTTTTATTGGTCCCACACGACGCGAGAAATTGCCTTTGTTTTACTTCTCTCTCCACTCTACACCTCGCTTTGGTCTCTCAAGGTCTCTTTGTCCTGCACGACATGAGGGTACCCGTTTGCAAACTCTGGGTGGGGCCTCTGTCACTTGGTTGGGGCTTCTCTTGGGCTCCGCTAGATAGCTCCCACACGACGCGACTAGAACACTTTGCAAGTCATGGGACGTACCCCTATCACTTTTTTTGGGCTGCTCTCTCCATCACTTTGGCGCGTGCTTGTCAACTTTCACCCTGTCCCTAGCTAGCTTCACCGATCATTTGGTTTTTTTCAACCATACCATGAATGAAGGTCGGGAGGAGATTTTAGAGGAGAGTCTAGGTGAGAAGCTCTTGGTTGCTATGATGGATGGTGGTGACATGGAAGTGTACACCAAAGTATATGAAATACTCAACCCTTTGTTTGATCATGCAGTTTTGCTAGACAATTTGAAGGACTTTTTGTCAGAAGAATTCAAAGAGTTTGAAGAGGCCGTTGAAGGAAAGTTTTTGGTTTTAGATGGCAAGTCTTATTGCCATCTAGCCGAATTTACTACCAACTCAATTGAGAAAGGCAAAGTAACAAGGATGTTTGGAAGATTTTCTAAGAAGACTTCCTTTGTTTGTCCACCTACCATTTCTTGTCAATTACATTCAAAGCCTTGCAACCTTGCTCCAAAAGAAGTTGCCTTTCTTTCTTTTTGTTCCTTAAATTTGACATGCAAGGCAAAGCTGATGAAGTGAAAGATACAGATGAATAGGTAACAAATAAAAATGTTTCTACAGTTTTGCAGCTTGAGAAAAGTGAAATTCTAGAAGAGGAGGAAATTGATGTTGCAATTGAGGAGCAGGAGAGTCCAAATTTTGATGTGGCTCAATTTAGAGCTAGTACTGTCATTGATGAGCCAAACAAATGAGGTAGAGGTGTCTGAGGCTTCCCTTACTATTCCAAAACTTCCCTACTTCTATATCAATGGAAAAGATTATATCTGTAAGACCAGCGGGTAGACAGACATGCGAATAACCTCCCAACCATCCTATATATAGGCCCCTGGCTCTCTTCCATATATAGACCCCTTTACTGCATGTGTGTCCAGCACATTGCCCGGGCCATGCCCGTCTAGTCCTACCCTTGGCATGACATTACTCCCCCCTTGGAGAAGCATTTTCGTCGTCGAAAACACTAGTGGTGGTATCTTCATAAGAACACTAATGTTTTCCACCGTGGCATCCCGCATGGATCCAACGGTTCGTTGAATCGGAACCCGGTTCATTGGGAGGTTCAATGAAATCAAGAGTAACATCTTGATTGTCTACATTGTTGTCCTTGTGCAACCGTCTTGGTTAACCGACTCAAAATGAAAAGAGCGTGAAGGCTCCATTTAGAACTCACTTGAGAATGCTAAACGATTTATCACAACTAAGAGGTGTTTAAATGCATACCCAGGGTTCAGACTTTCTGAAGGTACTGGAATGTGCAATATAACCTCGGCTCATCTTTCCATGAAAGTACTGTGCTGACATAGTCATCAGCAGCAACCAAGTCCTTGACTTGCGGTGGTTTCTTGCCAATAGTCAACCTTATCCAAACTGATGATTAAGGTTGATAACTTGAGAATAACAGGCAGAGACTAGAACTAGCCGTAAAATGCCGTTCAACATATGAAGCAAACTCCAAACCAGAAAGGTAACCGATCTAGTTGTTTCACTTCTTGCTAACGTATGCACTTAGCATATCCTTTAGCGTGCTTTACTAACATATGCACTTTGCATATCCTTTAGTACTAAATAGAATGCTTGTAAGCTGCCCATCCTATGCGGGATGAATAGCAATAGTAAGAGTGAGGTGCTTTCCCCCAACCACTTACAGACAGTCGCCCACGACTAACGACAAACTATGACTCAATCATTGAGTATCCAGCCATATACTCGATATGGAATGGAGACGGCCAACTAGGTTGAAATCAGATTGGAGTTTCAAGCAGCCAATCAGGAACACCCATACTCAGCCATCGCCTTGTATGGCAGGGTGTAAACTCATAGTAAATTTTCAAGAGTGATTGCACTGGCAGTGCAAAAAATTGCAGAAACAATAATGTCCATGAATTTGCATGCCACTCCGAATAAATTTGTGTTAAACACTAGGGCCCATAACACCTAGTGTGCATGCATTTAACACAAATATATCCGAACCGCAATTCCATGACAAGACTTTCCACGGTACGTACGTGAAAGTCTTGCAACAAATTTGGACCATAATAGGATGTGATAACCCAGTCACACCTAGGTACCAACCATGAGACATTCTCATGTACATAGCATACTTAGCTATATGTAGAAACGAACCTCCGTTAAGGTGGTTTCATAGCACTTGTAATCGTAACAAGTTTGTACTTAGTACTCGACAATTTCTGGCCACTGAAATTGCTCCTGATACTGTGTGCTTAAAATGGTCGAACCAATGGATGCGACCAGCACCTAGGGACTTCGTCGCGATACATTGGTAAAAAAATGGCACCAGTGTTAGTCCAAGGGACTCATATTCTCCACATGTGAAATATGTCTCAAACAAGGATATCAAGAAAAGCGACATCCATCAAGTACGAGCTGGTACTTGTGTGTGGAGGTAAATGCAAATACTCCGCGATAAGAGTGAGAGGGACCCTCATTATCATGCTCCACACTGGCTAAATTGAACTCTTTGAGTTCCTAGACCATGTTGTATCCCATATGACAACATGTGCCAAATCGAACCCTACAACTAGGTTCGTAACAGCATAAGGTATAGCGAACGCTACGGTCTAAAATACTCTGTTCCAACATGCCCTTGGCATGGCTTTGAACATTCAAGCATATTTATACAACTTGCACTGGAAACCGTGGGTGTTGCCTGCGCAATCCAACCCCTTTGGTTAACATCTACGTAGTCAAACCCCTTGGTAAGACCCTCTGTAGAAACTGCTCAACTAGCAGGCAACGGTAACCAACATAGTTAACCGTGTACATAATGATTGGAATCAACTTGAAAAGTTGAATTCGTCCGCTACCGTGTGGTAGATTGCGGAATTCTTTCCTTGAAGTTTAACTGGGAGAGATCAAACTGTGATCCTCAATGCCTATGGGGTGTTTTAGCAGTCACCCTCCGGGTCGTACCCCAAACAATATGTCTATAGACACTCCGTAGTGCTATAGAGAGAGCAAGAAATCCACACAAGTGAATTGCCTAGCTCTTGTGGACATCCATGCTCTCTCAACTGATTGCTGCATCTATACCTCCTTGTAGAGATCAGCTGCTGAGTTGAAGATTTATCAAAACTCTACTTGAGTGTCGCACTAAAAACATGAAGTGCAAAAATGACACTGAATGACAAGACCCTTGCTTGTCCATTAACGTCGATGTATACTTCCCTGGGTAGATCTGCTCACGCTTGAAAACAATCACCCAAAGAATGCCAATAGTTGGGTCTTACCCTTGGCTTGACAATGGCTCTTAGCCTGTGTGGCTCATAGCCCTTGTGCAAATTAGTGTTCAATGGACGAACCGATGAAGACTAATTTGAGTAGCATCTTAGCCACGTGCTAGCTGAGAGTTACAGCACCTTGGCTCAGGCTGACTCACGCGGAAAACACGTATCAAAAGCTTCTTAGAAGATTTTCACGATTCCCTTAAAGAGAGAGAACGAGAGAGAAGAAGAGCATGCATACCTGCGGAACTTTCCTTGAACGACTATGACGTGTATAGTTGAATGCCATTCTCGTGTGTATCTTATGCCTAACGTGCAGCGTATCCTATAAGCATGCAACAATTTTCTGCTATGACTCTCTCATTGAGAGAGGTAATAGAAAAACACAACCACATCTTGATCTACCTGCCTTGCAGGGTCGTGATTGTATGAAAATGACTTAGCATTGGCACTTTGCCTGTGAAATAAGTCCTAGATTTAGGTTCCTTTTAGTGTTGTTGGGTGTTGATAGCAACAACCATCAGGTTTTACAATCCATCACTTAGTCTGTCCCAGACTTGCGAGTGTGATAGCGGAAGCATAATGCATAAAGTGGTGGAATCCATGCCACCTGCTTAGCATGCCTTGCATGCAAAAACGTAAGCCCTTGGCTACTATAACGGTCTCAAGCGTGAGAACCAAAACCATAAGTGCCTTGCACATAATAAACTGGTAGGGATTCTGTGAGCTGACATTCCCTATTTTTCCAGTTCCCCAAACTTGGGTGCCAAAGCCCTTGATTCCAAATCAATGGCAGTATCTTAGCACAAGGGAGAAGTTGTGCCGTGTGAGAGAGAGTTATCGCATATGTATATTCACCCTCTTGTATCATATACATCCGTCGTATACGGAATGAAAGAATCTGCAAATATTTTACCAAATTCTTCCCAAGTTTTTATGCTCATAGCATATGTCAAACGTGGGGAGTCTCTATGCAAGATGCATAAAGAGAAGCCTTGCTTCACCTAAATCGGGTAGTGCTAATGGCCAACTGATGTGGCTGCCAATAGCATGACAAAAATAATCGACCTTGTCGAGCAATTTCAAGTGAAATTAACCAGTATTGTGTGGCAAGCATCCTATGTCGGCTTGTAGAAACAGTGACAAGGAGTCGGCCATGCCGAGCAACTTGCCGCCCTCAACAAATCCAGTAATAGGTCAAACGTGTCACCTTGAGATATTGAAAATACGGCCCTTGGCCCTGCCCTTGGCCGTGCCTTAAGGTACTCAGTAGAAGCCATGCTTCAGATAACTATGTCTGGACTCATTGCCAACACATGCTATTGACGACAGATGTCATCGTGAAGAGAGTCAATTGTGTCGATCATGCACAGACAATGGACCTTGTCCAGTTGTACTTTTTATTGAAGAGTAGAAAAATACTTATATGCATACCGGCGGAACTGGATTATTGAAAGCAAAGAGACTCCTATCTGTGTTGCAGGCTTTGATAAATGGTCGGCCATGCCGAGCACTTTTGCCTGCTGTGCCAATGAAAGATATGCGAGAAAGAAATTTGCATGACAAACTATAGGCCTTGCCTATACTTGCCGCACTGTAACTAGAAATCGTCCTATGCACCTCCATGAAATGGTCATACCATACAGTTGTAAAAATGTCCGCAATGAATATGCTCCTAGCATACTCCAAATGCTAACAGGACAAAATGAAAGCCTTGTAAGTATATACATGCCATGCATGATAAAAAGTGGCAAGGGTAAAATCTGGAGTGGTGTACTCAACACCACAGTGGTGTATGCACATAATGAGCCTTGCTCAATGATCAGAACAACATGTTGAAGACCAAGTGAGCCGTGCTCACGCATACAAGTAAGAGCTGCACACTGAGAATGAATCAAACAAGAAAAGTGCAACAAATCGTCATACCTTGTCTTTGAACGTCAGCGATGAATATTATTTATGTCGTTGGAGAGGGGGAATGTGGAACACACCCGACACACATGCAATGGCCCCTATATAGCTCAGGGTATTCACAGCACCCCTGTCCTCTCGAAAACACCTTCAAAAAAGACGATTCACACTAGCAGAGCCTCGCCCAACGCACACACAACCTACACAATCCTAAGAGAGCGACCACACCGATATTGGCCTCTTCCAGCTCTTCCACAACTCAACACCTCTCTCTCTTTCTCTCTCACACACACAGGGGGCCCGGGGGACGCACACACTCACACACACCGGCACCACACAACCTGGACACGAGCAAAGAAGAAAGGGGGGAAGGGGGAAAAGACGACGGCAAAAAAAACGGCAATGATAGCTCCTCCTTCAATGAAAAAACCCATTTACAAGACCCGTACAGTCTGCTCTAAGCCGCACCATGGCCATCACTGTTTCACACAGAGGGGCACACACCTCCCTCCAAACTCGCATCCGTCGGCACACACCTCGACGGTAAATCCACCGATGTCTTCACTTCGACAGAAATGGCTTCTTTTGGCTTCGCTCGCATAGGGGCTCCTTCTCTTGGTATCCCTAGCTGGCTCTCTTTACTGCAAAGCACTCGTCCCTACGAGTCGCTTCACAGAAAATGCTCCATCTTTGGCATGCCCGCTTCGATCATCGAGCGCCCGAAACCTCCTTCTTTTCTTCTTCTCAATTCCCCTTGCTTTCCGCCTTCTTCGCAAGGTGCTCGCTCTTTCAGGCCGCCTCACGGACCACCCCTTGTGTACCGCCTTCGATCGTCGAGTGCACGCGCACCTTCTCCTTCGTCCAATTCATCTTTCTTCCCAAAATTCAAGAAAAACTTTTTTTCCCTTCTCGAAAACGGCCGCCCTTCTCCTCCTTTTTCCCTCTTCGATTTTTCAAGGCCAAGAAGGAAAATAGAAAATTTCTTTTTTTGGCAGTAGTGGCGCCCCTTTGAGGCTTCTTTTTCCTTCCTCTTACTTCTCCTCTATTTTTTTCCTCTTAACTTTTGAGGGTCACCTTTTTTCATTTTCAATTTGTAATCAAAGATTTTAATCACCAAGCCTCCCTTTCACATGCCATCGGTGCTCAAGACCACACATCTTCATCAGGTTTCCATTCAGCCCTGCCATATCGGATTTCCTCTTGCTGAATTTATATCCCAAGAGCCTCACCACATTTCAACTATCCCACATCCTCGAACGGTGATCCATAATGCAGGAGAAACCCGACCCGCCTTTGTCACGATCGTGTGTGGGTTTGGTTTGAACGTATCCCAGTGTCCACAACTTTGATCAGTGCGACTCGGACTCCGGTTGATTTCCCACATCGTATGTTTTCCCCAAAACCTTGGCCACTCCAGAAAAAGTCTCTATTAGCACGCCTATCGTCGTGGCTCGGTGAGCACGTATCCGACCCCCTGTAAATACTTCACAGGCCATAACTTGCCCGTCTGAGCTCCGAATGGCGAACCGAAAAGACCGGCATGCTCCACAGCTTGAGCTTTACGCGTGTATCTAATGATCTCAGTTTTTCGCCATCTGCCTGTAGCTGCCCTGTCCGTCGGGACCTGCGAAGCCTTCTAACTTCAGACAATCATAACTTTCACACTGAAGCCCCGTTTGACGAGCGGTCTGGACGAGCTTCTAGAGCATCTTGAACACCACTTTTCGGGGGCCATTCCACGCATCTCGAACACTTTGACTTACAGTCCCAATCAGCCCACTTCGAAGGCCCCCTGGCCTAAAAAACACTTTAAGCATGCATTTCCGTTGCCACTGTTCTGCTGAGGTCTCCCACACTGGCTTTAGCCCTCTACCATGCACCTATTAGCACCCTTTGCACTGCATAACACACTTTATAGCGCGGACCAACTTTGGCTGCACCATCATTGCCCACCCCCTTGTTGAACATTCATGTTACCACAAACAGGCTTATTGCACTAAAAAAACTGCCACACCAAAACAAACTCTCTGCACACCACAAACCACCTAACATATGTACAAAACTTGGCATCTGGTACCCGCTACCTTTGTTCATGCGGGTTGCCCAACCCCTTGCTTACCTATATTCACCCACCAGGGTCAAACACCTTGGATTGGTCCTTTCCATCCATCTGTAACACCCTTGCATAATGCGATACCAAGGCACATAGCCAACTGCATACCCAAACCGCCAGTAGCATATTTCTATTATTCCATGCACCCCATGGCATACTGCCCGCTTCCATCAAATCACCTCCAAGAACACCAAATAGAACACCCTCGTGCTCGCCATCCTGTTCAATCAACACTTCTGACATACCTGACCCACCCTCCCATCCATGTAAAGCTAGATCCTCGTCTAGCAGATCCTGTACTTGCTCAACAGCATACTACACATCCGCTTTTATCATCATTTTTTTCAACCACCACTCACAGACCTCCTTTGAAAGCTTGGACACCACCTTGGAATCCGCATCACCTGCCACACAGAGTGCACTTGCTGCATATGAAGCACCTCTATCTTTGGCTCCATGCTTGCCTTCTCATTTGCATTGCACTCAATCCCAACATCATCAAGATCCCCCTCATCAATCGGCCCTTCAAGGTCGATAAGCACCATTTGCTTGTCAGCTTCCATCACCTGCTCTTCAAGCATCTCTTCTACTGTTGCATCATGCTCCATCAAGGAAGAGAGAAACTCTTTCTCTATCGCATTATCCTTATCTTCTCCCATAGGAAAGTTTGCTCCATCCCTCCTAGCAAAGCTCTGCCCCTATTGTACCACTATCGCACACTCCACCGCCACTTTCATCAGCATGGCCGTTAACATGGCACCGCACATCACCTTCACCTGCATATCATCACCTGTAGGCTCGGGCTCCTCCCCTTGGTCTCCATCGAACATAACGGTTTGCACTTCACACACATCCCTCGTATCTCTACTCACATGCAAGAGATTGAACTCATCATACCTTGACTAAGACGACTCGGTCTCCCAACTCGTGTCAACATCCAAACAACTACTTTCACTTGGCTCAACCTCGCCCTCTGTCTCAAGCTCGGGAAGCTCCTCTAGCATCACCGCTTTGACCTCATCTACAAACCGAACCCTTTGACCTTTACCACCCTCTGATGGAGCTTCTACAGTCACACTTGAGCTTGGTAGCACATCCTTTGCCTGATCGGGAACCACATGTGCATCCTCCACAATTGGAGCCGCCCTAACTGGCATTCTCAGCATTGGAACCATCCTGTCTTTTTGTATCCACATAACCTCGGTTCCTCTCGCACATGCACTTCTCTTTGCACCATCCTTGGCTCGGCTACCACTACATCAACCTGCTTTGGGATCACAACACCTGGCAAACCCTGCCTAGCTTCACACTTCTTGAGAATCTTCTTGGTTCGCCCTTTTGCTAGAGCCACCGCTTCTTCGTATGACACCAGGCCATCAATCTCCACATTGTCTCTTACTTCTTCATGCAGGCAATCCAAAAACTTGCTCAGTTTTAAAAACCCAACATTCTCAGCAGCAGTTACCTTTACCAGCTTTCCCCAAAGGGCCTCGAATTCCCATAAAAATGCTTGAAAATCCTCTTCCAAGCTTTGATTTAACCTGTCTAGCTTTCTCTTTACTTCATCTAGCTGCGTATCCGCAACATATCTGCTTCGAAAAGCCGCCTCTAGTGCTTCACAATCCGCCTTTTCTTCATTGTGTAGGCCATCGAACCATAGCCTAGCTTTACCACGAACCAGGAGAGGAAACACCTGTACCGCACCTTCTTCCCTCGACAAACCGCTTTCCAGCACGAACAACCCATAGTCTTGGAGCCAGGTTCCTGCATCTTTGATCCCACTGAAAATGGGAAATCCCGTCCAAGCCGTTACTTCTCTAGCAGCACCTGCTCTTCAAAGGCCGCACCTTTGGCATCACCAAAATCATCGCTTTGTCTTCAAACAGGAGCATCAGTGTGCTCCTCCGTGGGGGCACCAAAAGATGGAGAGGGGGAATGGGCAGCACACGCGACACACACGCAATGGCCCGTATATAGCTTAGGGTATTCACAGCACCCCTGTCCTCTCGAAAACACCTTCAAAAAGGACGATTCACACTAGCAGGGCCTCGCGTGCACTTCGCCCAACGCACACACAACCTACACAATCCTCAGAGAGCGACCACACCGATATTTCCCTCTTCCAGCTCTTCCACAACTCAACACCTCTCTCTCTTTCTCTCTCACACAGAGGGGGCCCGGGGGACGCACACACTCACACACACCGGCACCACACAACCTGGAGACGAGCAAAGAAGAAAGGGGGGAAGGGGAAAAAGACGACGCCAAAAAAAAAGGCATTGATAGCTCCTCCTTCAATGAAAAAACCCATTTACAAGACTCGTACAGTCTTCTCTAAGCCGCACCATGGCCATCACTGTTTCACATAGAGGGGCACACACCTCCCTCCAAACTCGCATCCGTCGGCACACACCTCGACGGTAAATCCACCAATGTCTTCACTTCGATAGAAGTTGCTTCGTTTGGCTTCGCTCGCATACAGGCTCCTTCTCTCGGTAGCCCTCGCTGGCTCTCTTTACTGCAGAGCACTCGTCCCTACGAGTCGCTTCACAGACGATGCTCCACCTTTGGCATGTCCGCTTCGATCATCGAGCACCCGACACCTCCTTTTCTTCTTCTCAATTCCCCTTGCTTGCCGCCTTCTTCGCAAGGTGCTCGCTCTTTCAGGCCACCTCACAAACCACCCCTTGCGTACCGCCTTCGATCGCCAAGCGCACGCGCACCTTCTCCTTCCTCCAATTCTTCTTTCTTCCCCAAGTTCAAGAAAAGCTTTTTTTCCCTTCTTGAAAACGGCCGCCCTTCTCCTCCTTTTTCCCTCTTCGATTTTTCAAGGCCAAGAAGGAATTTTTTTATTTATTTTTTGGGCAGTAGGGCCTGGCGCCACTAACCCTTTTAGGCTTCTTTTTCCTTTCTCTTACTTCTCCTCTATTTTTTTCCTCTTAACTTTTGAGGGTCACCTTTTTTCATTTTCAACTTGCAATCAAAGATTTTAATCACCAAGCCTCCCTTTCGCATGCCATCGGTGCTCAAGACCACACATCCTCATCAGGTTTCCGTTCAGCCCTGCCATATCGGATTTCCTCTTGCTGAATTTATATCCGAAGAGCCTCACCACATTTCAACTATCCCACATCCTCGAACGGTGATCCATAATGCAAGAGAAACCCGACCCGCCTTTGTCACGATCGTGTGTGGGTTTGGTCTGAACGTATCCCAGTGTCCACAACCTTGATCAGTGCGACTCGGACTCCGGTTGATTTCCCACATCGTATATTTTCCCCAAAACCTTGGCCACTCCAAAAAAAGTCCCTATTAGCACGCCTATCGTCGTGGCTCAGGGAGCACGTATCCGACCCCCTGTAAATACTTCACAGGCCATAACTTGCCCGTTTGAGCTCTGAATGGCGAACCGAAAAGACCGGCATGCTCCACAGCTTGAGCTTTACGGGGCTATTCAATGATCCCAGTTTTTCGCCATCTGTCTGTACCTGCCCTGTCCGTCGGGACTTGCGAAGCCTTCTAACTTCGGACAATCATAACTTTCACACCGAAGCCCAGTTTGATGAGCCGTCTGGACGAGCTTCTAGAGCATCTTGAACACCACTATTCGGGGCCCATTCAACGCATCTCAAACACTTTGACTTGCAGTCCCAATCAGCCCACTTCGAAGGCCCCCTGGCCTAAAAAACACTTTAAGCATTCATTTCCATTTCCACTGTCCTACTGAGGTCTCCCACACTGGCTTTAGCCCTCTACCACGCACCTATTAGCACCCTTTGCACTGCATAACACACTTTATAGCGCGGACCAACTTTGCCTGCACCATCGTCATCGTGGCAGCTTCTTGAATGTAGGAGGGATCAAAAAGTATAATTATCTGTCGGCCTTGCCAAATATCGTAATCCAATATGTTACAAGCCCTGCCTGAATTGCATTTGTAGCAACAATGAACCTCTGACGCGCGTGTGGGGTCGAGAAATTGTGTACTCAAGCCATGCTTGATTTTGATCTTCAACCGAAACATTAATGTTGTACAAACAAAATATGCCACAAAATTTAGTGCGTACCTAGTGAATCAGATGAATCGACTTGCTATGTTGTCAAACTCCTCCATGATGCATGAGCACGCATGCCATGCTTTTCGTATCATGGTGGTGTATAGCTTCCATCAAAGCGCTAAAGATCCTCAAATCGGCGTCCGCTAGTGATGTCGGTCATTTGATTGGAAATCCATGGCGAAGGTAGAAACCGTGTTTCCATAGCCTCCATGTTTCAAGGCTCGAGAGGAAAAGCAATAGAGGGCTCTTCAAGAAGGGATGCCTCCTCTCTCATGCACTACATGCCTACATTGGATAGTGCCACCTTAAGTGCTTTTCACATGCAGTATTCTGAAGATCCCGAGTTGCCAATATTTGCCTTGAACATATTGTCATGGTTTTTAGGGTACACTCCCCTTCAAATCAATGCAAACAAGATCATGCTACTTGAGAGAGCTGCAGCACTTAGAATATTTGGATATTGTGTAGGATTCAATGCCTCAAGAGAAGGATACTTTCTTTGCTACTCTAGCTATGCAACAGCAGATGAGGAGACAAATGTCAACCTTCTTGGGGGCTATAAAAGAAGAAAGTTTTTGAGATGTAGGGGTGACATGCCTAGAGATATGAAAAAAATCAAAAACTGATGTAAATTTGACAATTTTTTGCACCAAAATATCTTTTTTGATTTTGGATCTCTTTAGAAAGATTTGGTACAAAGTTTCAAAGTGAAGCATTAATCTCCATCTGTGGTTGAGCAGCATGGTTGTTTGATCTCATCCGTTGTAATTGCCTCCTATAGAACCAATTGAATAATTCCTTTAGTGCATTGCTGCTTCTTTGTCCCCCTCCCTTTCTCGTACATTTGAAAAAAGAAGTCCTCGCTTGATAGTGATATTTTTCCATTCCCTGAGTATTCCATGTTGCAAGGGGTCCTTGTTTTGCAAAATATGGTCCATGTAGGTACAAAATATGTTAAAAATAAAAAAAAAGTTAGTTGAACTCAATAGGATGCAATGTAAAATACTATCTAGACTTTAGAAAGTAATTGAATACTCACCAAGTAATATGTGATGTCTTTTTCTCCCCAAGCATCTGTAATAGCAGTTATTAAAAGCTTTATTGTCTTTTTAAAGTTATCTGCATAAGTAGCAGAGCTAACTTGTTGTCTCAAAACTTTCAAAAAATTATCGAGATTCTTCCACACTTCCATGCGTTTGTTGGCTACATTTGGTCTACTTTTGACATTGGTTGTTATTACACAAAGATCCTTCCAGCAGTTCCACATAGCATCAACTTGTTTGTTGTCATGGTTACTTAAAAATATTCTGGCTTTTGCTCCACCCATTGAAACATCTTGCAAAAATCACCCGTTCCTTTTGAAAGAGTAGGATCCTTTTTTAGATGCACTTGACCACCATGAAAACCCATTTGAGATAGCAAAGCCTCGCATTTTTCTATGCACTCGTCTGCAAGTTTACTTGGCTTAATAGAATATGCATAATCAAGATGGAGTCGAAGCAATTTGTCCAAGATTCTAATCTCTGTATGCATTGTACATATATGTACATTTTTAAAATCTATTGCTAGAATCGGATCCCAAATCATAGAAGACGATGGGTAGTCGATGACGTTCACACTATTTATCGATGGTGGTTTTCTAACCTCCTATTCTGCAAGCCATCCTTTTGTTCCAATGCTTGCCATGCAATATAGACATGGATACTTGGTATTGGCACCTCCACATACACCAAACATGCACATTAATGCTTTTAGGTTGGCACTCAAGTGCCATTCTACAAAAAAGTCACCCATGCCATCTACAAAGAGTTTTTCACGTGCATTTTGGTCCTGTATAACAGAAGGGATATCGGTCTGCAAAAAGAGCCATTTCAATGTATCATGATTTTCTACTAGTATTTGAGCTTCTCCGATCCACCAAAGCTCCATTTTTGATTGAGTTTTGTGGTATGGGGAATCAAGCTTACCCTGGCTATAGTCCAATGCTCTATTCATAAGGGATATAGATACTCTTTCCATTTTTTGACTTTACTGAATTTGAGCTTCATCCAATTTCATAATAAATATAAGTTTTCCTTCACAATCTACTTCTTGCATATTATCGTATCTCACCTTAGCAGATTGAACATTTTTTATACTCATCTAGATGTTATTAAAAACATTATAATCAAAACAAGTTTTTTTTTTGTTTTTCATATGGCATCGTTCCTTCTATATGATAGTACTCTCCAAAATGTTCGGGTATTTCTTCGTTTAACAGAGTCCTAACTTTCCCAACATTGTGAGGCCTAGGCAACCCAAAAGCTTTAATCTTGTATTACTTTAAAACTTGAAACCTGGTTTTAGAGATGGCCTTGTAACCCTTTCTACTCACCCCCACTGTGTCACAAACTTCTTGCATCTGAGAAGGTTAGTCTAGTAAACCCATATCTTTCAATAAATTTTGAAATACCAATTTCTTTTGAGTTTGATTTTCAGGAAGTTTCAAAAGTTTCAAAATATCACTTTTGTTCATGACCTCATTCAAAAATCTCACCCTTCTTGAACATTGGACATATCAAATCCTAAAAGACTAGTCACATGTTCTCTAGTAATCTTTAATCTTTTTTTCCTTTGTCCAGAACCTTCTGTTAAGTTTACTACATCAGTCATTTGTTTTACTCGTGTTCTTAATCCTATTGGAGTTTCTTTTAAAGTATGAAGCTGGTGATTTTCTTGTTTTAAAGATGCTATTTGGTTTTCAAGTTCTAAAATTCTTGTTGCATTTGAAGACAAAACAGTTTTGAGATACTGAATGTAATGTGTATGATCAATGTGTAAATGAGATAACCTAGAACTATATCCTAGTAAGTCATCAACCCCATCACCAACAAATCTCATCAAATCATGAGGTGTGTGAAAAGATGGATACCTTCTAGTGCTAGGATCTGGTGGATACAAGCTCCCATCTGTCAATATATCAATGTGTTTCTTTCCCTCGTTGTGAAGTTGTTGTGCTTCATTTGAAGTTGTAGATGGTCTTTGATAGACACTCCGCATAGTAGCATATTCTTGGCTTAGCTCAATGTTCAATTGAAACTCGCGGTTATCACTAATGGAAGATGTATTAGTCATTTTAACTAATGAAGGAGCAAAAAGTATATTGAAAATAATGTAGCAGTAGAACAAGGTGCATCAGAGAAGAAGAGATAAAGCTCACGAAAGGTGAGAGAAAAAAGAGATATTGAGTGATTCAAAGTGGAAACAACTATTTGCCGCCACGTGAAGTAAATGAGAACAAATTTTGAGGTGAGCCTCAAAGGAATATGAAGAAAACGATATCTTTTTGAATATTTAGAGATATGTAACTAGATACTCTTTAGATTGCGTAGATATGCTTTAAATGACCAAAATGGACAAATTTGGAGCCGTTTTGACCATAAGTGGCTCTGCTAATTAGTAAGTTAACCAATTCCTAACGCTACGGACAATGCAAAGCTCAGGGCATACAAACTCCCACGCACTATGGCTTGGGAGGAAAAGTAACATGGAAGGACAAATATATAACATTGATTAAATTACAATGTAAATTGGTGATTGTAAAGATTATAGTTGATAATTTATTATTGTTATTGCTAACTTAGAAAAATATTCCTCTTAGTCTACCAACCAAAGAAATGGTCAAGTTTCAGGAGCGGCATATAGAATTTGAAACTTGGCAATGGTTGTTTGAGAACAATCACATCTCTCGCGAGCAATCCGACGCAATGAATGATCACTACAAGCGATAAGTTTAAATAAATAATTTTGTATCAATTATTTTGAGCTGTTGATATTTGTTTAATCTAGTTTGGATTTATGTAGAGTCAAGGTGATCAAATGTACATGCCTATGGAGAAGGAGGATTATATGGAAAAATATTTATCCAAACTTTCATAAAGTCCCAATGTGGCACAATGTATATACAACCAGTTTTATTTTATTTGTAACTTTTTTAATTAAGTAGTTCATCTTCTGCACATTAAACTGTCAAGGTAAAGTAAATTCTTTTTTATATATATACTCTTTTAAAAAACAATTGATGTTTCATTGTTTTATGCAGGTCAAAAATCAAGGTGCTCATTTGGGCCACCCAATTTTGGGTGGCCCAAATAAGCACCTTTATTTTTGAATAGGCATATAACGATAATATAAGTGGTACTAGCAGCGACCAGTCACGCCGTAATAGTCGTGGATATATTCCCACGACTATTACCATGTATATTGCTTTTAAACCACTATCTCATTTTTTGTCACGTATGCAATTTTTTTTCCTAACTTCCTTTGTTTTTCCGTGGCAATGCTAGCGGTTGTGGAATGTTCCTCTTATAGTGAGGGCTGTTGGAGTAGGTAGTCACAACAAGGATCTTTAATTCCACAAAAAAATATAGGGAAGAAGTAATAATTTCTACACATCTCTGCAAGCATGGATAGAAAGAGCAGTCAAAAGCAACCAGTTTAAAGAAGTTCTTGATGCCCTTCACAAACTCAACGTCGTGCTACACAAAATCCTTTTCTGCAAATCTTTGTGGTTGTTGAATATCCTGAAGAAAGATATTGTGCTTGTCATTATCTTCGTCGATATGTATGCCAAATATGATGCACTTGAGAAAGCACAGAAATTGCTTAAGGAGATTGTTGTTGCCTCTTCAAATGCATTGATTGGGAGATGTACAAGATCAGGGCCAATAAGTTCTAAGCCTTTTTCAATGGATGCAAAGCATTGAACTGCATTGGTCGCAAGATACACACAATGATAGCGAGGCCAAATGTGACGAAAAGTGCTTGAGAAGCTTCCTGGTCGGAAATGTCCTTTCTTGAAACGCAAAAAGAGCAGAGCCAAAAGTGGTGTGATTCAAAAAGCACAGAAACTGCGTGAGGAGCTTCCTGGATGGAAATGTCCTCTCTTGGAATGCAATGTGCACAAAATATGTCATGCTTGGAACTCCCGTGTTCAATATGCATGCCAATTGTGATGCGCTTGAGAAAGCACAAAAAGTGATTGACGAGCTTCATGTCCCAAATGCCACCACTTGGAATGCACTGATTCTGAAATGTACACAACAAGACAGGGCTAGAAAGCTCTAGGCTATTTTCAATGGATGGAAGCATTGGAATGCACTAGTCATGGGATGCACACAACAAGAGTAGGGCCAGAAAGATCTAGGCTGTTTTTAGCTTCCTATTTGGAGTGTGGACTCTTGGAATGCATTCATAGCAGGATTTTCTCCACAAGAGAAAGAACTAGTTTGTTTTGAGTCGATGTAATCACCTACATATGCATCTTGAAGAAATGTCGCGCAAAATGATGTTATGGGCACAAAAATTCATTATTGCATTGTTAGTTGAAAAAAGATATTGTGCCCATATTAGCTAGCTAGCAGGGCGATTGAGCAAAGGGATGTTAAAGGAGGTAGTGGCAGCAAGGATGTGTGGTACAAATGCATACAAGCCGCTCCACAAAAAAAATCCAGAAAAGAAGCAATAATCGCTACACTCTTTGCAAGCGAGGATAGGAAGAGCAATCAAAAGCAACGAGATTAGAGAAATTCTTGATGACCTTTGCAAACTTGACGTCGTGCCACACAAAGTCTTTTTTTTTCAATCTTTGTGGTTGCTAAATATCCTATAAAAAGATATTGTGCTTGTCATTATCTTGGTCAATATATATGCCAAATATGGTGCACTTGAGAAAACACAAAAAGTGCTTGAGGAGCTTATTGTTGCCTCTTTGAATGCATTGATTGGGAGAAGTACAAGAGCAGGGCCAATAAGTCCTAGGTTGTTTGCATCGGACGCAAAGCATTGAAATGTATACCAAATGTGGTGCGCTTCAGAAAGCACAAAAAGTGCTTGAGGAGCTTACTAGTCTAAAATGTAGCCTCTTAGAATGTAGTGATTGTGAGATGTGCGGAACAAGAGCAGCACCAAAGTTAGGAGTCTGGACTCTTCGGATGCATTGTAAGATTCGCCTCATGAGAAAGCTCTAGTCTGTTTTAAGTAGATGCAATCACCTATGCATGCATCTTGAAGGCATGTGACTCTACGCCTCCTCTATGCACAACAGGAGCATGGCCAGAAAGATGTCATCGCCTTGTTCATTCAAGCCCTTAGATTCTCTTATGGAACCCTGAGTTTATAGAGGGGATATGACTTGCGAATACCTTTTGTAAGAGAGGTTTGAGACTTATTTACACGATGCTGCTAACGTGGAGCGGATTATGAATTGAATAGTGTCGGCTGATGATGACGGGTACTCCATATTTAAGGCAAAGGAAGGGTGAGAATATTATAAAAGAGAAAGTAAGACAAGACAGAAGATGGCGAAGACGCCGAGCTTCTGCAGCGTTTGGCTTTTGATAGTGGTGGCGTTAATATGCAGGGCGACGGAGGGCGGCGTAGAGGCTGCGAGGGAGGGGCCTGCAAAGTTAATGAGCCCTAATTACAACCATTTTCTGCATCATTATAATCATCATCGTCATGCGAGGGAAGACTTCGTATTGGACGTTTAATCGTGCATCAATGTATTCCAGATCGATCTGGAGGGCTTTGGGATGGGTTTTGCGGAACCTGAAGTGACTGCGGGGAGCGTTCGCGTCAAGTGCGGAGGCTGCAGCGTCAGCAACGTCCGCGGCTGGCCTGCTCGGGGTCCGAATGGACGCAAGACCTCGACCGATCTAGCCTCCGTGTAGAGCGCAACGGCCAGTGTCTGGTGGCCTCCAGCAACACGCTCAGCCCCGACTCGAGCACCGCTTTCACCTACATGCACTCTCGCCTCCCTCTCTCCGCCACCTTCCATTGCCCTGGCCAAGCCTCGGTATCCTCCCTCTCTTCGCTAGCGCCTTCTCCGCTAGCCACGTACTGAGCTTCGTTTGTCCTCTTCCACCTTTCTGAATTTAACTAGTTATGTATGATCATCAGAAGTCTAAACAATTAAAAAATCTCTCTCTCTCTCTCTCTCTCTCTCTCTCTCTCTCTCTCTCTCTGTGTGTGTGTGTGTGTGAAGTTGTTTCTGTAATACATTGTTTTATACATGGCTATAGGATCTCAACATAGCATTGCATCTTATTATGCAATGCTCTAGGCATAGCTAAATAATCCTTTTTCATTGTAATCTTTAAGAGACCCCATGGAAGTGGGGATCCTTTAGAGTGTTGATCAGATATAGCAGCATTCCTAGCTTCTCACATGAAGGCAAGCATCCAAACTCTAAGTGACATGAAACATAAATGTAGACCGATGCAACAACTACAAGGTTGAGTAGCTCGCAACAATAGTTCACTACCAATTCAAGATATTAATACTCACACAACAATATTCGCTATCAATCTTCGAGACCGATGACAAATACATCATCATTAAAGAAGTAGACGTGATAATTATAGATGAGATTTCAATGTTGACAAAGCAGACTTTTGACCTTATAGTTCGACAAATTGTGATAGCAATGGCACAATGCTAGACCCATTCAAAGATAAAAAGGTCATGTTATTTGGCAATTTAGCATAATTGTCTCTTGAATGTAGGCATTCAATTGATCAATGCTACCCGTGTCACATCACAAGCTGCACTTAGTGGTCATATTCTACTATGTACAATATGTATTTCTTAGAAGACATGTACAACATATATCTTTCATGGAGTTCCTCAATATGAGAAGGGTCAGGTTAGCATATAGATAGATTCAAAAAGTGCTCTCTCGTTGCTCCACATGGTCTTAGAAAAAATTACGAAAAATGGCGAGCAAGCAAAATTGAATAGCGAGGTCTCCCTCTCTCTCTTCCTCTCTCTCTCTCTCTCTCAACATAATTTAGCATGCTTCACTAAATTAGAGAGAGGAAGAAGGGGGGGGGGGGGAATGAATGGATGACCAAAAAAATTCATAACTTAAAGTATGAAAAATGTTTATGAATCATCTTCCAAAAAATCCCTACAATAAGCATCATCCAATTTTAAGCCCATGGCTCCTAAATCAATAAAGAAAGAAACATAATTTTCATTTGTGGATGCTTTGGCTTCATCGTCTTCGAATTTATCATCCTCTATCTCATCATCCTCATCATCATGACAATCATCCTTGCTAAGACTTGGGAATGTCGCACTTGATTCATTGACCTTCCCCTCCCATGTCTCCCCCTCATCCAAAGTAGGAGGTGGAAGAGGATCGAAGATGGTCTCCACTTCATTAGTGAAAAAATGGTTCTCCCCCGAGGTGTTACGGGAATTACAAACCAAAGTTTTGGTTGGTAGATTGCTGGGACATAGAGCCTATAGAAGATAGAGAAGCTCAAAGTGAGTAACATTGGTATTATAATTAATGTTACAAACAAATAAGAATAAAAAAGGTAGTCACTCACTTGCATGGCAAAAGTAAATTTTTATACCTCCATGTGTGATGCGCACTAGAGTCCACCATGTAGAGGTTATTCTCATGTCGTCTAGACACATTTGCAAACCACTTGTACTAGAAATTGAATATATGAAAAGTTCTAAAATTAACCTTTAGTATCCTTTCAATAGTTCCACAATACTTGGCTTCACCACCGTTTGTATCAAAGTTTCCCATAATGCCACAAAGCATGGTGGTTCTACCCTCATCAATATGGCGCGTACGAAATTGATGACCCTTTGACCAAATATCTTTTATCAATCACAAAGATAAAATCAAGAAAATACTATACAATATGGTTTAGATATATGAGTACTGTACCTTTGGTACGCAGCCTCATGCATACTCCCACTCTTTGTCGGTGATGTCTTCTTTGCAAACTTTTGTTTCGGTCATTATCACATGAGTCCCCTCCGTACTAATGAGATCTAGGAACATGCCACGTGTTTAGGCACTAGGGATGCCCTTCTTCCTCCATGGACTTGTTTCCATGCTTCTCTCTTGCAAATACCTTGCATTTACCATTGTCCACAAGTCCACCCACTTGGTCATAACCTTTTCATTGAGAATACAAAAGTTATTGAACCCTTATGATAGATTCATATCCATGTAAGATAATTCTCTCTTTCCACTTGGAAAGTGTGAAGTCATCCTTTCATCTTCCTCGTTTGACCACACGTGAGTCATTCAAGGATCAACTTGTGCCAAATACTCCGAGATGTAAACAAATACCTCTTGCACAATCCACCCTTTGGCCATATATACTTCTAGTTGACACCGTAGCCGCACAAAATCTTTGAGAGTCTTTAAAAACCTCTTTAAAAAGAACATCCATCGTGCGTGCACTACTCCACATATAGCAATATCCTGCACCATGTGAACCAAGAGGTGGATTTGACTAAGAAGGACCAATTGAGGAAATGCATCCTCAATGGCACACACACTTTTTGTTGCAAGTGTTTGAGCAGCAGGGAAAGCATCTATTTCAATTTCCTTGGAGCTCACAAATGTTCAAGAAAACACATAAGAATACACTAAGTGCTAGTTGAGGTTATGTAAAGAATGAGGATGCAAGAGAGCTACACAAGACAAGCACACAAGCACACAGAGATGGAAAGCTTCTTCTTCTTCTTCACAGAAAAGAGAGTACAAAATGACTAAGTGCTAAAGCTGAAAAGTAGCACATATGTACATGCGGTCACTAAGTGTGAATTCGCTAGAAGTGTACTAGGCTGGCACTATAAGTGTAGTCCAGCTGTAGAATCACTGGCAGAGATCCTCCGTGTCGGTCACCTAACGCGCCAGTGAGTAAATGCCGTAAGCGGCCAAGACCCGTAGTGGATGCCAGCTCAAGGTGTAGAGCTCGACATCTCAACACTCCCCCTCGAGCTCTGCATGTCGCAGAGTCCAAGCATAGTCCAGAAACGTCGAAGCTTCTCAGCTCTGAGGGTCTTGGTAAAGATATCCGCTATCTGCTCCTCTGTGCTGACGTAGACCAAGTCGATGTCGCCCGCCAACACTCGCTCTCGAAAGTAGTGGTAATGGACCTCTATGTGTTTGGTCCTGGCATGGAACACTGGGTTCCTAGCCAACTGCATGCTGCTGAGGTTGTCACAATGGATGAAAATCTGTTGGTCCACCTGCACTCCCAAGTCCTCAAGTAATGTGCGTAGCCAAGCTACCTCGCACGCCGCAACTGCTGCACCTCTGTACTCGGCCTCTGTGCTCGATAAAGCAACCGTAGGCTGCTTTTTGCTGCTCCAAGTAACAGCAGCACTCCCAAAAGAGAACATGAAGCCACTCGTAGATCTCCTATCAACAATGCTACCTGCCCAATCTGCATCTGTATACCCATACAATGCTAATGGTGCATCTGCTGCATAGAACAATGCGTAGTCAAGAGTACCTTGCACATACCTAAGTGTGCATCGTACTCCATCCAAATGTGGCTTCCTCGGAAGTTGCATGAACTGACTCTCCAAGCCCACTGTGTAGCTCAAGTCTGGCCTCGTGATAGTCAAATAGATTAGACTACCCACAATCTTCCTGTACATGTTGACATCCTCAACAACATCACCCTTCTCTGCACTCAGCTTTGCATTCACATCCAAGGGAATAGAAATTGGCTTACAATCAGCCATACCATACTTTGACAACATGTCCAAAGCATACTGTCTCTGTGATAGCCATACACCCTCTGGAGTCCTGATCACCTCAATGCCAAGAAGGTAGTGCAACTCGCCCAAATATTTCATTTCAAACTCCTGTTTGAGAAGACCCTTCACATGGTCAATCTCCATAGCATTGTCACCAACAATAATAAGGTCATCTACATATATGGTAATGACCACAATCCCCACATCAATCTCACGTACATAGAGTGAATGATCAGCATGAGCTCTCCTAAAACCAATACTGACAAGATACTTGGCAATCCTGTCATACCATGCTCTAGAGACCTGCTTCAAACCATACAAAGCTTTGATAAGTCTGCATACATAATCTGGGTAACCTGGATCGACATAACCAGGTGGCTGATCCATATACACTTCCTCTTGCAACTCACCATTCAAGAAGGCATTCTTTACATCCATTTGATGCATAATCCATCCTCTAGATGCAGCCACTGCTATGACAGCTCTCACTGTCGTCATCTTTGCCACTGGAGCAAAGGTCTCCTCATAGTCTATGCCATACGTCTGTGCATAACCCTTTGCAACCAGCCTTGCCTTGTGACGCTCAATGTTACCATCAGCCTTATGCTTGGTTTTATACACCCATTTACAGCCAATATCTTTCTTGCCACTTGGCAATGGCACCAACTCCCATGTGTCATTTTCTTCCAATGCAGCCATCTCTTCATTCATTGCATCATCCCAATGCACATTTCCAACTGCATCCTCAAAACATGTGGGCTCCACATCCTGTATCACCTTAGCCATGTAGGCTTGGTGATGCGCTAGATACCCATCATAAGTCAATTTCTGAACTGGATTTCTGACTCTATTAGATCTGCGCGGTCCTGGGTCACTCCTTTGCCCTCTAGCATCTTCTTGTACTTTCCTTACACCAGGTGTCCTGATAGCCGGAATTCCAAATTCCTCATCAAGACTTTGTTCAGAACCATCTGAATCCATGTCTACATGTGCAAAACCTGATGATGCATCAACCATAAAGAGAGGTTCATCAACCTTTTCCTTTCCTTTTCGTGATACATTCCCTGTACCTGTTGGTGGAGTAACCTGCGTACGTAGTCTACCATTCCATGGTTTCTCAACAGAGCCACGAGAAGAGGACTCTTGTGGTCCACTCAAAACCTGTGACTGTGGCCTCACATTTTGTACAACCACATCATCTTTTACATCAGCCCCAATAGTGCCATGTGCATTACTGTACCAGCTTCTCATCTCATCAAAGACTACATCTCTGCTCACTCGTAATTCTCGTGTAGTAGGATTGTAGCACTTGTACCCCTTTTGTTCAAGGGAATATCCCACAAGAATACATTTCTCTGCTTTAGGATCCAATTTCCTACGCAACTCATCTGGTACATGCACGTAAGCTATGCAGCCAAACACTTTCAAGTGTGCCAAAAAAGGCTTTGTACCTGTAAACTTTTCCTCAGGTGTTACATCATGCACCGCAGCTGTAGGTGTCCTGTTCATAATGTACACAGCTGTATTTACAGCTTCAGCCCAGAAATGATGAGGCATGTTCTTCTCATTCATCAATGCACGTGCAACCTCTGCAATGTGCCTGTTTTTCCTTTCTGCAACCCCATTCTGTTGTGGAGTATATCTGCATGTAAACTGCCTGTGTATACCATGCATTCGCAGAAAATCTGAAAAATCATTGGAGAAGTACTCTCCCCCTCCATCTGACCTCAATGTCTTGATTTGCATATCTGTCTCCTTCTCAATCATGACTTTGAAGTCTTGAAAGTGACCAAACACTTCACTTTTGTTACGCATGAAGTAGACCCATACTTTCCTTGTATGGTCATCAATGAAAGAGACATAATACCTGCAACCATGTATACTTGCAGTATCGGTTGGACCCCAAACATCTGTGTGCATCACCTCAAGTGGCTTTTTACATACATTGCGCTCATGTGGAAATGAACCCTTTGACTGTTTTCCAAACTGGCATGCTGCACACACTTTATGCATACCATCCACCTTGAATTTGGGCAAACCTTTTACAATCTGTTTTGATTGCATGCTGCGCAATCTCTGCTCATTGACATGGCCAATGCGTTTGTGCCAAATGTCAACATCAGCCACAACACCTGTGCCCTGTGCAAATAATGCAGCTTTTACCTAAGGCATGTCTACATTCAACGTAAACATTCTGCCCACACATTGGCCCTCTGTGATTAGCTTACAGCCATTCTGGAAATCTTCTACATAACAGCCATTTGATTGAAGCGAACCTACAAACTCTGCTCAACCATTTGTCCAATAGAAACAAGATTCTTTGTAATGTTTGGGACATGAAGTACATCTGCTAAGTACTTTGATTTCCCACTCTTCGTATTTAGAGGTATGTCCCCTACATGAGCAATGGGGTGAGCTGTGTCATCTCCTGTCTGCACATAGCCTGACACATCTGGTTTGCGCATATCTCTAAACCACTCTCCACGAGACGTCATGTGATTAGAGGCACCTGAATCCACATACCAAACATCATCTTGGGTGGAATTATCTGCAGTCATTGTATTCATTACATGTTGCATAACAAACATGCGCTCGTTTTTGCTGTCATCTGCATCTCTGCTAGTAGATGCATAGTTGCCCTGTTCTCTCTTTCTACTTGCTTTTCCCTTTGGACAGTCACGTGACATGTGACCTCTTTCACCACAAGTCCAACATTCTCTGCTATCTGGAGTATGTTGCTGCCTGCTTGATCCTGCACCACGACCTCTTTGACTCCCCCTGCCTTGAGACTGGTTTCCCCTGCCACCTGTATTGTTTTGATTTGATTGACCTTCCAGAAATTGGCCCCTGCAACCCCTTGGGCCTCGACCACGACCTCTACCTCTACCTCTGTTGGAGTTAGAATAGAAGGCCTGTTCAGAATTATTTCTGCCATGAGAAGAAGATGTGTCAAGGTTCTTCTCTTCAAGAATAAGCATAGAAATCAAATCTTGGAACACGGGGATGTCGTCTCTTGTATTCATGGAAGACCTGAAATGTACATACTCATCTCCTAGACCATCCAAGCATGCACGGACAATGTCATCATCTTCCACTGAGACTTTAATAGATCCAAGAGCCTCAATGATACTCTTGATCTTCAAGGCATAATCATTGATTGAGAGGTTGTTCCTCTTAACCTGATTTAGCTCTGACTTTAGTTGAAGCTTCCTGGCCTTGGTGTTCACCTCGAACACTCTGCCTAAGTTTCTCCATGCAATGGCGGGGGTTTCAGCATCCTGTAGATAGCCCATCATGCCATCTGTGATGCTCATAAAAAGCCAATACATCACTTTGCTCTAGCCTTGTTGCCAGTCCCTCAAAGCTTTCCTTTGTTCTGCTGTAGTATTTGCCTCGGGAATCTCTCGTTCCTTTTCATTGTCTCCTTCTACATAGTCCCAATAACCTTTTCCTTTTAGGAAATTTGTTATTCTGAACTTCCATATAGGGTAGTTATTTTTCTCAAGCTTCTCAGTAACAATCTGACTGAAACCGTCAGACATCTTGAAGCACTAAGACAAAATAGCTGCAATCTACAAAAACCTGCAAATCTGCTTAACCTGCTATCGTGGTTCCTGTAACGCTTTCTACACTCAACGAGTGTCCACAATCAAGCGTACATACAACCATTGTACTTGTACATTAAATCTCTGTATACTGCATCTGGTCGTGGATTGCGAACGAAGGGATTGTGATGCTCTTGCTCTCTTAGCCTCTCTTGCCTGCACCAGGCTCTGATACCATGTAAAGAATGAGGATGCAAGAGAGCTACACAAGACAAGCACACAAGCACACAGAGATGGAAAGCTTCTTCTTCTTCTTCACAGAAAAGAGAGTACAAAATGACTAAGTGCTAAAGCTGAAAAGTAGCACATATGTACATGCGGTCACTAAGTGTGAACTCGCTAGAAGCGTACTAAGCTGGCACTATAAGTGTAGTCCAGCTGTAGAATCACTGGCAGAGATCCTCCGTGTCGGTCACCTAACGCGCCAGTGAGTAAATGCCGTAAGCGTCCAAGACCCGTAGTGGATGCCAGCTCAAGGTGTAGAGCTCGACATCTCAACAGGTTATTGTGTACATATAAAATGTGTAGTTGAGTTGAGTCTTGTGGTGTACCTTACTAGCTGTCCAAATTTAAAAATAGCATCCCTGAATTTGTTTTCTCGACATATACACATACTCATCGGCAGAATGAACTACAATGTAAATTAGGGGAAGTGAAAGAAAGAGAAAGTCATACACACAAACAATAGGTAGAATAGAGAAAGGGACATTACCTAAAGCATATTGTGCCAATCATGAAACTTCAACCCAAACAATTGAACACTTCCATTTTTCGTTGATTTTGTGAAATCTCCCAGTTTATATTTAGTCATATGCGTCTTAAAAAATAAACAATTAATAAAAAGAAATAGTGTCAATTACATATTTCAATAAAAAAGAGAAATGACTAGAAATCAAAGAGAATGAAGTGCAATGAGTGCTATAATCTTTTTATAATAAAGTGCAATGAATAATTTCATTAAATTTGTTGAATATTTTAATCCCAATTTTACAAAAAGATTAAAACTTGCACTTAAAAAACATCTAAAAGTCCTTTAAAAAAAAGTACTCATAAAAAAAATCAAAAGTACTCATTAAAAACTCAAAAGGCTAAAAATGACATTATCGTTATGTAAGGGTAGAGGGGGTTGGTTTGGTCCCCCCCCCCCCCCCCCCCCCCCCCCACCGCTACCTTGGGTATGCTTGTATCCGTTTGAAATGACGTTCCACAATAATATCCGCGATAATCACTAGCGCATAAAAAAGAAACAAGGGTAGAGTATTCCGTGTATTTGCGGCATACTTTTCCCTATTCTTCTCGGCCATTGCACCTACACCAAGGCCCCTCCCCTCCTTACTCCACCTCCCCCACCTTCTTTCTCTCTTTCCCTTGTCCGTCTCTCCCCTCGTTCACCCTCCCTCTCTCTCACACACACACACAACCACACTATGGTCAAAGCACACACACACACACACACACACACACACATACATTCTATTCGGATCGATTGTGGAGAAGGTTTTGGATTGGGGGATATTCGAGAACAACATTGGATGCTCAACCTCGTTGGCAACCCACTCTTCAATGCATAGTAAATACTTAATATTCTCCCCCCCCCCCCCCCCCCCCCTTTCCCTATTATTTTCTACCGCGACACACACACACACACACAATAATGAAAACAAAAAAATGCATCAATTGTGCATACCTCATCTATTGTTTGGGATTTACAACTAGTGTGAAAAGTAGAGCCTTCTTTTCTCCACACGATCGTTGTGAAAATGCGGTAATAATGCTTGTTGTTGGCGTGCGACTAGCTTGTAGGTGGTGGTATGCAATTGGTTGTTTGCTTGGTATATGATTAACACACACACACACACACACACACACACACACACACACACACACACACACAGAGCAGGAATGATTTAATGGGTATTGCTAAATAACCATTAAATAAGTCCCAATATAGAGAGAGAGGAAAATCTTGACTATTAGAGTAGTGTCAAAATAGTGTAAGTTAAAGAAAGAGATAGATAGAGAAGACAGACAGAGAGATAAAGAGAAAGAGAAAGAGAGGGAGAGAGAGAGAATAAACAAAGATAGAAAGAGAGAAAAAGGGAAAGAGAGATAGATAGAGAGAGAGAGAGAGTTGAGAGAAAGAGAGAGAGGTAGGGTAAGAGAGGAAGAGAAAGAGAGAGATAGATAGATAGAGAGAAAGACAGAGAGATAAGGTAAGAGAGAAAGAGAAAGAGAGAGATAGAGATATAGACAAAGAGGGGGGGGGGGAGGGGGGGAAAAGAGAGAGAGAGAGAGAGAGAGAGAGAGAGAGAGAGAGAGAGAGAGGGGGGGGGAAGAGAGAGAGAGAGAGAGAGAGAGAGAGAGAGAGAGAGAGAGTAAGAGAGAGAGAGAGAGAGAGAGAGAGAGCGGGTAAGTGTGTGTGTGTTGCTTACACGATGACGAGGGCGTCGCTTACACAATGACATCCTCGTATAAGCGATGATTTTTTTTTAAAAAAAAATATTCGTCGCTTAAACAGGTATCCGTTGGTTCCCATTACACACTCTCAATTGCACTTGCAAAGACACAGAAGACTGACCTTGAAGCTTCCTTACTAGCTCAGGTTGGGCCTAATGAATGCAACATTTATCACGTTTAATTACCTGTCCTTTCCTTGGCATTTTTTGTGGTGTGGAGCCACCCCACCCTTGCATGAGAGAGAGAGAGAGAGAGAGAGAGAGAGAGAGAGAGAGAGAGAGAGAGAGAGAGAGAGAGAGAGAGAGAGAGAGAGAGAGAGAGAGAGAGAGAGAGAGAGAGAGAGGGTGTGTATGTATGCATGCTATCTTGAGAATCAGGTATGAAGGTGCTCTCTTTAGAATAAGGTAGGTGAATATGGAACAAATGAGAGAGAGAGAGAGAGAGAGAGAGAGAGAGAGAGAGAGAGAGAGAGAGAGAGAGAGAGAGAGAGAGAGAGAGAGGGTTTGTATGCATGCCAATGCTAGCTTCAGAATAAGGTATGTGAATATCGATGTAGGATGGGGTGATTATAGGTGCGATCTTCTAGTTTAACTTGGATTTCCAGCTAGCTTGATAGCAAGTGTGGGCACAGAGAGGGGTAGTGAAGTATGGAATCTGGATGCCCACTCTTCACAATTTGGAGCAAACTTGGTTTAAATTTGTGAGGATATGTGTGCTCGTGTGCCTCTGTGTGTGTGTGTGTGTGTGTGTGTGTGTGTGTGTGTGTGTGTGTGTGTGTGAGAGAGAGAGAGAGAGAGAGAGAGAGAGAGAGAGAGAGAGAGAGAGAGAGAGAGAGAGAGAGAGAGAGAGAGAGAGAGGTTCCCAAATGGGCACACGAGCTCAAAGTGAAGGCTTCAGAGGAAGGGCAATAAGGTGATTTTCTCTTAAAATAACTCTTTTTGGTTAAGGACATGAGCTAGCCTATGCTTTTGATTTCATTATTTCATGTCCTTCATTGCATTGCTAAAATCTTAGAGAGAGAGAGAGAGAGAGAGAAAGAATAACTCACCATATCTGGTTCATGAATGGTTAGTTTCCCTCCGTTTATCTTGGGTAATGAGAGGCTTCTGCAGAATAGGCAGCATAAAGCTCTAGTGGTTGTTGAGGGCAAGTAGGCTAGAGATCCGAGGATTGTGTGAGTGGATCGATTTTAGCAAAAAGACGTGATTTAGTCACTCAGTTGCTAGCACAGTCTCATCAAATTGTCATCCGTGTGGCTTGGTTGCTGGAATACGATGCATGAAACCTATTTGTATGTACAATATGGAATGGTATTTTAGTGCTCAATCTTCACAAATTTGCTCCTACATGTTAGTCATTGTTTCCCTTGGACTGCTCATCTTTTTTGTTCTTTCAAGCAGTATCACATTATTTTGCAAGTTCATAATGCCATATGCCATAGTGCCCAATAGGTATGAAGACCGCCAGCAATGGCTGCCTTGCTGAGCTGCCATTGTGCTAGGAGAAACAAACGCTGTGTTTGTGATGATTTTTTTTTTTGAAATGGGCAGCTCAATGTCAAGAGTCATTCATCGTAACTGGCCTCATTATTGAGAAGAGCGGGTTCGTATATATTTCCAACACGCAACGAGTGGATAACAAGCTGTTGCATGGCTCTATCATCAAATTGGAACTTGAGGAGAAGGCTACATAGTGAATCCTAACTTGAACTTCTTGTTGTAATCCGTAGAGAGAGACATCATGTTTGCCTACAAGCGGGCCACTACTTCCTCTAATCATGTGCATGGTTCACTTGATTATAAAGTCTCCAGCTTACTCTTGCCCACATAGATCTTGAAGGGTCCTCGGCAAGGTTTTCCTTTATGCAGGAGACTGGATATCCAAGGATGGTGTGATTGGATCGATTGTAGCGAAAAGATGCGATTTAGTCACCTCAGTGTGTGTGTGTGTGTGTGTGTGTGTGTGTGTGTGTGTGTGTGTGTGTGTGTGTGAGAGAGAGAGAGAGAGAGAGAGAGAGAGAGAGAGAGAGAGAGAGAGAGAGAGAGAGAGAGAGAGCGAGAGAGAGAGAGGTGCGGACGACGATGATGAGGCTAAGTCTAAAATCTGAATACTATGAATCGATACCTGCACCAAGTTGGGGTAGATCTGTGTACTTGATGTCTTGATGAATAACACTCCTTTAGGACTAAGAAAAATGCTGTTACAGCCTTGTAAAAAATGCTAGTGTAGACGAATGAATTTTTTGCTAATCTTGACTCCAACTACTGGACCAATGGGGGCTACAAATGTTGGTTAATGGGGGCTGAAAAAAGCTGGTTTAATGGCTGCAAAACCCTATCCAAAGGACGCTAGAAAACGCTACTAATACAGGTTGAGAAACGCTGATATGCTAAACGTTGAGCTAAGAGGCTGATTGGCGATGGGATGCTGCTGAAAAACGTTGGGCTTTGCTGGGAAAAAATGCAAGGTTTTTAGAGTTCTTGCTTGAGAGAAGAGCAAGAAGTGCATTGAATACCATTGATGCTATATTGCACCGAGAGAGAGAGAGAGAGAGAGAGAGAGAGAGAGAGAGAGAGAGAGAGAGAGAGAGAGAGAGAGAGAGAGAGAGAGAGAGGGAGAGAGAGATGTATGCTGCAAGGTCCCTTGCATGTGTACTTCCTACTCTTCCACTAAGCAAGAGCTCTACAGCCCTTGTGTTTTTCTCCAAGCAAAGCCCAACGTTTTTTTGCAGCATCCCATCGCCAATCAGACCCTCAGATCAACGTTTTGAAGCAAGCATATCAACATTTTTGAAAGCTAGCAAATCATCGTTTTTCAACGTGCATTGGTAGCATTTTCTAGAATCCTTTGGACAGTGTTTTGCAACCATTAAACTAGCATTTTTCAGTCCCCATTAACCAACATTTTCAACCCCCATTGGTCCAGTAGCAGCTGCAGCCAAGATTAGAAGCAAATTCAGTCGTCTACACCAGCGTTTTTTGCCAGGCTGTAGCAGCGTTTTTCTTAGCCCTAAAGTAGCATTGTTTATCAAGACATCACAAATCAGCTCGAACTTGGTGCGATAGGGACCGATTCACAGTATTCAGATTTCAATCTTAGCCTCGTCATCATCGTTTGCACCGTCGACTTCAATGTAGCAATACATAGACTCACAACATCAGTATCTTGCAGCTATATAGTGTGCATGAGTATGCCTTAAAAGAGCAAGAAGTCGATGGCTGAATGAATGGCTCACAAGATGCCTGTTTCATGACCGATGGTCCTATAGGTTATTTGCCAAATATAAAGGAGAAGACAGTGGGGAAGCCATCTCTTGGTCCCTAGAAGTCACAGCAGGGGCCGCAGTAGATGAGTACAACAACAAAGTGGGGCAACTGGCATTGCGCTTGTCATCAAGAAAATCCCAAAAATCGTATGCCATAAGAAAAACCATGACCTTCATCTTCCAAACGGTAAAGTTGGAACCTTTAAGCTTCTCAGAAGAACAGAAAATAGAAAGTACAAGACCAGTAGCCATGTCTACAAAATATAATGAGGGAAATCACCAAGAAAATCTCCAAGAAAGTGTCTGCGTAAGGAAGGTAAAGCTGAGGTAGAAAGTGGTCCAAAAGCAGCTGAATCGAGACCGAGAGGGGTGAAAACACCATAGCAGAAAGATATGTCCACGAAGAATGCTATATACTGTAAATATGCACTATTGTCCACACCAGAAGGGACCGTACAGGGGCTAAAAATTACTATTTGAAGGTAAAAAAACAGCAGGCTACAAGTCGTTGAAAGTAGGTCGCACAATAGGTAGAAGATGGCTTAGAGTAGGGGTTGATTTTTGCCTCTGCTCAGAAAAAAACAGCACTTTGTAATGATGGAATAAGGCTTGGAAAAAGTGTCGTAGGAATCCCATCAGGTAGCCGGAATGGAGGCACAAGATTGCCCCATTGGTGCCTCCATCATACATCTTACATCAGCATGGATGCCTCTAGCTACATCAGCCACACATGAGTTTTGGCCTTTCCAACCTCATCAAGGGCAGCGTTTCCTGGTCTATACTAGCCATGGTGTTTTTCCTATACACATCATTCCACATCATCTACCGCTCGGTGTTTTTAGCCTTGTTGCCTACATTAGCATGGATATTTGCTCCATCTACATCTAGGCATGACGTTACTTGGCTCCATATCATACATCTACATCTATGTGTTTCTGCCCACATCAGGAGCATGGCTTTTTTAGCCATCTGCACCATTATATACATCATGTAGCTTGGCATTTTAGCCATATTGTCATGATGTGATCAACGAGGAATAGGTTGTAGCAAATTTCTTTGATGCCTATGGCAAGCTAAGGCAATACATTAAGGATATGTAGGAGGAATTGGGCTTTGAGGATTGTGATGCAGATGTTGTAAGCGATATGTTGAAGAATGCAAAGAGATCCTATAATCAGGCGTGTCTTGTCTGGCGACGCTTTCACAAGCCCGTAGACTATGCGATCAAAGAATTAATGGATTGTAAGGAACATTGGAAGGAGGACCTCTCCACGCTCAGGAGACGGTTGAGGAATGAGAAGATGTCACCCACTGTACGCAAGAAGCTCATTCGCAAACAAGAAACAAGATTAAAGAGATCGAGGTGGATTTTCTTGAAATGCTATACATGAACGGCAAGATAGGAAGGTGGAGGTCGATGCTAAATGGAAAGGACAAAGCGCTGGACGATCTTATAGCAGAGGTAGATGAGTACTACACTAGCAACTTGGAGGATGATGTCTAGGACACGGAGACAAAGTTGGATGATGAAACAGGTGAGAATAATGGGGCAATCGTCAAGCGGCCTCTTTTGCCCTTGGCCACTATGTTGGAGATGACGCTTGAGATACATGAGAAAGTGCAGGAAAGTAGGAATGATAACGAGTTGGATGATAGAAAAGAGAATGCACAGATCACATTTCAGCCCATCTTGTCGTCGTCTTCATCATCGTCAACATCGTCAGCAAGTCTAAGCATTATAGAGATTTGTGCAATCAATAGTAGACCATTCTCGCCATAGAGAGTGGGGCCTTTGGAGGAGGGTTTGACATCATAGTTTTGAAGCAAGCATATCAGCGTTTTTCGAAGCTAGCAGATCAACGTTTTTCAACCTGACTTCGTAGCGTTTTCCACACCCCTTTGGACAGTGTTTTGTAGCCATTAAACCAGTAATTTTCAACCCCCATTAACCAGCATTTTCAGCCCCCATTGGTCTAGCAGTTTGCAGCCAAGATTAGCAGCAAAGTCAGCGGTCTACACCAGCATTTTTTGGTAGGCTATAGCAACGATTTTCATAAAGACATCAAGTACACAAATTCACCTCAACTTGGTGCGATAGGGACCGATTCACAGTATTCAGATTTCAGCCTTACCCTCGTCATCGTTGTCCGCACCCTCTTCTTCGACATAGCAACACTTAGACTCATAGCATCAGTATCTTGCAGCTACAATGGACACGAGTATGGCATAAAAGGGCAAGAAATAGATGGCTGAATGAATGGCTCACAAGACGCCTATGTCAGGACCGATGGTCTTGTAAGTAATCTGCCAAATATAAAGGAGAAGAGAGTGGGGAATCCAGCTCTTTGCCCTTAGAAGTCACAGCAGTGGCCGCAGTAGGCAAGGACGACAACAAAGTGGGGCAAATGGCATTCCGCTTGTCATCAAGCCAATCCCACAAATCGTACGCCACAAGAAAAACTGTGATCCTCATATTCCAAATGGTAAAGTTGGAACCTTTAAGCTTCTCAGAAGAAGAGAGGATAGGAAGTCCAGGACTAGTAGCCATGTCTACAAATATACGTTGAGGTAAATCACTAAGAAAATCTCAAAGAAAGTGTCCGCGTAAGAAAGGTAAAGCCGAGGTAGAAAGCGGTCCAAAAGCAACCGAATTGAGATTGAGAGGGGTGAAAACACCATAGTAGAAAGATATGTCCACCAAGAATGCTATATACTGCAAATACGCATTGATGTCCAAATCAGGAGGGACCGTACTGGGGCTGAAAATTACTGTCCAAAGGTAAAAAAGAGCAGTCTACAAGTTGCCAAAAGTAGGTTGCACAATAGGTAGAAGATGGCTAAGAGTAGGGGCTGATTTTTGCCTCATTGCATAAAAAACAACACTTTGTAATGATAGAGTAATGCTAAAAAAAAGTGTCGTAGGAAGCCGATCGGGTCGCTTGATTGGAGACAGAAGACTACCCCCTTGGCGGCTCCATCATACATCTTACATCATCATGGGTGCGTCCAACTACATTAGCTTTGGTGTTTCCAACCTCATCAAGGATGGCGTTTTCTGGTCTATTCTAGCCATGGCGTTTTTCCTATACACATCAGCCCACGTCATCTACAACTTGGTTTTTTAGCCTTGTTGCCTACATCAGTATGGCGATTTTCTCTATCTACATCTAGGCATGGCGTTACTTGTCTCCATATCATACATCTACATCTAGGCATTTTTTCCCACATCAGCTAGCATAGCTTTTTCATCCATCTACGCCATCATATACATCATGCAGCTTGCCATTTTAGCCATGTTTTCATGATGCGGTCAATGAAGAACAGGTTTCAACAAATTTCTTTGATGACTATGGAAAGCTAAGGCAATACTTTAAGGATATGCAGGAGGTATTGGACTTTGAGGATTGTGACGTGCTATAAGAGATATGTTGAAGAATGCGGACAAATGCTATAATTAGGCATGTCTTGTCTGGCGACGCCTTCACAAGGGCGTTGACTATGCGATCAAGAATTACTGGTTTGTAAGGAAAATTGGAAGGAGGAGCTCTCTGCGCTCATGCTATGGTTGAGGAGTGAGAAGATGTCAACCACTGTACGCGAGAAGCTCATTTGCAAACAAGAAACGGGATTCAAGAGAACGAGGCGGATTTTCTTAAAATGCTATACATGAACGGCAAGGTAGGAAGGTGGAGGTCTATGCAAAACGGAAAGCGCTCGTCGATCTTACAACAGAGGTGGATGAGTACTACAGTAGCAACTTGGAGGATGATGTCTCGGACACGGAGGCAAAGTCCGATGATGATACAGGTCAAAAGAATGGGGCAATTGTCAAGTGGCCTCTTTTTTCCCTTGGCCACTACATTGGAGACGAGGCTTGAGGTACTTGATAAAGTGCACGAAAATAGGAGTGATAATGAGTCGGATGATAGAAAAGAGGATGCACAAATTAGATTTCAGCCCATCTCGTCGTCGTTCTCATCGTCGTCGACATCGTCGGCAAGTCCAAGCATTGTAGAGATTTGTGCAATCAATAGTAAACCATTCTCACCATAGAGAGTGGAGCCTTCAGAGGAGTCTTTGACATCAGCATTTTGAAGCAAGCATATGAGAGGTTTTGAAAGCTAGCAGATTAGCATTTTTCAACCTGCATTGGTAGCATTTTCCATCCCCCGTTGGACAGCGTTTTGCAGCCATTAAACCAGCGTTTTTAGTCCCATTGGTCTAGCAAATGTAGTCAAGATTAGCAACAAATTCAACCGTCTACACCAACGTTTTTCCTGAAGACATTAAGTACATATATCAACCTCAACTTGGTGCGGTAGGGACCGATTCACAGTATTGAGATTTCAGCCTTAGCCTCGTCATTATCTTCGTCCGCACCGTCAACTTGGACATAGCAACACCTAGACTCACAGCACCAGTATTGTGCAGCTACAATGGCATGAGTATGGCATAAAAGGGCAAGAATTAGATGGTTGAATGAATGGCTCACAAGACGCTTGTGTCACGATCGATCATCCCTTAGGTAATCCGCCAAATATAAAGGAGAAGAGACTGGGGAAGCCGGCTCTTTGCCCTTAGAAGTCACAGCAGTGGCCGCAGTAGACGAGGACAACAAAAACAGTGGGGCAAATGGCATTCCACTTGTCATCAAGCCAATCTCACAAATCGTAGGCCATAAGAAAAATCGTGATCTTCATGTTCCTAATGGTAAAGTTGGAACCTTTAATCTTCTCACAAGAAGAGAGGATAGGAAGTCCACGACCAGTAGCCATGTCTGCAAAATATGACGAGGGAAATCACTAAGAAAATCTCCAAGAAAGTGTCCGTGTAAGGAAGGTAAAGCCGAGGTAGAAAGAAATTCAAAATCAATCAAGTTGAGACCAAGAGGGGTGAAAACACCGTAGGAGAAATATATGCTCACCAAGAATGCTATATTTTGCAAATATGCATTGCTCTCTACATGAGAAGGGACCGTACAGGGACTGAAAATTACTATTTGAAGGTAAAAAAAAGAGTGTACAAGTCATCGATAGTAGGTCGCACAATAGGTAGAAGATGGCTAATAGTAGGGGCTGATTTTTTCCTATGCGCAAAAAAAAATAGCACTTTGTAATGATGGAATAATGCTTAGAAAAAGTGTCGGAGGAAGCCGATTAGGTAACCGGAATGGAGATGCAAGACTTCCCCCTTGGCGCCTCCATCATGCATCTAACATCATCATGGGTGCCTCCAACTACATCAGCCACACATCAGTTTTTACGTTTCCAACCTCATCAAGGATGGTGTTTTCTGGTCTATTCTAGCCATGGTGTTTTTCCTATACACATTAGCTGATGTCATCTATAGCTTGGCATTTTTAGCACAGTAGCATGTCTCTTTGCTCCATCTACATCTAGGCATGTCGTTACTTGCTTCCATATCACACATCTACATCTAGGCGTTTTTACCCACATCAGGCAGCATGGCATTTTTACCCATCTGCGCCATTATATATATCATGCAGCTTGGTGTTTCAGCCATTTTGTCATGATGCAATCAACAAGGAATAGGTTGTAGCAAATTTCTTTGATGCCTCTGGCAAGCTAAGGCAATACATTAAGGATATGCGGGAGAAATTAGACTTTGAGGATTGTGACGCAGATGTTGAAGAATGCGGAGAAAGGCTATAATCAGGCATGTCGTGTGTGGAGACACTTTCACAAGGGCATAGACTATGCGATTTAAAGAATTACAGGATTGTAAGAAAGATGGGAATGAGAAGCTCCCCGTGCTCAGGAGACGGTTGACGAATGAGAAGATGTCACCCACTGCACGCGAGAAGATCATTCGAAAACAGGAAAGGGATTCAATAGAACGAGACGGATTTTCTTGAAATGCTATACATGAACAACAAGGCAGGAAGGTGGAGGTCGATGTTAAATGGAAAGCCCAAAGCGGTGGACGATTTTACAACAGAGGTGGATGAGTACTACACTATCGTCTTAGAGGATAATGTCTCGGACACGGAGACAACGTTGGATGATGACACAGGTGAGAATAATGGGGCAATCGTCAAGCGGCCTCTTCTGCCCTTGCCCACCACATTGAAGATGAGGCTTGAGGTACAAGATAAAGCGCAGGAAAATAGGGATGATAACGAGTCGGATGATAGAAAAGAGGATGCACATATCAGATTTCAGCCCATCTTGTTTCCGTTCTCAAGTCCAAGCATTGTAGAGAGTTGTTTAATCAATAGTAAACCATTCTCGCCACAAAGAGTGGAGCCTTTGGAGGAGGGTTTGAGATCAGCGTTTTGAAGCAAGCATATCAACGCTTCCGGAAGCTACGAGATCATTGTTTTTTAGCCTACATTGGTAGGGTTTTTAAGCCCCCTGTGGACAACATTTTGCAGCCATTAAATCAACATTTTTCAGCTCCCATTAACCAGCATTTTCAGTCCCCCATTGGTCCAGTAGTTGCATCCAAGATGAGCAACAAATTCAACCGTCTACACCAAAGTTTTTTGCCAGGCTATAGCAACTTTTTTCATCAAGACAACAAGTACAGAGATCAGCCCCAACTTGGTGCGATAGGGATCGATTCACAGTATTTAAATTTCAGCCCTAGCCTCGTCATTGTCGTTTGCATCGTCGACTTCGGCATAGCAACACTTAGACTCACAACATCATTATCTTGCAGCTACAATGGGCATGAGTATGGCATAAAAGGGCAAGAATTAGATGGATAAATGAATGTCTCACAAGACTTTGACAAAGAAACACTTAGACTCACAACATCAATATCTTGCAGCTACAATGGGCATGAGTATGGCATAAAAGGGCAAGAAGTCGATGGCTAAATGAATGGCTCATAAGAGGCCTCGGTCATGACCGATGGTCCTCTAGGTTATTCGCAAAATATAAAGGAGAAGAGAGTGGTAAAGCCATGTCTTTGCCCTTAGAAGTCATGACATTGCCCGCAGTAGACGACGACAACAACAAAGTGGGGCAAATGACATTCCGCTTGTCATCACGTGAATTCCATAAATCATACACCATAAGAAAAACCGTGATCTTTATCTTCCAAACTGTAAAGTTGGAATCTTTAAGCTTCTCAAAACAAGAGAGGATAGGAAGTCCAGGACCAGGAGCCAAATCTGCAAAATATGACGAAGAAAATCACTAAGAAAATCTCCAAGAAAGTGTCCACGTAAGGAAGGTAAATCCGAGGTAGAAAGCGCTCCAAAAGCAACCAAATTGAGACTCACAGGGGTGAAAACACCATAGCAGAAAGATATGTCCACCAAGAATGCTATATTTTGCAAATACGCACTGCTTTCCACATCGGAAGGGACTGTATGGGGCTGAAAATTACTGTCCGAAGGTTTAAAAAAGCAAGAGTCTACAAGTCTCCGAAAGTAGATCGCACAATAGGTAGAAGATGACTGAGAGTAGGGGCTGATTTTTTTCTCTGTGCAGAAAAAACAGCACTTTATAATGATGGAATAATACTTAGAAAAAGTGTTGTAGGAAGCCGATCAGGTAGCCGAAATGGAGACACAAGACTCCCCCCTTGGCACCTCCATCATAGATCTTACATCAACATGGGTGCCTCTAGATACATCGGCCACACATTAGTTTTGGCATTTCTAACCTCATAAAGGATAGCGTTTTTTGGTCTATTCTAACCATGGTGGTTTTCCTATAGACATTAGCCCACATCATCTACAGCTTGGCGTTGACGGGAGCAAAGCGAACCCCGAACCCCAACGGCCTCTAAAGCAACGGGGACCGAATGGCGCGCCTCGAGCCTGTCATGGTAAAGCAAACAGGGGGCACCACCTAGCTTCAGCGGCTAGGACGCAAACAACACACCACCATAACAAAGTTTTCATCCAAGAGAGATGGATGCTTGGGAGTAATGATGAAGAGGAAAGGGAATGAGATCAAGTGAGAGATAGAGAGAGAGAGAGAGAGAGAGAGAGAGAGAGAGAGAGAGAGAGAGAGTGAGGGAGGGGGTATAGCGGCTTAGTACCTAGGCACCACAAAAGGATGGCGAATCCGCACACCCTTCACACATACACAAGCTCACTCCAAACACAAGACTAGGTGGCGATTCCGCACACCTCACATGGGCAAAACATTGCAAGAAAACATACTCACAAAACCTCAAGCTTTATTTAGAGAATAAGGCGATGAAATGGGGAGCATAGGGTAGGGGAATGAGAACGGAGAGCGTGGTATAGCACATGGCGGATAGGTGGGAGTTGATGGCGAAGACTCGCACGAGGGTTATGGCCATCATCCTTCATTTAGTTTCCCTTCATCTTCCATAGGCCAAGGGTGTAGAGGTCATGCTCAAGACGAGCATGGTGATTGCGGTGACGGTGATGCTGTGTGTGTGTGTGTGTGTGTGCACTAGGCACACACAGTGCATAGTGTACTCTTTGGTGATGGTGTGTGTCCTTAGTGTGATGGTGACCCCTCTTTATATAGGGGAGGAGGGGGGAGAAATTCTAGAATTTAGAAATGAAGAAATCATTATCTACATAGGCCATGTGACTGTGGGCCCCACTTGTCTGGCTGTGTGTATATGTGCCAGAATAGCAGTCTCATGAGAGAGACACTAAGAGAGAGAGATGGGTTGATGAAAAAAAGTGAGAGGTGACATGGAGAATAAAGTAATTACAAGAGGGGAGAGAGGGGAGTGTGTTCAGAGGTGGATTTGTGTGCAGATGTGTGTGAACACAAGAAAAATCACGTAACCACCGGGTGGGGATGGGTCTGTGGGCACCTTTTTCAGTGAAATTGAGTGTGTGGGTGTGGGGGAGGTTATTTAGCTACAAGACAAGAGACATGGCATCCTTTAGAGAGAGAGGGGGGTATTAGGGTCATGGGACATGATAGGAGAGAGAAAGAGGGGGTGGGATATACTATTTTGGAAGATAGAGTAAGTTGCATGTGAGTTAGGGTGCATTATTGGTGAGTTATAATGCATTATTGGTGAGAGGTGGGGTAGCTTGAGGGGAGAGAGAAAGGAGAAAGGATAAGGGGAAGAGAGAGGGGATTGACCTTTTGAGTGGAGGAGAGGAAAAGGGACACCCGGCGGGGCAACAATGAAGAAAAAGGAGGCAAGGTGGGGATGGGCTACCCCGCAGGCATGAGGTGGCCTATTTTACCTTTCTTATATATTTACATAGTCATACTTTATTTTTTTCTTACTTTTTCCAATGCCTTTTATCACTCCCTCCATAAGAGGGGGTTTTCATGGGGTAGGAACGAGAGAAGAGGGGTATGGGAGCTTGGCTTGTGAAAAGCCCCCATCATTAGCCCTCCCCTTTTGGCTAGAGGCATTCATGTCTCTAGCTCATCTGTTTGATCATTATCGTCGGAGGTGGCGGCTGATGGTGTGTCCTCATCTGGAATGTCAATTGGTGGAGCCTGGTCAAATCAAAGAAAATAAGGTTTAAGTCGCCAACCATTTATCCTGGTTTTTTGAAGTTTTCCATCAGCCTCCATAAGCTGGTAGCTTCCATTGGCATACTTTTTCCTGATGATGAAAGGGCTTTCCCATCGGAGCAGGAGTTTCTTATCCTTGAGCGTGTCGAAGCGATTATCGTAGCGGAGCACCAACATTCCTTTCTTCAATTCTTTTTTCCGGAGATGCTCGTTAAAGCTAAGCTGTCTATGCTCTGCTTGTGCTGCATAATAATTTATTGCTTCTTCTCTGTCCAGCTGCAGTCTTTCCAAGTTGATGATGTGATCTCTCAAATGCATGTTGGGTTGTTGAAGTTGGCTTGCCATTACTCTGAGACTTTGTAGTTGCACTTCAATGGGCAAGATTGCTTCCTTACCAAATACTACATGATACGGTGTGAATCCCAAGGATGTACGAAATGAAGTTCTGTAGGCCCATAAAGTTGGTAGTAGATACTTATCCCAGTCTCCGGGATGATTGTTTACCTACTTGGTAATAATTTTAGAAACCATTCCATTTACCTTTTCAACTAGGCCATTACATTGAGGGAAATATGGTGAAGAGTGCCTCCTTGTAATGCCCAGTTTTTGCATTAATTCTCCTACCAAGTCTGCTCTGAAACCTGGCCCTCTATCAGAGATGATCTCTAAAGGTGTTCCAAACCTACAACATATGTGCTCGTAGATAAATTTAGCTACCTCTATCGCTGTGATTCTAGTGGTGGCTGTAGCCTTTGCCCATCTAGTCATGTAGTCGGCCACCATGATAATGTAGAATTTTCCTGAGTTGGCCCTAGGTAATGGCCCAATGGCATCGATACCCCATTTTTCAAATGGGCCATATGAGAGAATAGGTGTCTGTGGTTCAGGCATAAGTGACCTAGTGCCGGCCTTTTGACACAACTTACACGTTTTGCACCAATGGTGTACATCACGGTTGAGGCTAGGCCATATGAAGCCTGCCTGCAAGATTTTCCTACTTGTTATGTCTAGGGCAAAGTGACCACCACAAACCCCGTCATGACAGCTAGCAATTACTCCCGTGATTTCGTGAGAGAGAGAGACCTTCCTGAGTATTTGGTCCTTACCCTTACAGTACAAACCATCATTGATGAGTCGATACCTTGTGGCCTTCCGCGTCAGCCATTGCTTCTGTCCCTTTGTTAAATCTGATGCGTATTCCACTGTTTCCAAAAAATGCATGATGTCAGGCAAGGCATCACTGCCTTGAAATAGAGGGAGCTTTAGTTTTATTGCTCCAACCACCACTTCCTGTAGTCTTTCACTTGCTAGGGCATCTGCTTCTTGGTTTTGATCCCTTGGGATATGGTGTATTTGAACTTCTTCAAACTTACCCAACAAGGTTTTTACACCACTTAAGTGAGTCCTTAAACTAGGATTTTTGCATGTCCATGCTCCATTTACTTGCCTTACCAGAAGTAGAGCATCCCCAAATACATTAAGGCGTTATACACCATACGAGACGCACCATTGTAGACCCTTGGTTAGTGCTGCATACTCAGCTTCATTGTTAGAATGTGAATCTAACAATTGTCCCAACAAAAATACCTTTGTCCCTTTGTCATCAAAGACCACTATGCCTGCAGCTGCTTTGTCGGACGCTCGCTTGTAGGCTCCATCAAAGTAGAGAGAGTATGCTCCTTCTACCATCGGTGGTACTGGAGGTAATCGGACTTCTCCTTCCTTATATTGCTTCTCCTTCCTTTCAAAGACTTGGTAGGTCATGAGTCCCCCCAAACTTGCCCTTGTCATGCTTTCTACCTGTACCGTGTAGTCAAACTCTTGCAGACGAACTAGCCATTTAGTAATTCTAGCAGACACATCCATGTGTTGTACAACATAGGGAAATATTTCATCCGTGGTTAGAATCACAAATTGCTTAGGCAGCAAATATGACCTAAACTTTGTAGTTGCAAATCTAAGAGCTAGGACTAAGTGTTCCACATGGGTGAAACCTTTCTCTCCTGCTGTCATCATTCGACTAGAGAAGTAGATTGGCCTCATGAAAGATGTCGTCGTATCCTTTTGGAGTAGCACAGCCCCCAATGAGTCATCACCAACACTTGAGGTGACATAGAATTTTTCATCCCACTTAGGTGGTGAGATAGTTGGCAGAGTGGCTAAGACCTCCATTACCTTGTTGTAGTGATGTTCGCTTTCCTCGTCCCAAGTGAAAGTTGATCTTTGAGTGAGTTGTTGCAGTGGTAGAACAAGTTGTGATAGTAGATGTATGAATCTACTTAAGTATCTCACCTTCTGTAGAAAAGAGACCAGTTGACATGCGGTCATTGGTGAAGGTAGGGCTATGAGTGCGGACACCTTACTTGGGTCGGCGTTGATATCTTTTGTTGAAATTTCATGGCCTAGTAGAATGACTTTACTCTCCCCAATGTGGCATTTATCCACATTTAATTGCCCACCTAGGCTCTACAACCTGGCCAATTCGGTTACCTTTTCTAAATGTGAAATACGGGAGCTATATATACAAAAATCATCAATGAACACTCTTATGGATGTTCCAAAGAACGATTGAAAAACATATGTGACATATCTTTGGAATGTGGCAGGTGCATTTGTGAGACCAAATGGCATAACCCTGTATGCAAAACAACCCCATGGCGTGATAAAAGTGGTTTTTAGCTGATCTTCCAAGGTTATGCGTATTTGAAAGTATCCAGAATAACCATCACAGACGGTATAGCATTCAAAACCCACTACTTCATTCAGAATTTCATCCAAGAAAGGGAGAGGAAAGTGGTCTCTCTTTGTAGCTGCATTTAGTGGTTTTTAGTCAACACAGACCCTCCACTTACCATTCTTTTTAGGCGTCACCACTACGGGTGACACCCATGCTGATTTTTCTACAGGATAGATGAATCCCGCCTCCAACAGTTTCCTTACCTCGGCCAAGACTGCCTTTTCTTGTATGACCCCCAGTCGTCGTAGCTTTTGCACAACTGGTTTTACCCCTTCCTTCAGCTTAATATGATGTTCCACCAATGTAATGCCTGTGATTCTTTCATAGTTGTCAATGAACAGGTTAGGAAATCCCATCAACATTTGCAAAAAACTATCTTTCTCCTCAAGTGTTAATTCCGTAGACAACATACCCTTCAACCTACTTCCTCCTAGGCCAGGTGATTTGCTCTCCTCTTCATTGGGTTGCCCTTTTGGTGATGGATCACTAGTTGTGCTTACCCTTTGTGGATCCTTCATAATGATACCCATCACATCAATGGAACTGTCACTTTCGTCGGTGGATGTGGTCTCCTCCTCAGAACTGGAAGATTCGCTAGTGGTTTCATCTACGATGTTTCCAGATTCATTTGCTTCTGCTTGCCAATCCCATGTCGTAGTAGATTGTCTCCCCTTTCTTACCGGTCATGCGTAGAAGGCCAGTACCCCATTCCTATTTTGCCTTCATGGCCATCAACCATGGCCTTCCCAAAATTAGTGGATAGCCCTCCCCCTTAGTAGGCATTACAAAAACATCTACCTCTACCTCAGTGTTGAAAGCTTTGATTTTCACGGCACTTACCACACCCACACACTTTACTTTTGCGTTGTTTTCCATCTTTGCCTTGCATGGAGAAGGCCTGTCAACCTCGATCCCTAATCGAAGCATCATAGCTTCACTCATTACACAGATTTGTGCACCTCCATCAATGTAGGTGTTTCCAACCCTCTTTCCTTTTATGTTTACGTCGACAATTGGAAGGATGTCATCCATGTTGCATCCCGAAATTGCTCCGGCTACCTTTGTTTTGGAGCGTCTTGTACTTACCATTTTAGACCATTGTCTCCTTACTTTAGGTACAAGATGTAGCAGTTGTGGCCATGTAATCTTCGGTCCTTGCTCTGCCACATCCAATGTTAGATCATAGGGCTTTGAACTTTCCCCTAGCTGGAAGTTGGTGATGCCCAATTTCCGTCGTGGCCTGGATGGCCTCTTGCTAGTTTCTCCTCTCATGCTTCTCTCATCATCTAATTGTGTAGCCTTCTCCCTCCTAGCTCTTTTCACAGTCATGGCCTCAAGTGGTTCTAAAAAGGTTACCTTCTCCTTACCCTTGTCCCTCTCCTTTGCTCTGGGTGGATCCACTACTACGGCTTTTCCTTTCTCTTCTAGCCTTATGATGTTTACAGGGCGATCAGGTGGTGGAGCTGGTGGAAGAGGTGGAATGGATGCTTGTAGTGGTGTCTGGGGTGGACGTAGAATTTTTGTTGGTGGGGTTGGTGCTCGGGGTGGGGGTGTTCTTTCTCTAGGGGGTGACAATTGGTTCCTCCTACCTCCTCTATTATAGTTTTGTCGTGGTTTGGGACAGTAGTACATACAGTGACCGTCTTCTCCGCAGTTGTAGCAATGATACTCCCTGTTTTGTCGTCGTGCTCTTCTAGGGTCTTGATCTCTTTCTTGACTCCTCCCTTGTTGTATTAAGTGGACAGACAAATTCTGTAGTTGGTCAGTAATATGGGCCAACATATCTTGTTGGTCATCTCTTACCCCAAGAGCCGGTGGTGGTGGTGGAATGGTGGTTGTCGTAGTTGCCGGTCGACGTGATGTTGCTCTTTCTGTTGACTTCGTTTCTTTGGCTTTCATTCGCAGCTTCTTGTCCTTAAGGTGAGCAATCTCAACGCCTAACTCGTACATAGCCGGGAATCTACCTTTCACCTTCTCCTTGAGAAGCAGCCATAAGCCATGCGTGAACCGATCTTTTTTTAGGAAATCGGGTGCAGCTTCCCCCCTTGCCAGTGACTCAACCCATTGTTCCCACAAATCCACAAATTTGGACTCATAGGTGGAATATTCTAAAAGACCCTCTTGCTTCAAGTCTCTCAACTTGTCCCACAACTTTTCTGAAGTGGTACCTCCCCCAAAGCGCCTCTTAAAAGCGGTTTTTTAGGGTTCCCAGTCATCCTTGGTTGCTTGTGGAAGTGCATTGTACCATGATCTAGCTTCTAGCTTCATGAGATGCTTAAAGATTCTAACCCGGGATTCATCCGTATCTTTGTTGCTCACTACACATGCTACTTCAAAGTCATCTAGGAAGTCTGCTACCAACTCCTCCCCCTTATTTCCTTTAAATGTTAGAAATGCTACACTTGCCATGATTACTGAGAGAGAGCTAGAAAGACACACCGCTTAACTTGCAAAAGTTTTTTTCTTCTTTACAAGGAGGCGTGTATACCCTCTTATACTAGGACATATATTAAAACTTCAAACGGTACATTGCCTTGTACCAAAGGTAGGACAAATGGTTGATCTGATGCCAGAACCTCAAAAAATCGCTCCCCACCCAGCATGGTGTCAATGACGTGCTGGTAGTGAGCCTTCAAATCCAGTATTACCTTGATTGAGCGTACACGTGTTGGTATGTGTGATCTGTCTTGAGGTAGGTTGTACTGATTCATGTGAAGCTTAGAGGTGCTTAGTCACTGTCCAAGCTTGTGGGAGAGGGTGGTGTTCTTTCCTGAAACAAACTCAGTAGATCCCTAGTTTCTCTAGTGAGAGTGTGAGCCAATGATTCCGTTATCTATGCTGCAGCATCAGGTGCGACTTGAAAACTGACTGTGATATTTACCATGGTGACTTGAGTTACCCGATTCTCAAAGTAGAATAGTGTTGATTCTCTATTGTGTAGAGCTCCTTCCATTTTGTTGTTGTGGGTTGGTTGTAGGTTGCGGACATGGTGTCGACCTTCTCCTTCTTCTTCTTGGCACATGGCCTATGTATATCCACTGGGTTTGGCGTGTTGGTTGACTCTCCCACTGCAAATCGATTATCGTTATGCCTGGCACTCGAGCTTCGATGGAGATGCGGAGTTCGTCTAGTTGTGCTTGGAGCTCTTCTTCTTCTGTCGTCCAATTAGAAAATCCTGCTAGCCATTCATCCATTCACAATAGTTTAGGGATTTCAATCTTGTAAACTGAAGGGTTTCATGAAAAGATCCTCAGTGGGGGCACCAAATGACGAGAGCAAAGCGAACCCCGAACCCCAACGGCCTCTAAAGCACCGGGGACGGAATGGCGCGCCTCGAGCCTGTCATGGTAAAGCAAACAGGGGGCACCACCTAGCTTCAGCGGCTAGGACGCAAACAACACACCACCATAACAAAGTTTTCATCCAAGAGGGATGGATGCTTGGGAGTAATGATGAAGAGGAAAGGGAATGAGATCGAGAGAGAGAGAGAGAGAGAGAGAGAGAGAGAGAGAGAGAGAGAGTGAGGGAGGGGGTATAGCGGCTTAGTACCTAGGCACCACAAAAGGATGGCGAATCCGCACACCCTTCACACATACACAAGCTCACTCCAAACACAAGACTAGGTGGCGATTCCGCAAACCTCACATGGGAAAAACATTGCAAGAAAACATACTCACAAAACCTCAAGCTTTATTTAGAGAATAAGGCGATGAAATGGGGAGCATAGGGTAGGGGAATGAGAAGGGAGAGCGTGGTAGAGCACATGGCGGATAGGTGGGAGTTGATGGCGAAGACTCGCACGAGGGTTATGGTCATCATCCTTCATTTAGTTTCCCTTCATCTTCCATAACCCAAGGGTGTAGAGGTCATGCTCAAGACGAGCATGGTGATTGCGGTGATGGTGATGGTGTGGGTGTGTGTGTGTGCACTAGGCACACACAGTGCATAGTGTACTCTTTGGTGATGGTGTGTGTCCTTAGTGTGATGGTGACCCCTCTTTATATAGGGGAGGAGGGGGGAGAAATTCTAGAATTTAGAAATGAAGAAATCATTATCTACATAGGCCATGTGACTGTGGGCCCCACTTGTCTGGCTGTGTGTATATGTGTCAGAACAGCAGTCTCATGAGAGAGAGATGGGTTGATGAAAAAAAGTGAGAGGTGACATGGAGAATAAAGTAATTACAAGAGGGGAGAGAGGGGAGTGTGTTCAGAGGTGGATCTGTGTGCATATGTGTGTGAACGCAAGAAAATTCACGTAACCACCGGGTGGGGATGGGTCTGTGGGCACCTTTTTCAGTGAAACTGAGTGTGTGTGAGTGTGGGGGAGGTTATTTAGCTACAAGACAAGAGACATGGCGCCCTTTAGAGAGAAAGGGGGGTATTTGGGTCCTGGGATATGATAGGAGAGAGAAAGAGGGGGTGGGGTATACTATTTTGGAAGATAGGGTAAGTTGCATGTGAGTTAGGGTGCATTATTGGTGAGAGGTGGGGTAGCTTGAGGGGAGAGAGAAAGGAGAAAGGACAAGGGGAAGAGAGAGAGGGTTGACCTTTTGAGTGGAGGAGAGGAAAAGGGACACCTGGCGGGGCAACAATGAAGAAAAAGGAGGCAAGGTGGGGATGGGCTACCCCACAGGCATGAGGTGGCCTATTTTACCTTTCTTATATATTTACATAATCATACTTTATTTTTTTTCTTACTTTTTCCAATGCCTTTTATCACTCCCTCCATAAGAGGGGGTTTTCATGGGGTGGGGACGAGAGAAGAGGGGTATGGGAGCTTGGCTTGTGAAAAGCCCCCATCAGCGTTTTTAGCCTGCTTGCCTACATTAGCATGGCAATTTGCTCCATCTACTTCTAGGCATGGCTTTACTTGCTTCCATATCATACATCTACATCTAGGAGTTTTTGCCCACATCAGCCAGCATGGCGTTTTCAGGCATCTACGCCATTATATACATCATGCATCTTGGTGTTTTAGCCATGTTGTCATGATGCGATCAACGAGGAACAGGTTGCAGCAACTGTCTTTGATGCCTATGGCAAGCTAAGGCAATACATTGAGGATATGTAGGAGGAATTGGACTTTGAGGATTGTGACGCAGATGTTGTAAGCGATATGTTGAAGAATGCGGAGAAATGCTATAATCAGGCGTGTCATGTGTGGTGACGCTTTTACAAGGGCATAGACTATGCGATCAAAGCATTTCTAGATTGTAAGGAAGATTGGAATGAGGAGCTCCCCGTGCTCAGGAGATGGTTGAGGAATGAGAAGATGTCACCTGCTGTACGCGAGAAGCTCATTCACAAACAGGAAAGGGATTCAAGAGAATGAGACGGATTTTCTTGAAATGCTATACATGGACAACAAGGCAGGAAGGTGGAGGTCGATGCTAAACGGAAAGCGCAAAGCACTGGACGATCTTACAACAAAGGTGGATGAGTACGACAGTATCGACTTAGAGGATGATGTCTTGGACATGGAGACAAAGTTGGATGATGACACAAATGAGAAGAATGGGGCAATCTTCAAGCGGTCGCTTTTGCCATCGGCCACCACATTGGAGACGAGGCTTGAGGTACATGATAAAGTGCAGGAAAATAGGGATGATAACGAGTCGGATGATAGAAACTTAGGATGCACAAATCAGATTTCAGCATGTCTCATCGTCGTTCTCATCGTCGTCGACATCATTGGGAAGTCCAAGCAGTATAGAGATTTGTGCAATCAATAGTAGACCATTCTCTCCATAGAGAGTGGGGCCTTCGGAGGAGTGTTGGACATCAGCATTTTGAAGCAAGCATGTCAATGTTTTGGAAGCTAGCAGATCAACATTTTTTAGCATGCAGTGGTAGCGTTTTCTAGCCACCTTTGGACAGTGTTTTGCAACCAATTAAACTAGTGTTTTTTAGCCCCCATTAACCAGCGTTTTCAACCCCCATTGGTCCAAACAATAGTTGCAGCCAAAATTAGCAATAAATTCAACCATCTACACGAGTGATGTTTGCCAAGCTATAGCAATGTATCAAGACATCAAGTACACAGATCAATCCCAACTTGGTGTGACAGGGACTGATTCACAGAATTCAGATTTTTGCCTTAGCCTCATCATCGTCGTCCGCCCCGTCGACTTTGACATAGCGACAATTAGACTCACAACATCAGTATCTTGCAGCTACAGTGGGCATGATTATGTCATAAAAGAGCAATAATTAGATGGCTGAATGAATGGCTCACAAGACGTCTGTGTCACGATCGATGGTCCTATAGGTAATCCGTCAAATATAAAGAAGAAGAGAGTGGGGAAGCCGGCTCTTTGCCCTTAGAAGTCACAGCAGTGTCCGCAGTAGACGAGGACGACAACAAAGTGGGGCAAATGGCATTCCACGTGTCATCAAGCCAATCCCACAAATCGTACGCCATAAGAAAAACCATGATGTTCATCTTCCAAACGGTAAACTTGGAACCTTTAAGCTTCTCAGATAAGAGAGGATAGGAAGTCTAGGACCAGTAGCCATGTCTCCAAAATATGACAAGGAAAATCACTAAGAAAATCTCCAAGAACGTGTCCGCGAAAGGAAGGTAAAGCCGCGGTAGAAGCGGTCCAAAGGCAACCAAATCAAGACCGAGAGGGGTTGAAACACCGGAATAGAAAGATATGTCCATCAAGAATGTTTTATACTATAAATAGCATTGGTGTCCACATCAGAAGGGACCGTATGGGGGTCACCAATAGTAGGTCGCACAATAGGTAGAAGATGGCTAAGAGTAGGGGATGATTTTTCCCTCTGTGCAAAAAAAAAAACCAGCACATTGTAATGATGGAATAATGCTAAAAAAAGGTGTCGTAGGAAGATGATCAGGTAGCCAAAATGGAGGTGCAAGACTGCCCCCTTGGCGCCTCCATCATATATCTTACATCAGCATCATGGGTGCCTCCACCTACATTAGCCACACATCAATTTTTGGGTTTCCAATCTCATCAAGAATGGTGTTTTCTGGTCTATTCTAGCCATGGCATTTTTCCTATACACATCAGCCCACTTCATCTGTAGCTTGGCGTTTTTAGCCTTGTTGCCCACATCAGCATGGCGATTTGCTCTATCTACATCTAGGCATGCCGTTACTTGCCTCCATATCATACATGTACATCTAGGCAATTTTTGCCCACATCAGTCAGCATGGCATTTTCAACCATCGGCGCCATTATATACATCATGCAGCTTGGCATTTCAGCCATGTTGTCATGATGCGATCAACGAGGAAGACGTTACATCAAATTCCTTTGATGCATATGGCAAGCTAAGGCAATACAATAAAGATATGAAGGAGGATTTGGAGTTTGAGGATTGTGACGCCGATGTTTTAAGCGATATGTTGAAGAATGCGGAGAAATGCTATAATCAGGCTTGTTGTGTGGGGAGACGCTTTCACAAGGGTGTAGACTATGCGATCAAAGAATTACTAGATTGTAAGGAAGATTGGAAGAAGGAGCTATCCGCGCTCAGGAGACGGTCAAGGAATGAGAAGATATCACCCACTGTAGGCGAGAAGCTCATTCGAAAAACAGGAAATGGGATTCAAGAGAACGAGGCGGATTTTCTTGAAATGCTATACATGAATGGCTATGCAGGAACGTGGAGTTCTATGTGAAATGGAAAGCGCAAAGCACTAGACGATCTTACAGCAGAGGTGGATGAGTACTACACTAGCGATTTGGAGGATAATGTCTCGGACACGGAGACAAAGTCTGATGATGACATAGGTGGGAAGAATGGGGCAACGGTCAAGCGGCCTCTTCTACCCTCGGCCACTATGTTGAAGACGAGGCTTGAGGTACATGATAAAGTGCAAGCAAATAGGGCTGATAACGAGTTGGATGATAGAAAAGAGGATGCACAGATCAGATTTCAACCCGTCTCATTTTCGTTGTCATCGTCGTTGACATCGTCGGCAAGTCCAAGCATTGTAAAGTTTTGTGCAATCAATAGTAAACCATTCATGCCATAGAGAGTAGGACCTTCGGAGGAGGGTTTGACATCAGCGTTTTAAAGCAAGCATATCACCATTTTTGGAAGCTAGCAAATCAGCGTTTTTCAACCTGCATTGGTAGCATTTTCCAGTCCCCTTTGGAGAGCGTGTTGCAACCATTAAACCAACATTTTTCAGCCCCTACTAACCAGTGTTTTCAACCCTTATTGGTCCAGCAGTTGTAGCCAAGATTAGCAACAAATTCAATCGTCTACACCAGTGGTTTTTGCCAGCCTATAGCAATGTTGTTCATCAAGATATCAAGTACATAGATCATCCCAACTTGGTGCGATAGGGCTTGATCCACAGTATTCATATTTCAGCCTTAGCCTCGTCATCGTCGTTCGCACCGTCGACTTTGACATAGCATTACTTAGACTCAGATCATCAGTATCTTACAACTTCAATGGGTATGAGTATGGCATGAAAGGGAACGAAGTAGATGGCTGAATGAATGGCTCACAAGATGCCTGTGTCACGACCGATGGTCTAGTAGGTAATCCACCAGATAAAGAGGAGAAGAAGGTGGGAAAGCCGGCTCCTTTCCCTTAGAGGTCATGGGAGGGACCGCAATAGACGAGGACGACAACAAAGTGGATCAAATGGCATTCCGCTTGTCATCAAGCCAATCCCATAGATTGCACACCATAAGAAAAATTGTGATCTTCATCTTTCAAACAGTAAATTTGAAACCTTTAAGCTTCTCAGAAGAAGAGAGGATAGGAAGTCCAGGACCAGTAGCCATGTTTGAAAAATATGAAGAAAAAAAATCAGTAAGAAAATCTCCAAGAAAGTGTCCGTGTAAGGAAGGTAAAGCCGAGGTAAAATGCGGTCCAAAAGCAATGGAATCAATTCAAGAGGGGTGAAAACACCGTAGCAGAAAAATTTGTCCACCAAGAATGCTATATACTGGAAATACGCACAGTTGTCCACACTAGAAGGGCCCGTATGGGGCTAAAAATTAGTGTGTACATGTAAAAACTGCAAGCTACAAGTCACCGAAAGTAGGTTGCACAATAGGTAGAAGATGGCTGAGAGTAGGGGCTGATTTTTACCTCTATGCAGAAAAAAACAACACTTTGTAATGATGGAATAATGCTTAGAAAAAGTGTCGTAGTAAGCCAATCAGGTAGTGGGAATGGAGGTGCAAGAGTTTTCCCATGGCGCCTCCATCTTACATATTACATCAGCATAGGTGCCTCCAGCTACATCAGCCACACATCAGTTTTGGCGTTTCCAACCTCATGAAGCATGGCGTTTTTTGGTCTATTCTAGCCATGGTGTTTTTCCTATACACATCAGCCCACGTTATCTACAGCTCTGCATTTTTAGCCTTGTTGCCTACATCAGCATGGCGATTTACTCCATCTATATCTAGGCATGGCGTTACTTGCCTCCATATCATACATCTATATCTAGGCGTTTTTGCCCACATCAGCTAGCATGGCGTTTTTGACCATCTGCACCATCGTATACATCATGGAGCTTGGCGTTTCAGCAATGTTGTCATCATGTGATCAACGAGGAACATGTTACAATTTTTTTTTTGATACCTATGGCAATCTAAAACAATACATTAAGGATATAAAGGAAGAATTGGACTTTGAGGATTGTGACGCAAATGTTGTAAGTGATATGTTGAAGAATGCAGAGAAATGTAATAATCAGGCCTATTGTGTCTGGTGACGCTTCTACAAGGGCGTAGACTATGCGATCAAATAATTGATGGACTGTAAGGAAGATTGGAATGAGGAGCTCTCCATGCTCAGGAGACGGTTGAGGAATGAGAACATCCCCTACTCTCAGAAATCTTCTACCTATTGTGCGACCTACTTTCGGCGACTTATAGACTGCTAATTTTTACCTTCGGATATTAATTTTCAGCCCCCATACAATCTCTTATGATGTGAACAACAGTGCTACTTATAGTATATAGCATTTTTGATGGATAGATCTTTCTGGTACAGTGTTTTCATCCCTCTCGGTCTTGATTTGGTTGCTTTTGGACCGCTTTCTACCTCGGCTTTATCTTGCTTACACGGACACTTTCTTGAAGATTTTCTGAGTGATTTTCCTCGTCATATTTTGCAGACATGGCTACCGCTCCTGGACTTCCTATCCTCTCTTCTTCTGAGAAGCTTAAAGGTTTCAACTCTACCGTTTGGAAGATGGAGATCACGGTTTTTCTTATGGCATACGCTTTGTGGCTCACAAGACGTGTGTCACGACGGATGGTCCTATAGGTAATCCGCAAAATATAGAGGAGAAAAAGGTGGGAAAGCGGTTTCTTTGCCCTTAGAGGTCATGGAAGGGACCGCAATAGACGAGGACGACAATAAAGTGGAGCAAATGGTATTCCCTTTGTCATCAAGACAATCCCATAGATCGTACACCATAAGAAAAACCGTGTTTTTCATCTTCCAAACGGTAAAGTTGGAACCTTGAAGCTTCTCAGAAGAAGAGAGGATAGGAAGTCCAGGACTAGTAGCCATGTGTGCAAAATATGACGAGGGAAATCACCAAGAATATCTCCAAGAAAGTGTCCGCGTAAGGAAGGTAAAGCCGAGGTAGAATGCAGTCCAAAAGTAACCGAATCAAGTCGAGAGGGGTGAAACCACCGTAGCAAAATGGTATGTCCACCAAGAATGCTATATACTGCAAATACACACTGATGTCCACACTAGAAGGACCCGTACGGGGGCTGAAAATTACTGTCCGAAGGTAAAAGCAGCAGTCTACAAGTCGCCGAAAGTAGGTAGAAGATGGCTGAGAATAGGGAATGATTTTTGCCTATACGCAAAAAAATAGCACTTTGTAATGATGGAATAATGCTCGGAAAAAATGTCAAAGAAAGCCAATCACGAAGCCGGAATGGAGGCACAAGACTGCCTCCTTGGCGCCTCCATCATACATCTTACATCAGCATGGGTACCTCCAACTACATCAGCCACACATTAGTTTTAGCGTTTCCAACCTCATCAAGGATGGTGTTTTCTGGTCTTCGCCCCTCGACCTCTTGTCGAGCCACCTCTATCATGTCGGCCTTGCCATACTGCTCTTGTATTAGTTAATGAAATCAAATAAGAATATATTACAGCTAGCATGATATCAATGTTTTGTTATTTTTATTTATTTTTCAATTTGATCGTTTGATAAATCTCTTGTGTTTATGATACTTGAAAAATCAGATTCGGATCTATTAGAGGGTACATTGCCACCTCCTACTAGTGGTGGCCGGGGTGCACAGAGTTCCAATATTGCACATGAAACGGTTTACAATGATTTCTAGTATGATGAGCCTATTATATGCTGGTCCACTCGCTGTTATGGCATGTATCAAAGGCCACAAAAGGAGTGCTTTTCACGTTAGATGACTTATGGTATTTTTGAGCCAGCACCACCACCTAAAAAGCGACATCAACCTATGGTATGTGATTTATCTCTCTTAGATTTATTATTCGAAATTTTATAAATCAAAGGTCATATGTATAATGCAACCATATAATATATGTAGGTATCTCATTTGATGGTGAGGATGACTTAACTATCGTTGGTGCATATGTCCCTCACACACAGCATGGACAAGCCATTTGTCGGTTGGAACTTGAGGTTTCTCGACATACTCTACCTCCTAGTTTGCAAGCTGAGACGGACGGAGATTATTTATTGCCTAATCGTTTGTGTACTCTGGAAGAAACGTACGATCAAAGACGATACGGCGGATGGCAAAGAAGCTCACTTTCTTTAGATGGAAAGGTTTCTAGATTTTGGGGCAGCCGCTACATGATTGCTCTGTCCACCATTGTTGGAGTACGACGAGGGCCTCTTTATTGCACAGTATGTAAATGTGACCCCTCATTCAAAGGTCACCCTTATGTCTTTCTGTGGACTTATATATAGATGGGGTCCATGGCATCGTCTTACTCACTACATTCAGAGCATGAGTACTTAAAGGTTATGTCTGAATGCAGACTCTCTTTCTGATAGAGGGATTACACATGCCAAAGGACAAAGACTCTATGTTGATAGAAGACCTTACTCTGAAGGAAGCATAGCAGGTTTAATCAATAGTAGTCCAGGAGTGAGTGCAAGAACCAATTGCACATTTTTGGAGTGTGAGAATAGTCATGAATCAGAACATATGAGTAGGGATGTACCAAGATACACAGTTGTCAATTCTATTAGATCATTACGTGCTAGAGATGAAAAGTTGGTGAGTTGTGGATGGCGTAGGCCTCCATGAAAACCCTTAACAGATGAAGTTTGAGAGTTTCATTGTATACAATTCTTGATGCTATTTTGGACTCTTGTACCCTAGCTCTACACTTTAATTTTCCGTATATTCTCTATTGTCTCTAATTTAATTTGATAATCATATTTTATTGTATCTAAATGTGTTGTATATGTGTAACAAATTGTGATTTCAATTCCAAAAACAGTGCTAATTATTGAATCCTATGTGCATCTCTCTCACCTTTAATATACAAGCATGCTATTGATACAATACACTTTATCTTCAAACATGCAGATTCCGGATTATGACATTGATGATGCCACAAATCAACATTCACATGACGTATCTCACATGTCAATATAGTGCATGAGAATCCTACACAAGAGTGATCATAATACATATGCAAGGCTAAAGGAACAATATTCTAAGGACTTTAATGGGCGTGATGATTTCGTTGATAATGTTGATGGCATGGCTGATTTTATTGAGTATTGGTATAAAAATGATAGTGCGAGCAATATTCCTAAATATGAGAAGTATCTTTGAGAAGAAGCTGTAAAACGTATCTATTCAGGAATTCAAGTGACACGACTAAGTGCAAGCTTACTTACTCTTAATCTTCAACATCATTTTGGATGGAGTAATGTATCCGTTTCAACACTATTGAAGTATGTAACAATCTAGCATATTCATTTTGTTACATTCTAGCCATGTTTTCTTGTTATTAATCATATTTTAATTCACTTATAGGCTACTCTCTCAAAAGTTCTTACCGACAAGAAATTCCCTTCCTGCAACACATGATGAGGTGAAGAAGATGATAAGTAGTCTTGGACTTGACTATTCTTCTATACATGCATGTCCCAGCGATTGTATTGCTATGGTCAGATTTTGCAAAATACCCCCCCCTCCCCCCCCAATTTAAAGATGGGTGTAGCATTAGATGGTGTGAATCCATTTCCTATGAGATCAAGTAAATGGTTTACATGGCCGATGGTAGTTATTAACTATAATCTACCCCCATATCTCAGCATTAAGAAAGAGCATTTAATGCTCTCACTCTTAATTACAGGAAAATGACAAGTTAAAGACCTGAATGTTTATTTGGCCCCTCTCATTCACGATCTTTAAGATTTGTGGAGAGGGATTGATGTCATGGATATGTCCAAAAGCATTGGTCAAAGACAGTTCATTGTTCGTGGAATTGTAGCATGGACTATCCACAACTTTCCAGGATATGGTTTTTGCTCAGGTATATATGGTTTAAATATATACATTGTCTCATATGTCTGTATGGTGTCCATTGAGCTAATCATATTTGTTATGTTTTCCATGTAGGGATATCTACCAAGGGTTACAAAGCTTGTTCTCATTGTGGTGATTGGTTAGATCGACTTATAGTACAAATCTCAACAAAAATTTATATCTTTGATATAGACGATTTTTACCTGAAGATCATCATCTAAGAAATAGAAGGCAAGCCATACATTTTAATGGAAAGGTAGAAGAAGGGAGGTGTCCAATACCAATGACACCGATTGATTGGTATTTAAAGTGGATTGTTGGACCCGTTATCAATCTTGAATCAAAGATCATAAGCAGCAATGATGACGATGTTGTGAAGGTGCAAGCCCGAGGAAAACGTTCTCTAGGTCAAAGTCCTTCAATATGGACTACTTTGGAATATTTGAAGGATGTAAAGACTTATCCTCTTCTTGATCCTATGTATATATTCAAGAACATTGGTCATTCATTATGGAAACACCTCCTTGGATTGAAAGACAGTACAGTTGCAATGAGAAATGACTTAAAGGATCAAAACTCAAAGCCTAACCTATGGCCACTTTTTGATGAAATTCAACATGAGACAACCTATGAGCTTGCACCATGAGTGCTCACAACAAAAGAGATGCAAACTATCAATAGGAGGATTCAGTTGATTCGTACTCCTACACAATATGGAGCATCTTGTCACAACATGTTCACTCTAGATGACAAGAGCTTGTCTGGTTTAAAAGCACATGACTGGCATAATTTTATGAAGCTAAATCTATCTTGATCTTTGTAAGTTTTTTTTTTAAAAATGTTTTGTTGATCGGATTGATCGTTTATGTAGCATGTTCTACCCCTTGTTATTGATGGATGTACTACAAAAGGAGTCCGAGATATCATATATCACCTTGGATTGCTTACAAGGTATTTATCGCTTGTTAACTTTTAGTAATAAATTTAACTTAATATCTTTCTATTTCAAAAACATCTCTAATATCTTCTTTCTTTTATTGATAGATGGATTACATCTAAAGAGATTGACAAAGGGTCAATTCCAAAAAAGAAGCGTGAATGTATAGAGCTTCTTTGTCTAATGGAGAAGGAACTTCCAACCTCCTTTTTTGATATACAGGTTCATCTTTTAATCCATCTTATGGACGAGATAGAGCTCGCAAGAGTTGTAAGCACTCGATGGATGTTTTGGGCTGAGAGATTTATGGGAGTATTGAAAGGTTATGTACGTCAAAATGCAAGACCAAAGGGTTCTATGGTGGAGGGATGGATGCTTGAAGAATGCAGGTACTATGTTTGTGAATACCTTGAGAAGCCATATGAGAAAGCTCCACACGTATGGACAAATGAGTCTTCTTCTACCATGTCAGAAGAGGTGTTGTCTGGTAAGGAAGTCCCTTTTTGACTTACAATCCAAGATAAAGTGGATATTTCTACTTTCATTGTCTATAATAGCGAATGCATGCAAGAATTTATTGATGAGTATGAAGAGGAACGTGCAAGCAAACAAACTGGCAGAAGTAAAAAGAGAAGATCTCGATGTCAAACCAATGCAATTGACAACGACGACAAACCTTCTTTATGGATTGGTTATGCACGCGTATAAGCAAAAAAATTGGCAGAACTAAAAAGAGAATACCTAGATGTCAAACCAGTGTAAATGACAATGACAACGTACCTTCTTTTATGGATTGGTTATACACCCGTATGCAACGGGCGGTTAGTGATCATGAGCAAATCTCAGATGGCCAGAGAGAGTTTATGATTAGGTGTGAAAGACAGGTAACTTTCTGGGTTTTGAAAAATCTGAACTAAACAAGAAATTTTTTCTTTTTTTAATCTTTTTAATTTACTTATTGGTCTAGTCTCGAATGTATACCAACATGTGGACTTATGGACAACATCTTCGGATAAACGCTATCGACGACTTACGTTGTCATTCCGTGGCACGTACATAGTGTGAAATAAAACATTCACCTCTTGACACTTCTTGATGTTTGAAAATAAAAGAAATCATGTACATATTGTGATATATGTAGAAGCGTCTACTGCGGTCATTATCATGTACATACCTATCTAGGGAGTCGTGGCCCTGGATGTGACGCATTTGCATGCTTTTCCACTTGATAAGATGCTTAATTTGGTTTGACAATGTACATAGTCCAAGTGTTTCATGGTGGCACGCTCATCTCTCCTATAAAGAGTGATGCGGGCAAAAACTGCCAAAAATAGCAGCTAATAGACGCCGTTTTGCAAAATTGCATGAAAAGTGACACAAAATGGTATATTGATGAAAATGATGCATATGTATTATTTTTATGCTTATGCCAGTGATCTCAAAAATTTAGGGATTTTTTTAACTCCGTTTTGGGATTTTTTGCATCAAAAATGGCATTTTTTGGGTCAAAAATGACCTGAGAATGACATAGTTTTGGTCCAAAGTGACAAAATGGCCCAAAAATTGACACATCAGTTGATATTGACATGGGTAAGAGAGAGAGAGGGCTGCTTTTTACAGATAAAACCAGTAATTTTTCTCTACTGTGTAATAGCTTCCATGGTTGCCCAATCTATGTGTGCTGCAGTCCCGCCTCTGCACAATCTTGTGTCTGAGCTTGTGAGGGAAGAAATTAGGGTTTCCCTTATCAAAATGGTGTGTGGGCTTCACTTTAGAAGCTCATAAATCTCCGCAAAATTAGAAAATTATGTTCATGAAGGTGGAAGCTCGAGCATTCCTTTCAATTGTTTGATGTTATGACTATGAGATTGGGGGTGAGGCTACATGATACCATGTCATGATACCATGAAAGAGATTTGGGTTTTGATTGAGAATTGTTCATTTATGAGCATCGGGGTTTCATGGCTGAAATATTAGTGTTTTTCAATGGTCTTTTTAAGTGAAACTGAATTTGATTTGTTGATCCTCTCATCATAATCTCGACTACAAGAACAAGCAGACTCCAAGCACGATAGGAAAGAGGGTTTGTGACTTTGCTATCACGAACGCTCTTAGATATTCTTTCACCATTAGAAAGAGGTATGGTTATTCTACACAAATGCTTTCTCACAAAGTTTTTGTGACTCTCATCACGAACTCTCACAGCCAGAGGTTCTCCACCTTCCCAGCTACACTGCATACATTCCGACATGTTTGGTGAACTCGACCCGAATCAGCTGGGGTGGGAATTCAAATACTTGTTTTGAAAGGTTTAATTACAAATAATTAATCCTATGGATCAGCAAGATCAACAAGGCATGCATTTTCATCAAGGCACAATGCAAATATTTCAAGCATTCGCCATGTTTATGCAACAACAACAGGCTGCAGAAAGAAGGGAGGTGTCAGCAACCAAGCTCTTCAAGCTATTGTGAACAAAATGGACCAATTTGAAGGGAAATATGTCACAAAGTTTCTTCATGGTTATTTCAATGGAGCTACAACGGGTTTTAGAGGTGGACATGATTTGTAGTTTTGAGCTTGTTGTGGTCCCCGAGATTAGAGAGAGTGTAAGGGGAATCACGGAGGAGCATGGAGAAGGTTGGGAGCAATTCAAATTATCCCTAAAGGAAGAATACTTCATGGAGAACTCTGAAAGGGTTACAAAAAGGACCTTCTTGGAATGGGTTGCAAAGCCAAAAGAAGGACTTTCCATCATCGAACTATTGGGAGAGTTTGAGCGGCGCTATGCTCAACTATTAGGAACAGAGCGGGCTACTTTGGATAGTGAAAAGACCGAATTGTTCCTTCAAGCTGCAGGTCATTAGTTTCAAGAAAAGCTAGAGCTACTCCTTGAAGACAAGAATACAAAATAGGGTCTAAAGGTTGAGTGGAAAGAGGTTGAAGATGCAGTCTCATTGCTTGCTAAGAGGCAACATCGTAGGGACAAGATGGTGGTGAATAGTACTACTTCTCCTCCTAGCACTTCAGAGATTCCATCAAATCCTACTATTGTGAGTCCAAAAGGTGATAATTCAATGCTTGATGAGCTTGTTAAGGGCATGCGATAAATGAAGTTAAAGCTAACAAGGCTTGAAGAGAAAGGATAACCTGTTGTAGGATAAAAATCCCAAAGAAAAGAAGAATTGATGCACAAATGCATATGGTGTGATGACACAGACCATGGCAGAAGGGATTGTGATAGCTTTAGTAATGCGTTAAAAAGAGATCTTGTGTTTTTTAAGGATGGCAAGATCCATCTGTGGGAGACAGGTACGCCATTAGGAACTAACTTTGGAAACGGAGGTATGCGGAAGTTAGTGGAGGATATGGTGACTAGTCATGCTATTTCTGTAGTGGAGGCTGCTACCTATGGGGCAAAGATAGAGATAATTCCTAAGAAAGTGTTAAAGTATACTCCAGATGATTTTGAGGAGGTTCATAGCTTGTGGCCATATGCAGTAGCCTCAACCAAAAAAGGGAAGGTAACTAAACAAGTATTACATGAAGCTGGTGATTTCATGCGCCATATGACAGGTTGGGATGACCCTGTGGACTCTTTATCAGTGCATGCCTATCTTGCAAAATGCTGTAACAATGAAGCAATTGTGGAAGAGAAGCGCAGATGTGAGAATGGAGATTCAGGTCCTTCTACTTCAAAGAGGGTTACAAGAGCTGGTGGAAGAAAGGATCCAGGACCTTCTTATGAGGCTCCACCACATGTGCCTCCTCCTCCTGAGATTCCTATGGAGGAGGGATCTACAGGGAAGAAGAAAGAGCAAGGAAAAGCTAAAGCAAAAGTCCTTGAATACAAAGTACAATCTTACATTGAAGCTGCAACAAACTTAAAGCAGGTATTGGAGGAAAGGATTTTGAATAGCAATGTTGAGTTTACCTTGGGTGAGGTTCTTGGCATTGCTAAACGCGAGTTTCATGAATAAATCATAGATATCATAAAAAGAAAGAGGAAAACTCTCACTGAATCTATTCCTCCATAGTCTGAGGGTGAAGGGGAGTCATTTAAGGCACATGGAATACATGTCCAAGAGAGTGATTGTGATGAAAATGTGGTAGGATGCTACCAGCCTTCTCGAAGAGATGCACATGCTAGATTTTTAGATGATGATGATGAAGCCTCTTATAAAAGCCACTACTCCAAAATTTATTGGTCAAGAACTACAATAGAAACCTTAGTCAAGGTGGGTGACCTTGAGGATCCATATGTTGCATTGATAGATCATGGCTCTAAGATCAATCTTACGTCCAAGAGTCTTTACATAAATGGTAAGTTGCCGATAGACACAGACTATGGGTGGATGATTAGAGCTACAAATAACTCATCAGGAGAGTTGTATGGGACTTGTCCAAATGTGAAAGTGACAATTGGTAATGTGAAGTATGAGCAAATTTTCTTTGTGCAGAAGATGTCTACCTATCCTCTTATCCGTGGGCAGCCATACATCACAGCCGTTCGCATGGAAACAAAGGTTTTGGATGATGGTTCTGCTTATACTAGGGTAAAGAGTAGAGATGGGAAGCAAGCTGTGCAATTTTTGACTATGTGTGTGAATCACGAGAGGAACCGCAATAGTCTTCATGAGTATCCTCTACCAAAAGAGAACAAAGAGTTCAAAGAGTACAGGGAAACAAGGGGTTTTGGCCATGTACCATTGAGAAGCGGGATTGCAATGGTACAAGAAGAAAAAGATTCTCGCCTGACTCAAAGCGAGAAGAAGCTTTTTCTACAGGTTTCCGGAGATTAACAGAGCATGGGTCAGTATATTTTATGAAGCTTGAGGATATGAAAAGAAGTGCATGACAATATGTATATAGTGTACAGAAAATACATGAAACAAAATGGTTTCATAGAGGATAGTGAATACATTTCATGTTGTTGGGAAACAAGAAAACTGAAACACCAAAACACTGTTGGTAAACAAGCAAACCGGAACACCTCTATAGTGATGTCACCCAAGAGCGTTGAAAGAGAACTACAAGACACCAAAAGATTTGCAAAATCCTTTTGAAACAACACAAGTCCAACAAGAGTAATCCCCTTGGGAATTTACTGGCCGTCGCCCACCCAAGAGACTATGTCACATAGGAGCAAAACCCTGCCAAAGCATGGATTTACAGCACACGCCGACCAATGCATATGAAGACAAGGGCCTCCTCTTTCACCATTGAATACCACAAACCCACAACTTCAACATCAATTCCACAATTCATAGATACATGCCCTCCGAATCTGCCTACACACAATTTGCCACTAGGCTGCCATAGCCATAACCGTGTAGAGAACTAGTCGTAACTTGAAGAGCAAAACTCCAATTGGGGCAGTTTAAAGTTTGAGATAAAGCTTGAAAAATGAATGGCGAGAAATCTGAAGATGACCAAAATTGATTCCATACTCCGCCATGAGCCAAAATGACGCGAACAGAAATCTGCCCCAGCACGACTACACGTAGAGAAGGCTAGTTGGGGCAAAAAACTGCATCCAAGAGCACCAAGGAGACACAACGAGCTAAAACCTACAAATTTATGATGTTTTCTGAACTTTTTTAAGTTTGTACATGAGTTTTAGTTATATACAAGTCTCGCTTCAAAAAACTCACCAACGGGCACTTACAGTAGCTTGACAGCTGTCACTATACTAGCGACTTGCAGTGCATGTAGATGTGCTTGCTAAAGCAAGCTAAAAAACCCACAAAAAGAAAGCCCACACGCCCTTTTGACATCGGGCGTCATGTCCATATGTACAAATTTACAAAAAACGGGGTGTCAGAAATGCACCCAAAAACGTTTCTCTAAACAAGTTTCTCATGCAGATACTGGGTGAAAGCATGTTAACATGTCATGCTTTTTCATGTCCCGGACAATGCTAACTAGCACAATTTTGACATATGCTAACTAGTACAATAACTTGAGCTACATCTCCAAGATCTATGACATATGATATATCAATAGAAAGCACTTGAAACAAGGAATCCAAATGTACACTCTCCGACAAATTTTGATATTATTTGTAAAAAATTTACCGGACGCCCAACTTTTTGAAGATGTGCTACCTTGAAACTGCTAACTAGCACAAAACGTGCGGCAGGTTAACATGCTTTCACCCTACTATGCTTGAGCTTGAAGCTAAAATGGATTCTAGCATGCAAGATGGAACCCACATTGTGGAAGTATGCTCTATGGAAATGTATGATGTGATTGAGGATTTTAAAGATCAGAAAGATCTCAATGCTAATGAAGGACTGAAAGTGTGTGTGGAGACCAAGTAGAAAACGGTGGCAAAGAAAGTGAGAACAGTGGCCTTACCTTTACCATCAGATTGCAAGAAAAATCCAGAGCAAGATTCTTTGCAGCCGAGTCTCGGGGATCGAGTCTCAGGGATCCAAAAAGAACTGGACACAAGTTCACAATGGAATCTCTAAAAGAGATAAAAGTTGGTTGTGAGGAGTTTTTAACAGAAGAAGAGAAGAAGAGTTTTAAAGAAATTCTTTCAAGACGTGGTAAGGCTTTTGCGTTCCAGCCACATGAGATAGGGTGTGTTGATCCTAATGCTGCAGCACCTATGGTGATCTTCACTATCCCTCATGTAACTTGGAATTTACACCCAATTCCGGTTCTAAAAGCACATTTGCCAAATTTAATAGAACTACTCAATGGAAAGATTAGCATGGGTATCTTGGAGCCTTCTTATGTGTCATATTCAAACAGGTGGTTCACTATGCCTAAGAAGAATGGAGCTTTGCGGTTCATACAAGATATGCAACCTATAAACAAGGTTACCATCAGGAATGAGGGTATAGGACCTATAGTGGATGAATTTGCAGAGTCGTTTGTAGGAAGGTCAATTTACTCAATGGGAGATCTCTATTCAGGGTACGATCAATTTCAGCTAGATGTTGAGAGTAGAGATCGATCTGACAACTATGAAAACACCTTTGGCACTAGTAAGGATGTGTACCTTACCTCAAGGAGCAACAAATTCAGTTCCACATATGATGAATGGAATGAACAAGGTTCTACATGACTTCATACCTCAAATCACAATGCCATTTCTTGATGATGTGCCCATCAAGGATGTGAAGACAAAGATAAAGATGAAGCTATGGATTCAAGGGAGTGCCATAAGTTTGTTGCAGACCATATAAAAGATTGTGAGAAGATTTTGTCAAAGTTGGAAGAAGTTAATCTTACCCTGTCAGGGAAAAAATATGTATTTGGTGTCAATGAAGTGTTGATTGTGGGGCATATGTGTGGTCCTTATGGTAGAAGGCCTTGTCCAAAAAAGATGGATGCAATCAAAAACATGAAAGAAACATGTACAGCTATAACTGAAGTTCAAAGATTTTTTGGTGCTTGCATCTTCTATTTTATTTGGATACCACATTATGCACATGCAGCAGATCCCCTTTATAGGTTGTTGAGAAAGAATCAGAAGTTTTTATGGGAAGAAGAGCACACAAAATCCATGAGAAAGCTAAAGAAGCTACTTCTTTCATCGCCAACCTTGAGAAAGTTAGACTATGCATGTGAGAGACCTATCATTGTGACAGTGGCCACGAGTCCTACAGGGATAGGATGGGCAGTAGGGCAAGATGATGATGAAGGAAAAAGGTATGTGATGAGATTTGGAGCCAAGATTCTGAGTTCTTGCCAACGTGATTATGCACAAGTAAAAAGGGAACTATGGGGGGTGGTTACAACACTGAGGTGTGACAAGGAGTACCTTATAGGGGCATGAGTGGTTGTGGAAACTGATTGTTTGCCTCTTCTTGGAATGATCACAAACTACTCGACTCCTGATATTGCAATGCTGCGATGGATAGCCTACATAAAGTCCTTGAATCCCGAGTTCAAGAATATTGCAGGGAAAGACAATCCAATGGCAGATATGCTATCTAGGGCAAGGTATAAAGATGAACAGGACATGATTATTGAGGGAGATGATGTAGGCACAAAGTTTTATAGTATTCATCATGCAAAGAGTAGTCATGCATGTTTTGTGTCTTCACCTAGAGTCCTTTTCAGAGGAACTATATGAGGATGAATGGCTCTTGATAGGTTGTTACTTAAGTACTCAGCAGAAGCATGATGATTGGATTGAGCAAGAATTTAAGAGGATAATAAGAAAAGCATATGGATAGTTCTTGAGGGATGGCTACTTATGGAAGCATCCTAAACAAAGAGATGGAACACCATTGCATGTAGTATGCGGTAAGGTTACTCAGCAACAAATCATCAAGGATTTCCATGAAATTTTATGGGCAAGACATCAAGGTGTATGGGCAACATTTGCCCAAGGTAAAAGAAAGGTACTGGTGGAAAGGGATGTATACGGATGTTGCTGAGTTTGTGGATTCTTGTGTGACATGCCAAATGTATTCAAATGTATGGCATCGTGATGGACTACATCCTACTTATCCATTAGTCATGCATTACAAATGGTTTGTGGACTTGGTTACAATGACTTTGGGACTTTGGCAAATGAGGTATTTGGTGCTTGCAAGAGAAGATTTTTCTAATCAAGTTTAAGAGCATGCATTGAGGACAAAGAGTATACAAGCTATATGTAAATTTCTTCTTGAAGATGTGATCTGTTTCTATGGGTGTGTGGGAAAGATAACTGCAAATAGAGGAGAATTGGATGTTGATGAAGCAAGGGAATTCTTCTCTAGAATGGGCATCAAACTAGCTTTAACTTATGCTTATAAGCCAGAGGGAAATGGCAAAAGTGAAGGAGGACATCCTCCAATAATCAAAGCTTTAGCTAAGGCTTGTGAAGGTAAGCTTGGTGAGTGGCCAAGGTTACGACCATTTGCATTGTGGGCTAACCGTACAACACATAGTTCAGTCACTGGCTATATGCCTGTTGAATTGATGTATGGTCAAAAACCTGTGATACCAATTGAAGATGTAGTTTTTATATGGAAGGTATTTCCATGGGAAGATGGAATGAGTAGAGAAGACCTTCTTGCATTGCACATACGGAAATTGGGAAGAAGGCCTGAAGATATTGAGCTTGCCAAAGCTTGACTAGAGAATGCAAGGTTGAAAAATAAAGCCTATTAGGCAAAATTTGGACTCACAGAGGGGCCCTTTAAGGAGTTTGACTTTACCTCTCTCTACCAAAACGGGCGCATGGATAAATTTTTGCAAACAAAATCCAAAGTTGGCGGAGGTTTGATAATTAGAATGTCTTCTTCAAGCTCTATCTATTGATATATAGCACGCCATGAGATTCCTCATATTTTAGAAGATTCTTTTTTTGATTCACCTATGATGTGACAACTCTGTCGGAATCTAAGTGAATCAAAAAAAAATCTTCTAAAATACGAGGAATCTCATGGCGTGGTATATATCAGTAGATAGAGCTTGAAGAGGACATTCTAACTGTCAAACCTCCGCCAACTTTGGAGTTTGTTTACAAAAATTTATCCATGCGCCCGTTTTGGTAGAGAGAGGTAAAGTCAAACTCCTTAAAGGGTCCCTTTGTGAGTCCAAATTTTGCCTAATGACAGATTTGACAAGATGCATAGACTCAGACCAAAAGACATTGAAGAAGGTGATTGGGTGTTGGTGTACAATAGTATCCTTGAAAACCAACACTCTACAATAAGAAATCTTTCAAAGAGATAGTTTGGTCCTTATGTTGTCAAACATGTGCATGGAAATGCAACTTACACCTTGCGTGAACTAGATGGGACAGAACAGAAAATTCCCATTGCTGGAAAAATAATTAAAGTATTCAAAAGAAGAGGGGATGCTGATCCATTTGATGCACAACCAAGTGAATAGGATGATGAAGCTAACTATATGCAAACTCAGGATGAAAGTGAGAATATGGCGTCTGACCAATGAGTTTTCATTCTCTACAAATGTTGTTGTGGCACATACCAGAGGATGTGCAGGTTCAGAGGGGGTGGATGACGTGCCATGGCACGTACATAGTGTGAAATACAAACATTCACCTCACTCTTGACACTTCTCAATGTATGCAAATAAAAGCAATTATGTACATATTCTGATATATGTTGAAGCATCTATTGCGGTCATTATCATGTTTATACCTATTCGGGGAGTCGTGGCCCTAGATGTGGTGCATTTGCATGCTTTTCCACTTGATAAGATGCTTAATTCGGTTTGACAATGTACATAGTCCAAGTTTTTCATGGTGGCACACTCATCTCTCCTATAAAGAGTGACACGGGCAAAAACTGCCAAAAATAGTAGCTAATAGCCACCGTTGCAAAATTGCATGGAAAGTGATCCAAAATGGTATATTGATGAAAAATAATACATATCTATGCTTTTTATGATTATGAGAGTGATCTCACAAATTTAGGGATTTTTCTAACTCCGTTTGGGATTTTTCACATCAAAAATGCCTTTTTTTTTGTAAAAAATGACCTAGTTTTGGTCCAAAATGGCCCAAAAATTGACACATCAGCTGATATAACCGTGGGTAAGAGAGAGAGGGCTGCTTTTTACAGATAAAACCAATAATTTTTCTCTACTGTGTAATAGCTTCCATGCTTGCCCAATCTATGTGTGGTGCAGTCCCGCCTCTTCGCAATCTTGTATCTGAGCTTGTGAGGGAGTGAATTAGGGTTTCCCCTTATCAAAATGGTGTGTGGGATTCACTTTATAAGCTCATATATCTCTGCAAAATCAAAAAATTGTCTTCGTGAAGGTGGAAGATCGAGCATTCCTTTCAATTGTTTGATGTTATGACTATGAAATTGGGGGCGAGGCTACATGATACCATGAAAGAGGTTTGGGTTTTGATTGAGAATTGTGCTTGTATGAGCATTGAGGTTTCATGGATGAAATATTAGTGTTTTTAAATGGTCTTTTTAAGTGAAATTGAATGTGCTTTGGTGATCCTCTCATCATAATCTCGACTACAAGAACAAGCAGACTCCAAGCACGATAGGAAAGAGGGTTTGCGACTTTGCTGTCACGAACGCTCTTAGATTTTCTGTCACCCTTAGAAAGAGGGTTGGTGATTCTCCACAAACGCTTTCTCACAAAGTGTTTGTGACTCTCATCACGAAGTCTCACACCCAGAGGTTATGCACCTTCCTAGCTACGCCGCACACATTCCGACAACGTCTGACTCAAGATTCTTGCATTGTTGCCTCTTTCAAGCAATTATCAGTGCAAGTTTAAGAGACACAAATCTTGTCGATAGTGAATTTGGTTACGTTGGAACCATAGTTGGTATTTACAAAATATTGTATCGTATCTTCAAGCAGGTAAATGAAATCTATTTTCATGCACCAATAACATCTAGATTTCTTCAAGCTATACATTATCTTAAAGTTTTGATTTGTACTTTTTGGCAGGTGGTTTTGAAGGTGGATTGGTTTCATGTCGAGTATAAAGGCAATAATGTCACAATGAGAAGATAATTATCTAGATTTTGGCCCGTTGACTTATAAAGTTTAATGCGGGCAACAAAAGAACCTTACATTCTTCCAACTCATGTTGAACGAGTGTTTTTTTACAAGAATACAAATGCTCATCCATGGTGGCAAGTTGTGCATGTCCAACCTAGAGGTCAATGGTTAATTGATAGCATTGAACTTGAGGGACTGGATCAAAATGAATTGATTACATCCTCAAATCTAAACACATTAATGTTAGAGAGGTGTAGAATTCTTCTTTCCGATCATGATGACCTTGTAGATGATGAAAACAACAACGATCCATACTCTGACACAACAGACACCGAAGAGGAAGAAATAATGAAGGTTGAGCCTACAAAGGAATTGAACGTCAACACAAATTTAACAATGGAGAAGTCTAAAGAAGTCAACAAGGATAATGAAGATGAGATCTTATTGACAATTAATCTCAGAGATGACGATGAGGACTATTAGTCTTATGTGTCAATTGATAGATCAACCTAAGTTGGGTTAGATTTTATCTCAAAGTAAGAGTCATTATAAATTCATGATTTTTATTCTTTGAAATCTTACTAACAAGGGTAGGTGGTGGGGAGTCTCGTGGTGATAGCCTCATATGGCTAGTGTCGGGGTTCAATTCCCCTCACACTCGTTTTTCTTTCTCTAGCTGTGTATAGGGTAATCTTAGCTTCAAGTTCACTGAAGGAGAAAGATGCATTGGACAGATTTGGCCTTGTTAGATGCATCCATTGATCCATCCATAGCCGCCTCCTCTACCAAGGATTCTATCTCTCTCATGTGAGTTTATCCATGTTGTTGCTTCTCTGCCCACGCAAGGAGAAAGATGGGCAAAACCACTCAAGAGGCCTTGGAACAGATAGTAAGTTGGAAAATATATATGTATAGTAAAGGGATAAAGATAAAAATAACCACTATATCACCCTCACTTTTTGTTGTGACCACCCCTCCCCCTCTATTTCAATTGAGTTTCAATTTTTAGTTCTTTATACTTTTGGTACTCAGACATTGTATCGGATTCATTGATTGTAGCTTTATGGTCTCATAGGTCATCTTGGTCTTTTGAAGATGTTAATATAACTTTTCATCTCTCTCTCTCTCTCTCTCTCTCTCTCTCTCTCTCTCCTATTACCGTGCATTGTCACATCAATAACACATGAGTTTGCACATTCATTTGAGCAACCACTCATCACTCCATCTTATCCCATACTCAGTCTCTAGTGTGTTGATGAAATACTTCTTGTCATCCTCAAGCTAATCCCTACATTACAAAATAAAGTAAGTTAGTGATTCAAATAAAAAACTATAATTTATATTTTTTATGTTAAATAATACTTACTCCCATCATAAATGAACCCGTTGTAGATAAGATAAGCAAAGGTCCCACATCCGACGTCTAAAGGCAATGCCGGCTCCAAAGTAGAGGATACCCCCATCAGGTGTGATGTCGCACGTGACCCCTAAACTACCAGTGCATGTGCGCATCGGAAGTGGTGGGAGAAACGGTGTCTCGCCAGTCGATCGAGCTAGTGTCTGCTACTCTGTCGATGATGCCTAAGTGCAATACAAACATACAACATGTTGAGATGAACTTGCAAAAAAACTACTTGATATTTGATTTGTAATTGCCATAAAAAATATACATATGGGACTAACGGCCACTAGCCTGTGAATCAGGTATCACCTGCATAGCATGAGGCACATCAGGAGTAAGCTGCTGACTCTCGTGATGTGATGTACCTGGGATAGGAGTCCTAATCAAACAAATACATCAAAGGGATATATATATTAAGGTTTCTATATGTAAAAAAGAGATAGTGTTACTATTTTGTCGATGGAGAAGCTTACCGATGCGCTGTAGTGTGAAGTGCATGAGAAGAAGTCTCTACTCCCCCATGTGGCTGGGAGGATGTACCCTCCCTCCCCAGGACATACGGGCACACTAAATCTCCCAAGAATCTCGATGGTGCTATCTAAATCGGCATCATCCATCTCCTCTTAATCTACCATAGCCTCCGGAAAATCCTCTCCACATACTCCAATGGCTCGTAGCAAACTCTTGATGATTGTCACCTTGACTCTACGGCCTTGGTCACTCATTGTATCTATATATTTAAAACAACTATATGTCAAATTAGTGATATATTTAAAAAAAAATCACTACAAGCACCACCCCCAATCAAATTTGCTGTAGCTTTCCGTTCCTTTAGTGAGAGAGTACAATGGACAAAAACAAAGTGATGAACACTGTGAATGAAGGTACTGAGACTGAGAGATAGAGAGAGAAGAATACGACACCAGAATGTTGTCAAACCCTCCTCGGAAGGTCCCACTCTCTATGGTGAGAATGGTCTACTATTGATTGCACAAATCTCTACAATGCTTGGACTTGCGGACGATGTCGACGACGATGAGAACGACAATGAGACGGGCTGAAATCTGAAACCGCTAATGGCTGAAATTTGCAATCTTTATTTGTTGAATTCTGACTCTATGTCGGTGATGATGTCGATGGCAACGATGCGATGACGACGCGCTGAAAACATAGATATTGAAATCTACCTTTTCGGGCTGAAATTGCAAATAACGCTGGATCTGACCGTGCGACGAGGATCTACTGTGAGAAGATGAGATCTGCGAGGTTTGGGACTTCTACTACGATATCTGACTACTGAAAACTGAAAACTAAAAACGTTGGTGCTTCTTGGGTTTCCATCACGGTGAATCTACAAAACGTTGAAGTATTATGCTGACGTAAAAACACTAGGGCTGAAAACTATCTCCTTGCTAAAATGCTAGGGCTTTTGTTGGTTCCATAGACCCCAGCTAGGTATGCAATTTTCTGAACATTATCTGTAGCTAGCAAGCTCTATACAAGGGCTGGAAATGCTTTCATATAATACTCTCTTGCTGCATGTGCATTGGCCTCCCATGTTTCCCAGCAATCTACCATATACAAGGTGTGTTGTGTTATAAAAGGGAACATGCCCATTTTCGAGTATACACTCAAGTCCCAATGCTTGCATGCACTTATCAAAAAACTTTATGTCCGGTAATACCTTTGGCTGGCCATGTGGCCATGCAACGAGCCACGCATGTTATTTCTATAATCGGATAGACAATTGCATCCGCATGAATGACATCATGCTGCGTACATTCCTACGCATTCCATGATGTGTGTTGCTTGTCAGTTTGCTGCATATTTTTCCTTGACTCTACATTTTTCCTCATGCATAAAGTTTATGTCCTCCATACAATCCTGTTTTAGCTGCTCCCAATTTTCTACCGACTTGCATTTCACCTGATGATCTGCTGCAAATAATCCATGCATCTCCTGTTGCACTATGGCTGCGTGCATGTCTCCAAAGTCCTGCTTCTTTGAAACATCTTGCTCCTCTTGCTACTGTATCATTTGCTGAGTGTTGATCTGAGTCTCCTGAGTCTTGGTTGGGACCGAATCTATGTCGGTCAAAGTGCTACCCAACAAAAAATTGGTCACTCCCTCCGTGTCGATTCTGCATCCTCTTTTCTATCATCCGACTCGTTATCTTGGTTGGGACCGAATCTATGTCGGTCAAAGTGCTACCCAACAAAAAATTGGTCACCCCCTCCGTGTCGATTTTTGCATCCTCTTTTCTATCATCAGACTCGTTATCATCCCTATTTTTCTTGCACTTTATCATGTACCTCAACAATCCGACTTTGTCTCCGTGTCCAAGACATCATCCTCCAAGTCATTAGTGTAGTACTCATCCACCTCTGTTATAAGATCGTCCAGCGCTTTGCGCTTCCTGTTTAGCATTGACCTCCACCTTCCTGCCTTGCCATTCATGTATAGCATTCTAAGAAAATCCGCCTCCTTCTCTTCAATCTTGTACTCAATCTCTTCTTGTTTGAGAATGAGCTTCTTGCGTACAGTGGTTGACATCTTCACATCCCTCAATTGTCTCCTGAGCACGGAGAGCTCCTTCTTCCAATCTTCCTTACAATCCAGTAATTCTTTGATCGCATAGTCTACGCTCCCGTGAAAGCCTTGCCAGACACGACACTTCTTAGTTGTATTGCCTTAGCTTGCCATAGGCATGAAATAAATTTGTTGCAAAATGTTCCTTGTTGATCGCATCATGACAACATGGCTGAAACGCCAAGCTGCATGATGTATATAATGGCGTAGATGGCTAAAAATGCCATGTTGGCTGATGTGGGCAGAAACGCCTCTATGTAGATGTATGATATGGAGGCAAGTAACGCCATGCCTAGATGTAGATGGAGAAAAATTCCATGCTAACACTACTAGCCATTGGGGGGGTTTGAGAGGGACTAATAATTGACAGACTTCGTTTAACCGATGACGAATGCGTCACATAGACGAGGTTTATGTTGTATAAGCGAGGATATATTTTTTTAAGAAAATTGGTCGTGGCATAAACAACGGCTATCGTTGCATAATCGACGCCCAGAATTTTCAGCCTTCGCATAAACGATGTAAAAAATTTTCCTTGCTTAAACGACACAGCGCAGCGAGGCTAGTAGCGACGCGTGCACACTGCCCCTACGTCTCTCAAGCGAGGCACTCCTCTCATGCGAGGCACTTTTATAATAGTCCCGCGCTCGCGCCTTTGAAATGTGACTCGCGGGAAGCTCTACATAGCAGCACCACAAGCTCTACACAGCAACGCCACGGGCAGGTACTTACCAGTGTTGGCCTGTATTGCTGTGCCTGTTGCAGTGATAGCCTCACACAAAAGCGGATCCTTCTCCAAAAAATGGGACAGGTCGTCAGAGAGGAGGCCTTCGCTGGCAACCCTGAGGCAATGTCCTTTTGTGGGCAGCTATGGAGTAATCAATAGGTTTCAAATGGAGGCAAACTTTCCACGCAAACTCCTTCACAGAAAGCTCTATCTCGCGTGTGCTCGTGTCAGCCAAGCTGGGAGGCAGTGGCGGAGAAGAGGGTGATGTTGAGCTTGGATGAGAGGGTTTTCCCTCAGGTATAGGCCACGCCATTCTCAGAACCAAGCTCTTTGCAGCGAGCATAGAAAGCCTTGCAGATGTGGGCAAACAGGATGACATTGTGCAAGATTGTGATGCAAATGAAGGGGCAGTAGTGCGTAAGAAACATCCTTCAAATGGGTGTCGCCCGAGTCCGGCCCCTCGACCCACTCTCATTTTCTCATATAGATTGTTCACAGAAGCTGTCCACAAAGCTTTCCATGGCCAGCAGTCCATGGAGACTTCCTCTCAAGTCACCCCAACTTGCTTGAGATCATGCTTGGGCACAAGCTCTGGTTTGCCATTGAATGAAAATGACTCAGATGAGTTGATGGTGTATGGCATTCTTAACGAAGCTGTGAACAAGATAGGCTGGGTTCCGTGCACCCCAAAATGCGAAGATGCATCGACGGAGAGTCACCTTGCATCCAGATCATCAACACTGCAAAATACAACTCCTCCAAAGAAGGGCATAAAAAATGGTTCTGCCTCTACGTTGTGCTCTGCCCCTTCAAGCTCATCATTAACACCCGTAGAGCTTGCCAAGAGCTCCAACAAGAAGCATTATCGAGGAGTATAGCATCCGCCGTGGGGCAAATATGCAGCCGATATCCGAGGCTTTGCAAGGCAAGGAGCCCATGTTTGGCTATGGACCTTTGACACGGCTGAGGAGGCTGCTTTGGCATACGATCGGGGGGCGCGCTTTGCTGAACTTTTCCATCGATGTCGTGGCGCCAATGCTAGAGAAAGAGGTGGAGACAAAGAAGAAGAAGAGAGTGAAACGAGAAGCACCAGTCGAAGATGGAGTTGTAGGCATCAAGCAACAACGTCAACAACGCAAGCGCATGCAAGAGCCATCATCATCTTCACTACCATCAAGTCTGGTAGTGAGCTTTGAAGGAGAAGGAGTGAAGATAGAAGAGCTAGATGATGTGTTTTCTTTGCATGAGCTGCGCGAGTGTTTCTTGCCTTTCATCGGCCTCCTCATTTTCTAGTGCCATTGGCTACCCTGTCCAACTATGCTATGGCCTCTCATGTGATAGCAAAGAGCTTGTGCCTGTGTATGTGTGCGCGCGTGTGTGTGTGTGTGTGTGTGAGAGAGAGAGAGAGAGAGAGAGAGAGAGAGAGAGAGAGAGATCTCAGTACGTGTTGTTGGGCGAGAGTCCGACCATCATCAAGGACATGGTGGGAGTCCATGAGAATTAGGCGTTGGTTCCTGGTGGGGGAGTCAGTGAGAGCCTGCAGCCTCTCATTTGGCTGACAAAGAGTCCAAACTCATTGGCGAGCTCATCTACAGAGTCGACCTTTCTGGGACTGTAGCTTCAAGGACATGGCAAGAATAACGTACGCATGGTCAACAAGGTTTCCAAGAGTCACTGTAGCCACCTTCATAACTAGAGCTAATGAAGTGAATGAAGTGGCTACTCCACTTGAGTCTCTAAAGCCAGCTGTGATAGCAAGAAAACCATGACTAATTAAGTCTTATTGTATTACTACGATACTTGCCAGAACAAAGGCATTGATAGAGTCAGGGGAATGGCATGTTATCATGGCCTGCCGAGATTTTTTGAGTACCAAAAAAGACGCCAGATTAGTTGGTCTGCCTAAAGGGAGCTACATTGTCATGCATTTGGATTTAGCATCATTAGAGAATGTGCATCAGTTTGTCACCAATTTCAGGAACTCTTGCATTCCTTTGGATGTCCTGATTTGCAATGCTATTGATTAATGCAAAGCAGCCTACTTTCTCTATTGAGGGATTTGAATTAAGTGTGGCCACCAACCACCTGGGATACTTTCTTCTTGAACGGTTACTCCCACTAGTAGCCATAGGGGGGGGTATACACGCCCTACCTTGCTGTGTGTGTGCATAAACGATTCAGGTTTGAGGTTCTTCCCAGTGGGCCTCTCTTTATTTGGTATATGGACACGCCACCATACACCTTTTTACTCGTGCTCTGTTGGTACAGCGTTGCTCGAGCTGCTGTTTGATTCTACTCAACCTTGCTGTCGCATGGACTATTTGCCCCCAATTCTCTAACTTGAATGCGCAGCTCGACTTGCTACTCAGAGCTCAACTCCTAAGCTACTAGGAGTGTGTGTAACCTTGTGGGCCCCACTCCTAAGCTACCTTGCTCAATTTCGCTCTGCTGCAGCCCGAGCCTTGATGCACTCCACTTCACCTTATTGAGACACAGTAAAGGAAGGAGAGGAACACAGTATTGGGTCGAGCTATGAGAGAAATACCTCTCAACTTCTCATTGACAATATAACCAAATAAAAAAGACTAAGTGGGTGGGCGTACACCACAGAGCCTAAAACCTAACATGGCTCCGGACCCAATAAAGATAGAGATACAAAGATACAAATATAGACATTGGAAATTCCATTCATTGAGGTGTCGACTACAATTCTATTGCTGGGATTCCTCCTTCCCACGTGTCAATCGGAACATTATTTCTCGTATATTTTATGACGTTTGTTGACATGGTTGCAATCCTATAGATGCAACAACTCATACGGCTAGGAAGGATAGTTGACCTAACGGTATAGATCAATTTTCCCCCGACCTCAACAAAAAAGGAGAGGATTCACTACTAGCCATGGGGGGGTTTGCAAGGGACTAATAATTCAGAGACGTCGTTTAATCAATAATGAATGTGTCGCATAGACGAGGCACATCTCGTATAAGCAAGGATATTCTTTTTTAAAAAATTTGGTCGTCGCTTAAACAAAGGCTCTCTGGTATGTTTTCTTGGCTATCCTCTTGCCTACGTTTTCTTAGGAATGTTTATTGCGTAGGTTATGGCATCAGAGTGCACCTAAGAGGCCTCCTTTCGAGACGGTAGTTGGCCTCCTGGCAACACCAATCAACAGGTTATGTGACATGTTCGAGAAGTTCTCGAGTGCGGAGGAGCTGAAGGAAGCGAGACCCAACTAGCTAGCTAATACCACCACTGCCGCCAGTGATTTGTAGCTCAGGATGATAAGAAATATGTGCATACACCGAATAAAGGAGGTGCTCGTGCGGCCGCTTGTGTTCGCATTTGCACATACTGCATTTTCAAGCGCATGTAAAAAGTCTAAGATGACTATCGAGTTTGCATTAAGAACAGTGTCAATCCCTAGTTTTAATTGTGCGTGGTGCAACAGCTTGAAAGAAATTACGTTTGTTTTAAGTCGAGACGACATACAAGCACCCATATTGTTGAGGGGGTAGCAGTGCTTTGGAAAGTTGACCCAATTAGCATTTCCCTGAGCCGGTTGTAGCAAATCCTCGTACCATGAACTTTGGATTTTCTCTTTTAAGCACAGAAAAAATAGTTGGCTTTTGGAAATGTGCAAATGCCAGCAAACCCTTGCTATGGTTGTAGACAATAGCATTCAACCCAATGATGTAATGACCTAGATTCACAAATTGGTGGCATCTTGACGGTTCAACTCTCACACTTACATGCCTCAAGGACTCAACTGATGAACAATCCCATCATGCTTGTTTGTTGATCTTCTATTAGTATACATCGACTCACCCACATTGTTGTCAACATACAAGCTCTTTCCCAGTATTTCCATCCGACATTGCCCATGAGATAAGCGTGTATCCATGTATCTGAGTCTCGTCAAAAAGCCGTCCTCCGTGAGTTGGAGAATATGTTCTCTATAGAAAGTCATCTTTGTGCCCAGCTCCAGTGTCGATTGTATCCAGATGCTCACCCTATCTACTTGAATTCGATCCTGACATATGATTCCGGTGATCTCTATCCCTGTAAGAGATAGGAGGGTGCATCTAGGGAGTATTGGGCCATGAGCTCTAGATATGTTCCCATTCTTAGTGCCATCTCAATATGGTATCCAACTCTCTCATCATCGCCTCCGTACAGCGTGGTGTCATAGAAGACCATTAGAAGGCTGCCCGTTTGGGCATTAAAGTCTCCAAGAAGGATAATCCCTCGAGAACTCCCATATATCATCATCTAATACAGCAAATGGAGACTACCTTCTAGGTGCAACATACTTCTACAATATTAATACTACAAGTCGCTCAATACCTAGTACGAGTTTTACAGCTTCATCTTCAAGCTGGTGTAGGCGTATAAATATGCTGCCAGCAACTCGATACTATGCACGAACAACCAACTGCTACCCTCAGTCTTAAGCTTGAAAATATGTACCTCGAGTCTTGATTTTTTTGGAGGCATGTGTAAGCCATTAAGAAGCTGCACCTGCATGAGCATGAAGCTGCCAATTCCTGATTCAATCACCAAGTGGCACCCGGGGTGCGTGAAGCAAAGTAGTGCCGTAGTAGTAGTAAGAGCGCAAGCAGAGCAGGGAGACAATGATAACTTGGGGCTGAGTGAGCATGGCACATAGAACATCCAGCAGGCTCGAAAGGAGCCCCTTCTTCTTGGTGGACACCGACTTGCTGGCTCCCATCATCCCCTGCTTGCCCTTGTCCACGACTCTTCTGCCATCCCTACCATTGCTCTCATCTTTGTCGGCATCAAGCTCACACCCTGCACTATCTCACTGAAGCCTACAACCTCTATGAGATCGCCAACGATCTAACTCCGGCTCATGATCCTGCATCAGCAGCTGCAGGTGAAGCTGAGCCTGATCAAATTGACCTTACTCTGGAAGCAAAACCCGCACGAACATAAGTGTAGAGTCGATGTGGACGTGAACACTTTAGTCAGCTGCTCCAATGTTATTGTAGGCCTGCACACATGGGGTTGCTGTGTGTATCCCTTAAACCAAGATACATCCCTTAAAATGAGCTCATCAGGAATCCGTCCTAATTTTACATTTGCATCACACTTAGCACACATATCTACTCAAGCCGATGTTGAAGCCACCCAGTGCTAGAGCAGTCAACAGAAGACTGCAATGAACACCACCGGATGGTGTCCTCCTTCAAGTGCTCCAGAACAAGCGTCCTTTTGTCGAACCGGTGTCTGTATGCGATTAATGCATGGACAGAGAGTTAGCGCAAAGGTGTAGATTAGGCAAGGCTTGTGTGTGGACAGCCAAGAACAAGATCTTAGGGCTGATCTGGGGCAATCCCTTCGGAGATGAGAGAGAAGGGAGGCACGATGGCTGATCTGGCTCCATGGTATAGAAAACGCAGCCTGAGAGGTGAAAACACTGGCAGTTTGTAGAAAACACAGTCAAAGTGGTAAGCACTATGCATGAAGGTGTTGAGACTGAGAGATAGAGAGAGAAGAATACGAGACCAGAAAAGTTGTCAAACCCTCCTCCGAAGGCCCCACTCTTGATGGCGAGAGCGGTCTACTATTGATTGCACAATCTCTACAATGCTATGGACTTGCCGACTATGTCGGCGACGATGAGGACAACGACAAGACGGGTTGGAATCTAAAAAAAACGCTCTCACCTCTGCCGGCATCAAGCTCACACCCTGCACGATCTCACTGGAGTCTAAAACCTCTACGAGATCGCCAACGATCTAACTCCGTCTCATGATCCTGCATCAGCTGCATGTGAAGCTAAGCCTGATGAAATTGTCCTTACTCTGGAAGCAAAACCCACGTGATCATAAGTGCAAAGTCGACGTGGACTTGAACATGGGAAGAAAGCCCGTCCGCCGTGCATTTACGGGGCATATTATCAAGCATCATCTTGCCTATAGCACCACCTTTTTCCCTGATCGACAGCTTTGTGAAGGTTACCTTTATGGTAGGATGGCTCACCATAGTCTTCATGCTGCTACAACTGAACCTAGCATACATGTCTACTCAAGTGGATGTCGAAGCCAACCTGTGTTGAGCAGTCAACAAAATACCACAATGAACACCACCGGATCGTGTCCTACCACGAGGTAGCATCATCCTCTATGGAAAACACAAGCCAAGGTACTACTGTCCACCCAAAACTGCAACTCCGAGGGGCTGAAAATGCTGTTATAATGCAGATTTCAGCGCTTTTGTTTGCCCCCAATAGATGTCAGAGCGAAGGAGAGGCTTGATGCAGTGTGGATCTCTCGTACCACGGCCATGGGAGGGCTGAAAATAGAGGAAAAATAGTAAGGTCTTATGGCTAGAAACAGTGTCGTGTGAAGAGGATACGGGTCGGCAATGCATTGGATGCAAAGCCGGGAAGTCGAAGGCAAGATCAGAGGTAGAAAGCCCAGCATTCCCCTCTCTAGACTAAAAACGCAGGTCCCTTGTGCCGCTTCATGGGGCATGAGAGGATATGATGATAATCGAAATGTGCTTGAGGGCCCATGGTTCATAATTCGCCCCAATAGACGTATGTCTGATAAATAGGGTATCACGACCTCCGTTAGAACAAGATCGACTTGGTTTTTCTGGTCCATCAAAAGCTCCCATGCTAGTAACCCATTGGAGGTAGGTGTAACTTCATAGCTGCAATTGCGTGGGAGAGCACCAACTGGATCAAGCTGAATGCATGGAACTGATGCAAGTCTAGGCTATGTCGGCGATGACATGGAAGAATCTTGAGTTAGACGTAAGTCGTCAATAGCTTTTATTCAAAGATGTTGACCATAAGCCCACATGTTTGTATACATTAGATCCTAGATCAATATATAAATGATATAAGAAAAAAAGGAATACTGCTTGTTTAGTTTAAAGTTTTCAAAACCCAAAAGTTTCCTTTCTTTCATATTCGATAATAAACTCTCTTTGTTCCCTTGAGATTGTCTCATGATCTCTATCCGCCCGTTCCGTACGGGTGTATAACCAATCCATGAAAGAAGGTACGTCTTCGTTGTTATTTACGTTGGTTTGACGTCTAGATCTCCTGTTTTTACGTTTGCCAACTCGTTGGTTTGCAAGTTTCTCCTTGTACTCCTCAACAAATTGTTGCATGCATTCGCTATTATAGACAATGAAAGTAGAAATATCTAAATTATCTTGGATCTTAAGTCGAAAAGGGACTCGCTTACTAGACAATACCTCGTCTGACATGGTAGAAGAAGATTCATTTGTCCATACGCGTGGAGCTTCAAAATCGGTTTTCTCAAGATATTCACAAACGTAATACATGCATTCTTCAAGCATCCATCCTTCCGCAATAGAACCCTCTGGTCTTGCTTTTTGACGTACATAACCTTTCAGTACTCCCATAAATCTCTCGGTCCAAAACATCCATCGAGTAGAAACAACACCAGCAAGCTCTATCTCGTCCACTAGATGGATTAACAGATGAACTTGGATATCAAAAAAGGAGGTTGAAAGTTCCTTCTCCATTAAACAAAGAAGCTCTATAAATTCATGCTTCTTTTGTGGAATTAACCCTTGTCAATTTCTTTAGATGTAATCCATCTATCAATAAAAGAAAGAAGATATTAAAGTTATATTTGAGTTAAGAACTTATCCACTAAAATTTTATACTAAAATTTAATGAGTGATAAATACCTTGCAAGCGATCCAAAGCGATATATTACGTCTCGGACTCCTTGGGTAGTACATCCATGAATAACAAGGGGTAGAACATGCTGTATACATGATTAATCCAGTCAACAAAACATGCAAGAAAATAAATACTTACGAAGATTGATAAAAATTTACCTTCAGATAATTGTATCAATCATGTGTTTTTAAACCAGACAAGCTCATGTTATCTAAAGTGAACATGTTTCGACAAGATGCTCCATATCCTGTAGGCGTAGGAATCAATTGAATCCTCTTGTTGATAGTCTGCACCTCTTTTGCTCTGAGTACCCATGGGGCAGGCTCATAGGTTGTGTCACTTCCAGTTTCATCAGAAAGTGGCCATAGATTAAGCTTTGAGTTTTTATCCTTTAAGTCATTTCATGTTTCCACTGTGTCTTTCAAGCCAACAAGGTGTTGCCATAACGAATGACCAACGTTCTTAAATATATGCATAGGATCAAGAAGATGACATATCTTCAAATCCTTCCAATGTTCCAAAGTGTACAATATCGAAGAAATTTGAGCCAAAGAACATTTTCCTCTAGCTCGCACCTTCACAACGTCATCATCATCACCGCTTATGATCTCCGACTCCAAATCGATAGCGGGTCCAACAGTCCACTTTAGATACCAATCCTTTGGTGTGTTTGGTATATATTGGACATTTTTCTTCTTCTACCTTCTTGTTGAAATGTATGGCTTGCCTTCTATTTTGTAGATGATGCTCTTCGGGTAAAAATCGTTTGTGTCGAAGATATATATTTTTGTTGAGGTTTTTGCTACAAGTTGATCTCAACCAATCACAACACACAGGACAAGCTTTATAACCCTTGGTACGTATTCCTGCATGAAAAACATAACAAAGATTATTAGCGCAATAAATATACAAAAAAAGTATGAGAAAATGTATATATCTAAACCATTTACCTAAGCAAAAACCATATCCTGGAAAGTCGTGGATAGTCCACGCTAAAATCCCACGAACAATGAACTGTTTTTCACCAATGCTTCTTGACATCAATCCCTCTCCACAAATCTTGAAGATCGTCAATGAGAGGAGCCAAATATACATTCAGGTCTTTAACTTGTCGCTTTCCTCGGATTAAGAGTCAGAGCATTAAATGCTCTTTCTTAATACTAAGATATGGGGGTAGATTATAGTTAATATCTACCATCGGCCATGTGGACCATTTACTTGATTTTATAGAAAATGGATTCACACCATCTAATGCTACACCCATCTTTAAATTGCATGATTCGTTTGCGAAATCTGGCCATAGCGAATCAATATTCTCAAATGTAGGACTATCCTGCGGAATTCGCATTACTCCATCTATGCTCTTGTGCTCCGCTCACCATGTCATAATCTTAGCTAATTCGGGACTTTGAAACATATGTTTTATACGCGGAGCCAAGGGAAAATATCTCAATACCTTTCTAGAGACCTTACCTTTCTCATCTTTATAACAAGACGTTTGACATTTTGGGCACGTCACATTGTCCTGGTACTGATGTCTATATAAAATACAATTGTTGGGACATGCATGCATGGAAGAATAGTCAAGTCCAAGACTACTTATCATCTTCTTCACCTCATCGTGTGATACAGGAAGGGAATTGCTTGTCGGCAAGAACTTTTGAGAGAGTAGCCTGCAAGTTGATTAAAAATATGATCAATAACAAGCACCAATGTTTAGAGTGTAACAAATAAATATGTTAGATGTATACATACTTCAATAGTGCTGAAACGGATACATTACTCCATCCAAAACGGTTTTGAAGATTAAGAATAAGTAAGCTTGCACTTAGTCGTGCCAGTTGGCTTCCTTTGTAGATATGCTTTAGAGATTCTTCTCAAAGATACTTCTCGTTGTTAGGAATATCGCTCGAACTATCATTTTGATACCAATCCGCAATAAAATCATCCATGCCATCATCATAATCATGTCCATTAAAGTCCTTAGAATATTGTTCCTTTAGTCTTGCATACGTATTAGGATCACTTCTGCGTAGGATCCTCATACACTCTATTGACATTTGAGATACGTCATGTGAATGTTGATTTTTGACGCTATCAATGTCATAATCTGGAATCTGCATATTTGAAGGTAAAGAAGATTGTGTCAATAGCATGCTTCTATATAAAAGGAGAGAGAGATGTGCATGGAATTAAATAACATTTAGAGATAGCAAAAAATAATATCAAAATAAATTAGTGACAGTACAAAACGTAATGCAAATTAAAGTGTAGAATTAGGGTACAAGAGTTCAAAATAACATTAGAAACTGTATACAATGAGCTCTCAACCCTCATTTGTTAAGGGTGCTCATGGAGGTCTACGCCATCCATAATTGACTAGCAATTCATCACCAGCAAGTAATGATTTAATAGCATGGACAAATATATATCTTGGTACATCCCTACTCATGTGTCTGGGTTCATGACTATTCTCACACTCCGCAAATGTGCAATTGGTTCTTGCACGTCTCCTTTGACTACTATTGATTAAACCTACTATGTTTCATTGAGATTAAGGTCTTCCATCAACATAGAGTCTTTGGCCTTCTTCATATGTAATCCCTCTAGCAGAAAGAGAGGCTGCATTGAGATATAATCCATAAGTAGTCATGCTCTGGATGTAGCGAGTGAGCTGATGCCATGGACCCCATCTATATATAGGTCCACAAAAAGACATAAGGGTGACCTCTGAATGAGGGGGCACATGCAAATCCTGTGCAATAAAGATTCCTTGTCTTGCTCCACTGATGGTGGATGGAGCAATCATGTAGCGATGGCCCCAAAAGCCAAAAACCACTCCATTTGAAGGAAGTGGTCCTCCCTGCCAACCTTCGTATCGTCTACGATCATAGCTCTGTACTAGATCTTGTAAATGAGTAGGCAATGGATGATCTCCACCCATCTCAGCCTCCAATGGAGGAGGTAGAGGATGTCGAGAAACCTCGAGCTGCAAATTGACAAATGATCTGTCTGTGCCGTGTGCAAGGGACATGTGCACCACTGGTAGTAAAGTCATCCTCGTAATCAAGTGAAGACAATTACATATATAATCTAGTTACATTATATATATCAATCTTTGATTTTTAAAACTCCAATATCAAACAAAGGGAGATCAGAAATATACCATAGATCGATGTCGCTCCTCAGGTGGTGGTGCTTGCTCAAAAGTACCATAAGTCATATGATGTGAAAAGCACTCTCGTCGTGGCCTGCGATACTTGCCACAACAGCGAGCCCACCAACATATAATAGGCTCACCAGCATGAGTTGGTCTCATAGATCATGTGTCCCTATTTGTTGGTGGACTTGCATCCTCCTCACGTGACTTTTCTTCTTGAGATGACACCTTAACCTTCTTGCTTCTTTCCTCATATGCTTTGCGACGTACATTTTGTTGCATAAGAGTGCGATCCTCATATACATTACAACCCGTTCCTTTGAGGTAGATCCAACTATTGTCAAGGATGATCTTTCTCTTTACCTCATCAGCCATGGTACATACAATAGGTATTTCCCCCAAGGGAGGGACTCCTTGTTTTCGAGCTCGATGTGCACCATAAGCCATCTTAATTCCATACATACCAAAGTATGTAGCAAAAAACTCTTCAATAGCAACATCAAGAGATTGGGGTGTTTCCATGCTTTCCTCCTTGATTCCACGAATGACGATATTCTTTGAGCGTTTTTTCCGTTCTTGCAATTCTTGAGTGTCCACATGCTCTACATTCTTTGCTTGGACAACGGCTTGCGTGATAGGAGATGTAGAAACCACATTATCCTTATATACATTAGCCCATGATTTGGATGCATTTCTCATCTCACATACATCATGTTGTATTGTAACTATCGTTTCCTCTTTCAATACATGATTACTCTCAACTTTGCTCAAGCGCTCAATACATTCATGTCCAGAAGAGAGTGCTTACATTCCTGAACTTCATTCTCAAGATGCATCAAGCGTGTTGTTTGAATTTCAAAAACCTTCTTGAGGTGCTCATTCTCCACAATGAGAACTCTTAAAGTGCCATTCTTTATTGCAAGTGCATGTGTGTAGCTCTTCACCTTGCTTGTTGATGGTTTCTTGTAATGAGACCAAGTAAGCCATGATCATTGCTTCCGTTGTTGTAATATGTGGTTGGATTAGCATCCAAATTCCTTGGATATTTTGCATCATTCTGCATGGCGAGTGTGGATTTTCAACCCTTGCGAGTTTTGTCCGACATTGCCTTCAAATCGGCAATAAGAACGCAAAGTTCCGATAGGTTTTTCAATTCTGAGATGCTGTTATAGAAAAGCCTTCCATTGCTCAGTAAAATTTTGTCTTTACATCAATACATAGAGAGCTTTGCGTTCTTTGATTGAGGCTATAGATCACCTAAATTTGAGTTCAAATGAAGGAGTTACACTATGGGAGAATGTTGCTGTTACCGCACAACATTATCGCATAAGAGGAGAGAGAGAGCTTCAAGAAAGAGAGAGATTGTATGGTGCAGACCCGCCGGCGCGTTTCCCGAATTTTCCGCGAGCATTACCGCATTTATTACCGCAATAATAACCGCCCAGATTACCGCAACAGGAAAAGAGAATCCACGTGGCCCATTCCTCTCCCACTTTTCCCTTTCTATAAATCCTATTCTATTTTGTTACTTTTCATAAATTGGTACCCCCTTTTTGCATGGAGTGTAAGAAATCCCATTCTCATTGGGATTTTTAGTACCTCTCTTCTCTTTGCTTGCCTCATCTATTGGTATGATTCTCCTACTCTACTCATTTGTACTCCATGAGATTCTATATCAAAAAATATTTTGTCTCCACCTCAAAATCTTATGTCAACTATGCATTCATATGGAAATGGCAAACGAACGATGATCAAAATTGTATTGTCACCCCCTTTTTGCACGGAGTGTAAGAAATCCCATTCTCATTGGGATTTTTAGTACCTCTCTTCTCTTTGCTTGCCTCATCTATTGGTATGATTCTCCTACTCTACTCATTTGTACTCCATGAGATTCTATAAACAAAAATATTTTGTTTCCACCTCAAAATCTTATGTCAACTATGCATTCATATGGAAATGGCAAGCGAACGATGATGAAAATTATATTATCTTGCGTTCATAAACAAATAGCCCTTTTGTACAGCATAAGTAGAGAAAGAAGTCAAAATCCAAAAGATATTTATTAATTTTCATCCTCCAAGAGATCTCTACAAGTGCTTACATCCATGTCCAACCCCATGGTAGCTAAATCAACAAATAAATCTATTGATTCATCCTCTACAGTCTCTCATATTGAATCATCATCATCCTCTCCATCCGCGTCCTCCTCCTCTCTATGGTTGGGTATTGGGAATGGTTGTTTCTCCTCGACCTCAACTGCATCATCGTCATTGGCGTCTTCTTGAGATGGTACGATGGGATCTCCCAAAGTCTCTATGTTCGTATCTACAAAGATAGATCTGCTCCGTGGTGTGACTGGAATAACATACCATAGTCGTCTTCGATACACACAAGGCACATAAAACACCTGTACGTCATAGAGAAAACAACAACATGAATGTAGTTTTGTATGTATCATATAATGTTTTAGTGAGTTTCACATGGACTTTACCTGCTCACAACTACTAGGTTGCACCAAGTTGTCGGTCTTCCCGCGATGAAATTGCCCGGAGTCTACCATATAGAGTCCATTCTCATGTCTCTTAACCTCACTCGCAAACCATCGGCATTCAAAGAGATATTTGTGAAATGTTTTGAAATCCACTTTAATTATCCTCTCTATTGTTCCACATTCCCTCACCTCTTGTGTTGTCGTGTCAAAGTTGCCCATAACTCCACTATCGTGAGTGGTTCGATGCTCATCTATCTTGCAGGATCGAAAATGACGTCCTTCGGACCACATAGAGTTGAATGTGAAGGCCTACAAAAACCAATCAAGATAGATGAGAGAGAGAGAGAGAGAGAGAGAGGTGACACACACACAAACACACACTCGCACACACACACTAAACACATTGAGTATATTAACCTTGGTAGACATCCTCGCGCATACTCCCATTCTTTAGGGCTTATTTGTTCTCCTTGTGCCTTGGCCTTGGTCATGGCATTGTGTATCCACCCAACTGGAATTAGATCAAGGTATTTGGCAAGCTCTTTAGGAAAGGGAGGTGCTCGCCTACCACCATGCGACCCCTTCCATGCTTCCCTCTCCCTTTCTCTCGTTGTACGCACCTCCACATACATATCCACCCATTTTCCCATGATGGGAGCATTGAGTAGACAATGGTTGTTGACTATGGCTTGAAATTCCCTATCCAAAATCAAGAGAGAACCTTTCCCACTTGGAATGTTTGCGTGTTTTTTTGGATCCTCTTCCTCCGTCTTTAAACGAGGCAATGATGGGTCTATTGTGAAAAGATATTGAGAGACACACACAAAAGCCTCTTGTACAATCCAACCCTCTGCCATGCTTGCCTGAACACGTGTACATGAAACCATTAGTGATTAAAGTAACCAATAAAAAGCGTTGTGAATACAATCCAATCCTAATAAGGTTTAAGGCTTAAGATCGATGAATACCTCTGGTTGTGATCGTAGCCTTACAAAGTCTTTCAAGGTCTTTAGGAACCTCTCAAGAAAGAACATCCACCTGGAGTGAACCACACCACAAACGGCTATCTCCTCAACAAGATGGAGCAATAGGTGAACTTGGATAACAAGGATAGAACGTGGGAATGCATCCTCCATAGCACAAGTTGCTTCAATCGCTAGAAGTCGAGCTGTTGGAATGGCTGAAACTTCGATTTCTTTGGAACTCACAAACCTGTAACCAAAAAACCCTTCATAATCTTCATAGTAAAGTTAGTCTTCAAAGTAAAGTTTAGGACACTAACACTATACCTGACAACTTCTCCCACCTTGAATATTGCAGTCTTTACCTTCATGTCCGCAAATCCACTAATGCTAATTGGAAGCACAAACTATTGCACAAACAAAAATACTTTTTAGTATCCAGAACCCTAAACCACATACACACACACACTCACATATACACATGCATACACACACACACACACACATTACCTGAAGAATCTTGTGCCAATCATGGGATTTGAGCCCATACAGTTGTGTGGATCCTCCTTTCTTAGTTTTAGTGAAGGCACCCTTGAGCGAACGCATATAACCTGTTGGAGTACGAATGGATGCAATGACTTGTTTCATCCGCTCTTGATCCACCCTTGATAGAATCCAAGGTGCCTTTGGAAGAACCATCTTCCCCTGAGGCCCCATGCGAGGTGTGGCCGAAGGAGGGAGACTCCTTATGGCCCTCATGTCCTCTCTAGCCCCCAATGAATCTTTCTTGCCTACTATGTGATCCCATATAGCTTGCCCAACATTTTTGAACACATGCATTGGATCCAATAGGTGTTGGATTTTTAATGAAGCCCAATAGGGTAGTGATAAGAAAATAGAGTACCTAGACATAGCCCTAGGTGGATCATCGCGAGGAGGCAATGTGTTGTGATGCTCATTCCAATTTCTTTTCCAATCGGCCATGGTCCAATGGAGTGGCTCCATCCCATTGCAAGGTGGAGCATAAGATGGATGTGTGGGCGACAAGAAGCGATGGTTATTCGGGTAGATCACCTTACCAAGTAGAGCGGGTCTCTCTGTCTCACGAGTGAGGGTCCACAAGTTTGGCATGCCCTATGTCCAGATGTTGATAGTCCTAAAAAAACAAAAAACATAACCTCATATAAGTGACCAATGTGAAGGGGATTGGGGAGCACCACAGACGGAGAGTGAGAGAGAGAGAAGGAGACACACACGATGTGGGTGGGGAGACTCTAAAGAGTGAGCAGCCCCCTATACACTTATGCTATGTATAAGGTATACAAGTCAATGGGCGCCCAGACTCTGGGCGGCCGGGCAAGGCACATGCGCCTATACCCCAACAACCTCCCACTTAAAGGTGACTGTGCCTTTAAGCAAGGGAACCTAGTCTAAAGACTACAAAAGGTGAGAGAAAACCAGCTGCTCTAGGTGTCTGTTGGAAGACATATCCTGCACAACTATATCTCCATGCTCACTGTCGAGCATAGAAAGGAATGATTGCATAATCGCTGACATCTCAGTCTCCTCTGCTATCATCCACTGCAAATATGACCACTCAATCTGTTGTGACTCACTAGATCTCTCATGCTCTAACTCTGTATGCATAGACTCTTGCACAACGTCCTCCTGTCGTGACTCACTAGAGCAAGACCGCTCTACCTGTCTATCCTGCATAAAAGTATCTTGCACAAATGACTCTCTGCTTTGCTCAGTCACTAGAAAAGCATGCATGTCTGACTCTGTCACCTCTCTGTGTGATTGCTCAAGTCGTGCCCCAAATATGTGCACAACGAGCTCACTACTCTGCACTCCATGCAAAGTACCCTGCAACCCACAAGCAAAAGAAACTCGCCTGCTCTCTCTCTCTCTCTACCTGGCTGCGTGATCACAGAGACAACACCGTCTCTCGCGTGATCCACATGCAATGGGTAACCTGTACCACTCCTGGCACCTCTCGCAATCAGTAGCGAACCCAAATGCATCACAAAATCTCGCTCTCGTAGCGAAATCTGACATCCACAATCTCTAAGCTGACCAATCGAGATCAAACTCACTGTCAAATCTGGTACATAGCGCACATGTCGTAACAAGTAAGATGCACCACTCAGTAATGACAGTCTCACATCTCCTGCACCTGCTATCGCATGCACCGATCCATCGGTCAAACGTACACTGCGAAGCATCCCGCTAGAATAGCTACAAAACCATGCACGATACGGCGTGACATGAAACATAGCATCTACGTCTAGCAACCACTGTGAAGGGAGTGCACTATCCACATGTATAGCATCTCGTGCATAGCTCGAGGTAAAAGTGACATCCCCGTCACTAGTATACTCCGACACTACATCTGCCTCAACTATCAAAGCAACTGAGTCCATGGCATCACTACATACATCTCTGAGACTGCCATGTCTCCTACGATGTCGCATACGACAAAAACAATGCCGTCTAACGTGTCCAGAATGACCACAATACCAACATGTCACCTGTCGACGTGCTCGTGAATGTATATGTCTCACACGAGTCCGTGATGACTCAGATCTATCATACATATCATGTAATTTGCGCCAAAGTGCTCTCGAAGTAGTCTCATACATAACAAGAGAATATACAGATTCCGCAAGCTGCAAAGAGAGCGTAGATAGTACCATCTCCTCTAGCTCCTGCCACTGATCGTCAGACGTGTTTGAAGGTCTACCTGCATCACCACTCAATGGTCGATGCAACCCTCGCTGTGTCAATGCATCAAGCATACACTCTCTCCATGTTGCAAAGTCTGACCCATCAAACATGCACATTTCGGAGAGATCATAATCTAAGCGATCACCAGTCTCTGCCATGAGCACAATGTAGCACACTAGAAAGAAAAACCACCTCACCAACAACACCTGGAAACTGTCTACAAATATGGCCAGAAACACAATGTAAAACCTGTGAGACACACTCCAAAATAGAGCTCCCGCAATGTCAATACAAGTCTTGCATGCTCTAGTATCCCACTGCAATCTGTGAGCTAATCACCAAGCCCACACTGTGGGGTATCGATGCATACACACGCACAAATCTCCCACCTACAAGAGAACACCGCACACAAATGCTGAGTGCAACCCGCAATCTCTACCTAGATCACATAAATGATACGCATAAAACTCGTGGGAAAATTTCACCAGAGTTTCGACGCACAATGGCTATCAACACAAAATAACCATTGTCCTGCAAGATCAATACAATGAGCAATCATTGCGCATCAAACTACACTCAACACACATGCATAAGCTCTGCAAAACTATGGCAAACAATGCTCGAGATCACAAGACTCTCCCACCCGAGACCAAACCACTGTCTCAAGCAAAGAAAGATACACAACTCCTCACTCTTGCGAGAGTGGATACAAAAACACAAAACTGTGTCCAAACTGACAGAACCTGTCAAAGTGAGAGTAAACACTCGATCACAAACTATGGCGAGAATCTGGGAAAAATCCGACAGAATTTCCCCTGAAAACTGAGCAAAAAACTCAAGTACAATCTCTACCATAAACCATAACACTACTCAATGCCAATGAGTATATAGAAATGCTAAAATGGCTCCACATTTTCACATACAATGGCAATCCGCACTCAACGTACATCAACGGAGTGACTGCACATAAGCAAGCGCCAAAAGATTTGCAATCCGGAAACTTGATCAATGCAAAAACAATGCTCTCAAGAGAGCTTACCGGCACTTGAAAGTGCTCGTCAAAATGCATGTATAATGGGCATCAACCATGCGCCATAACCATATGCAAACCATCCGCAAAGACCATGAATCCAAGCACAAAATCACTGCCAAAGTATTTTGTGAAAACCAATGAAAGAAGCTCCACCTGTGTGCTCCAAAAAACCTGCGTCTCTCAAGAGACCGCTTCGGTGGTGTGTAAACGCCTCCGTACTTCGTTGCCCAAGTCTACCAAAAAACCCTCAAACCACAAGCTTAACACAAGCTACAATTGCATCTTCAGCTCAGAATTTATGCACTCAACTTCAAGCATCTCCCGTGCTTCCAAAAGTGCATCAAACTCGCACACAATGCGACAACAGAAAATCTGGCATTTCTGTATACAGTCAGTCTGAGCTAAATATCAGCAAAACGGTGAGGACTTTGCAAAAAGTTTCTTCTACAAAGTTGTAGACCACGTCGAAACAGATGGGCACTCAGGACAGAATTCTCAGATCTGCATTCTACAAGGAGAAAAACGAATCTGAAAACTGTGCTGTTGCGCACACAGTTTTAGGGCAGCACCTTCACTTACACACAATCTTCCACACTCCTTTCTGAGCTTCCACAAGAGCATACATCACTCTCAACTGAGCTCACAAGCTTCCAAGATTTCTTAATCTCTCTACCGTCGAGAGCGAGCGAGCTATCGCCTCGAAGCTCTCAAAGTCGTCGTGCTCTCCGCGGTCACCCTAGCTCTGATACCAATTGAAGGGGATCGGGGAGCACCACAGACGGAGAGTGAGAGAGAGAGAGAGAGAGAAGGAGACACACATGACGTGGGTGGCGAGACTCTAAAGAGTGAGCAGCCCCCTTTACACTTATGCTATGTATAAGGTATACAAGTCAGTGGGCGCCCAGACTCTGGGCGACCGGGCAAGGCACATGCGCCTATACCCCAACACAATGCAAAGACATTAAAGAGCGTCACAAAGTATAAGCTTACCAGAAATCTCTCCAAGCTCGGGGTAATCATGCATGGTCCACATGAGAATGCACTTGATCATTGTGCGTCGATCACTAAGTGGTCTTGATACATCAAAAACATCTATGCCGTTCCATAACTCTTGAAGCTCTTCAATCAAAGGTGCTAAATATACATCCATGTTCTTCACCTTGTGTTTTCCTGGGACTAGAAGAGAGAGCAAAATGTTCCCCTTCTTGGTTGACTCCCATGGTGGAATGTTGTAGTTCACAACAACCACTGTCCAAGTACTCCATTAGGTAGACCGATGTCTAAATGGGTTTACCCCATCACTAGCCAGACCAAGCCTCAAGTGACGAGGCTCTTCTCTAACTCCGTCCATGTCTGCTCAATGTGTTGCCATGCCGACGAGTCAGCCGGCACTCTCATAACCCCATTGATGGAGCGATTTGTCATATGCCATGTAAGAAGCTCGCTTGTTCCTTTGGTGCTGAACATGTGCTTGCTGCGGGGAATGAGGGGGAAATGACAAAGAACCTTGCGAGGTATTGTGGTTCCTTGCATGCACTCTCTTTCTCTTTTGGGTTACACAAATGCAGACTGGGCAAGCTCACATTTATCTATGCGATCTACTAGTGGAAATTGCTTCTTTATAAATGGTTGTCTTGTTTCTTGGACCAGCAAGAAACAACGTTGTGTTGTAGTTTCTACGACTGAGTCAGAATATGTTGCGGCATCACTCGCAGCTCGTGAGTTGATTTGGCTTCGACAAATGCTGGTTGATATTGGTCACTCTCCTCTATCTAGCACACCCTTGCGGTGTGACAACCAAAGGTGCTATTAGTCTTGCAAAAGAGTATGTTCAACATAATAAGTCAAAGCACATTGTTGTCCATTATCATTATGTCAGGTATGAAGTACGCAAAGGAACCATTATGGTTGAACACTGTCCAAGTGACCAGATGATTGCAGACATTTTGACAAAAGGCCTCAACGAGTCACGTTTCATCCTCTTGCGCTCGGAGCTTGGAGTTGCTTCGACCTCACTCTTTCTAGATTAGCTTCTTTGCTATTGTAATAGCTTTGTACATATGACATTGTAATCTTTTAGGTACCATGCACTATGCACACTCCACATTTGCACATTGTGATCTCTAAGTCACTTGAATATTTGTACATAGATTCACAATTCACTTTCACATCATCATCGCTGGTTCATATTTTCACATTGTATAGGGGCTTGGGTTTTTCCCTTGAACTCCCCAAGGATTTTTTCATCCAAAGCTAGAGACCTTTGTTTGAGTGGGGGTGTTGGAGCTATATATGGCTCACTCTACTCAACTTGGTCTCACCTATATATTTGTATCTTGTCCTCAATATGAATCAGTCTTTCGGAGCGTATATGGTGTGTCTCTTGTCTCGTCTCTCTCTTTTTCTCTCTACATCTCAACATTAAGGCACTGAGTACGGGATCATATCACCCAAAAGTTAGACGCTTCCTCTTTGGTACAATCCTTTTTTAATCGTGGTGTTGCAGTCATTGATCCACTCATGCATGGATTACCGCAACGTACCTTTGGTTTGAGCACGGTTGAGATTGTGATGATATCTAAAGATATACCACTTGACCTTTGTCACTACAGGCCCCTACATAGGTCTACTAGTATGTATATGTATCTACATGCTTGTGTGCATATATACTTGTGTCTACTACAAGAGGTTATGTGCACTTGTGATGGCTATAGTGATGAAAATACAATGGGTTCTTTTATCCCCTCGATTCTCTAAAAGCGTCGCAACGGAAATTTTGTTATAAGCATCGCTATTAGCATCACTATATGCGACGCTATATGCGTCTTTTAATCACGACGCTCATAGCGGCGCATACAATTTCTAATTTGGCAACTCATATAGCAACGCTGCAAAACCTTATATAAAGATGCCTTTAGCGACGCCCGAGAATGATTTTTTTTGGGTGGCAAGGCATTCACTCATGAACCATATTGAACATTGTTTCCACAATAAAGATACAAAACTCGCAAAAATATTTTGACAAAAGTGAATTGACGAAAGTAATACAATGACAAAATTATACGCATCTTAGGCAAAATCACTTTATTCTTAAGCTTTGACCAAAATGTAACAGTTTTACAAGACAGTTGTCATTATTGAGAAATTACATTGTTGACCAATAGTTACAAAATTTCATTTCATTATACATACTATGACAAAAGAAAACTAGTGCTATCTGGCTATGGCTAGATTGATGTTGTCTAATCAGATGTCTCATGCATGCAAGCAGCATCTGTCGGATTCTGTAAAGAAAACAATAAGACTTTCTGTAAGCAAAGTATAAACATATAATTACAAAACAATCTCGTTTTTTAGCTTATCATTAAAATACAACAAATGTAAGAGAGTAAAGTGAAACACAATTGTTCAAGGGTTTCCTGTGCACATTACATGTCTGCCTTCATTCTGAGTATCATGCCGTTGAAAGATTTCCAACTTAATGCCACATCCGTGGAGAGGAAAAGAGGGATTACCATAAACCTAACTCTAAATTTAAACCATAATCCTGAACGTAAACTGTAATATAAAAACTAAATCCAAAATCTAATCTTAAATCTAACTTAATCTCTCCCTCTCTATCTCAAACCTGCATGTACATACACAAAACAAAAATACAAATTTTTCAAATGAAAATTGCTCTTTCTACGTCGTCCGCTTCAGTTGCTCTAATTTCTACTAAGCACCACGAGTTCTCTCTCTCTCTCTCTCTCTCTCTCTCTCTCTCTCTCTCTCACACACACACACACACACACACACACACACACACACACACACACACACACACACTCACACATAACCCAACTTGATACGTTGTAAAAGTCTTGAGTTATCCACTTTCCTCTTCCATCACTCAAGCTCAACAGATGGAGCACGCTTTCAACAGCTAATGTTAATGGGTGAAAGCATGACTGGGTGGACAACAAAGCTGTGTCCGGGACATCACTATTTGGCAAATTAATAGATGTAATATGTTTGACAAAGATAGAAGAAAACAAGGCGTGTGATATATCGTTGGATAGTTCTTGAAGATGAGAATCTAAAAAGCTGCTTGGCACCAAATTTAGAATTAATTTGCAAAAAAATTACCGCGCACCATGTCTAATAGTGTAGCTATACAAAACTAATAATCAACCCATAAAGTGTACCACCCAGTCATGCTTTCACCCTGTTGCCTACCCTTTGAACATTCCAAAGCTAACTAGCTTCAAACACCTTTAAGCTCTACAAAAAAGAGAGGGATGGTTGGGCCTCTTCTTCAACTCTAAACCTTAAATCTTGAGTTAAATCCCAAACCTAACCGCAAAGTTCTAATATTAAATCTAAACCTAAACTCTAACTTAAATATAAAAACTAAACGTTCAACTTGTGTCGACTCTCTTTGTCTATCTTTGTTTCCCTAGGTCTCTCTTTATCTATATACATCATAGTATGTCTATTTACAAAAACAAACATTGACGAAGCTCTTCACCGACCAATGCACTATTTTCTTGGACAACGAATACAATATATTTGATCCACAAGGAGTTTATCGGGTTGGTCTCATAAATCATTTTGAAATTTTGAAGACGTTTAATATAACATTTCATTTCATATATTTCTCTATTTTTTTAATCTCTCTCTCTCTCTCCCTCTATCGCTATCTATTTGTTTCTCCCTCTCTCTCTCTCTCTCTATCACACACACACACACACATACACAATGTGTGTGTGTGTGTGTGTGTGAGGGAGAGAAAGAAAGAGGGAAAGAGAACATTAGAGGGAGGAGAGGGAAGGAGCATACCTGGCTGTTCTTCCTCTCCTTGTGTGTGTGTGTGTGTGGGGGGGGGGGGGGGGAGAGAGAGAGAGAGAGAGAGAGAGAGAGAGAGAGAGAGAGAGAGAGATAATGGTGTTGGTATACCTATTTTGCTAGATCACCAAAACTCAGATTCGAGATCTGCGTTATTGGCACTCTCGGTTTATTTTTTTACTCCGTGGGCGTCGCTATGCAATCTCTATGACCATCGCAGTGCAAAAAATAATGTAGCAACGCCGTGGATTTTCATATTTGAGTGTCGCACTGCTAGCGTTGCTATTATGAAGAACAACTTGTAGTGTACATATATATATAGATGAGTGAGTAGGCACAAAAAGCTAAATCTCATATTTCTCTTTATAATGCAGATGTCACATGAGAGACCACCTCGTGGGGAGCAACTATCTGGATATTATTTTGGTTGGTTCACATCTGAGTTAGGCTCCCACCCGGTGTGGACATGGCCTCCAGTGGAGTGGAGTCTTGAGGCGGTGAGATGAAGCAAAGAAAGAAAGATTATTTGTGGGTAGCTAACCCTAAACCATGAGTGTTATAGGTTTATTTTTGTTAATTATAGGCATGGCCGTCCTACACCAGTCTACCTAGGTTCCTTCACCGGTGGTAGATCCAAACCAACAGCGAGCTATCTCTTTAAGGGACCAGTACCTCTATTTGACTGATGCATTGTTTGGATGGTACAATCTGCAGCAGCTTGCGACCTACGATCTTTCTCCACAGTCGACGGCATGGGGGAGTCAGGGAGGAACTCCTTACATCCAGAGCCTCGCACAGTCAGCACCTTAGCCTACAGCCCCTTCTTACCGTCCTACTCCCCTTCCATCGTAGGGTCCCACGCCACTACATTCCACTCCTGCTTTTCTAGAGCACCGTCGACGCACTTCTTCTAGCGGTGTGCGTCGATGCTCCTCTCAAGGCAGCGAGCGGTGAGAGAGAGGAAGCGGTGGGGGAACTTGTGGCTTAACTTGTTTTGGTAGTGGGGATGGAACAGAGTCACCTATTTCAAAGTGTGTCGTCCTCATTGATGTACGTAGAGGACAAGGATACTGATGCACCTGTGTCAGACACGCATGGATGCTACTACAAAGGTAAATTATGGCGGGAAGGTGGACTTCGGTAAAGCACATAGCAGGGCGTTTTGACACCATCTTCAGATTCTTATGCATTCAACGTATAAGAATTGTTTTGTAAATTTTAGAGACCAGCTACTTGATCATGCACACTACATTGAGGACGTGTTGCATGCTATATTTCCAAATGCCCCTGATCAACGTTTTTCTCAACAATGGTTGGAGGGCTACATAAAAACATTTTTGAGAAACAAGTAGTCTAGTGTATAGCACGCAATGGACAACCAAGTTAGAGATCCACACAGGAGCTAGCACGGTGGTAACATGGCAGATGTGGAGTGGGAGTGGGCAATGTAAGAAAATAGCAATTAAGCTACAATGGGCTCATCCTACAGAAAACACAAAGCTCAGGCCATACAAACTTCCACGCACTATGGCTCAGGAGGCAAAGAAACATGGAAAGACAAATATGTAAGATTGATTAAATTACAATGTAAATCGGTGATTGTAAAGATTATAGTTGAGGATTTGTTATTGTTATTGCTAACTTAGGAAAATATCACTCTTAGTCGACCAACCAAAGAGATGGTCAAGTTTTAGGAGCCGCATTGAGAGATCCCCAACCCGCCAATACCAAGATCGGGATGGGATCCTTGACAAGTCTCTAGGTCTGATAAAAAATAGAGTCTCTAAACAAGAAAAATCCAAGGAATAGACCTTTACCATTGACAATGGCTTGGGTCTAAAGCCTTAGAAGAAGACCTAGTCCTTTCTCGTAGCGAAAACGGAACAACGTTTTAAAAGTCCAAAAAACTATTTCGGCCCTATAACTTCCACATATTGGGCTAAGATATCCTCAACCAACGCTTTCCCCCCCCTAACATATGTGAGGGCACAACCGTTGGTGCATACCTCTTCCAAGTGAAGATGTTTTCCAAACGTTTTTAGTGCGCGGGGATGGATAGTTACCCGACTAATCAGGTCCACCGTCCCTGATTGACAACCTTAGTCAATCCCCACTTACCACCGTGCACTCACACATGATGCTTTGTTATGTAATTACTACCACAATCTTGTCACAATTAAAATAATGATTCCTTTTATCCTTCATAACCGGGATTTCATTAAAACAGCCCTTGAAAAATAGTATTGAAAACATTCTTTTAACAACCAGACATCTTTAAACTTAAGAGAGGGTACTATCAAGCAAAACATTGTCCATAATAACCATGACTACCTAAGGGTGAAAAAAATTGCACCCATTCCTTATTCACAATCCGGAGTCGATAAACCCCCACCCAAGGTTCCGGGTGCCCATACACCAAACTAGTTTTCCATACAACTGGGCGGCTCCCCTAGGATAAAAACGATATCCTAACTTATGTAGAAACATCAAGACATGACACGGAGTAGAAACTCATCGTTCATGAGGGTAACTGACTTATCTGTGGCTGGAAAGCCATAATTATTTATCAAAATATACCAAGGAGTCGGAGGTGTCTTGCGACAAGCTGTCTTAAGGATGATCAATCATATCTTTCCTAATTCAACCAGTTTTAACCCAAACAATTCTTTCCTACATTATAAACAAATGCACGTTGGAAGTTACCTTCGGTTTTTGGTAAATTATTCCTTTTTTTATTCTTACTCACTCCTTACATATGAAATGCTAACTTCTAAAAGAACTTAAATGATTTAAATACTTAATTGAATAATGGGAAACCTACCTCGGACTAATTGGCCATCGGCTGCTGCGCTGGCGCCTAAAGACTCTCTTCCGTAGGCTTACTACTAGGCCCAGCTTCATTCTCGTGTGACGCTCTAGTTCTTTTTAGAGCGCTGTCCTCATCATCAGATGTAGGATTGGCTCAGGTCCTTTTAGGTCCATAACTTCTTATCCTTATAAAAAGGACGTCTCATTAGGTAAATTATTTGAAATCTAGACTTAACCTTTGTATTCAACCGTAACCCATCCAAGGTTAAATTTGTAGTCTTAATTGGTAAATTCTTGACCTAGTAATTTTTGATTTGCCTATATAGATATGATAGATTTTTCAAAAGCTTCCCTAAGGGTTTTCTAAGCTATACTAATTTTCTTATAATTTTGTATATCTTTTTCCTAATTCTCCATTGAGTTTTAGGCTTGGAATCTACTTATTTTGAGCTTAATATTTATTCTATTTATTTTCTCATAAAGATTTTACTCACTCAACTTTATATCACAGGTTTATACTCACTATAATTCTCCTAAAAAATTTTGACTTACAAAGTCTATTTATTTTAATTAATCTTTTGCTAAAAATAGAACTTTTGGTCAATTATAATTTCCTAGAATCACTAATTAACTATGGTATAATCATCACAAGTAGATAAGGATATTTTTGACATCTGGTGATTATCTTTCAATTTCTCAACTTAATTATCTAATTTCCATCTTTAATTTTAAACTAAAATTAGTATAATTTGACTTAAACAAATATCTATACTAATTTTCTAGCCTTAACATAATTATCACAGCCTTTTTTATCATATAATATAACTCTGATAGATAGAATGTAATCATATAATATGATTTACTAATTTCTCTCTTTAAAATTTAGCTAGAATTAGTATAATTTGACTTAGATGAATATCTATACTAAGTTTCTAACCTTCACATAATTATCACCACTTTTTTATGATGTAATATAGCTCTATAAAATACCATGTAATCATCTACCATGATTTACTAATTTTCCTCTTTATTTTTATCTAAAATTAGTATAATTTGACTTAGATAAATATTTATAATAATTTCTGACCTTGAAATAATTATCATGGCCTCTTTATTATGTAATCTAACTCCGATAAATAGCATGTTATCATATAACATGATTTACTAATTTTACCCTCTACTTTTTTCTCCAAAAAAAATGTTTTTGGACTAAGATAATTAGCGTAATCAATTTCCTGTGGCTAAGCTAATTATCATGGCTTTCAAATGAAGTATTCTAACTGTGAAAATTATCCCAAAGCTATCTATTCTAATTTACTAATCTCCCCCTTTAATTTATCTTCAAAAACAAGGTTTTTTAACTAAGATAATTAGCTAAATTAACTTTCTAGGGTTTTATTGTGTCTAAGCTAATTATTATGGGTTTTTAATGATGTGTTATAACTATGAAAATTATCTCAAAGCTATTTAGTCTAATTTACTAATTTTTCCCTTTAATTTATCTTTAAACATAGGGTCTTTAAACTAAGATAATTAGTTAATTGACTTTCTAGGGTTAAGTTACTTATCACAAGTTTTTAATAATGTGTTCTAACTTTGAAAATGATCTCAAAGCTATTTAACCTAATTTGCTAATTTCCCCCTTTAATTTACCCTTGAAAACGGTGATTTTCTACTAAGATAACTAGCTAAACTAATTATCTATGATTAAGCTAATTATCACGGATTTTTTAATATGTAAACTAACTCTAATAAATAATATATAATTATCTAACATATTTTTAAAAATTTTCCCTTTAATATATGATTAAAAGCAGCTAAATTCTGCTTAAATAATTACAAAAACTAATCATAAAATTAGGAGATAATCTTTCTACCATCTTAATAATTTAATATAGCTCTGATAATTATCTTATATTAATCTAAGTTTAATTAGTATAACTACCATTAATTTATGACTAAAAAGATTAATTTCAATCCTAATATAGCTTACTAATTAGTTAGATTATTATCCATAAGCTTAATTTAAATAATGAACAGAGAGTAATTTAGAGTGTAAGTAAGTTTAATCTATATTTGTTTAATCTAGTTTGGGTTTATGTAGAGTCAAGGTGATCAAACGTACATGCCTATGGAGGAGGAGGATTAGATGAAAAAATATTTTTCCAAACTTTCATAAAGATCCCAATGTCCCACAATGTATATACAACTACATTTATATTATTTGTAACTTTTTTAAGTAGTTGATCTTCTGCACATTAAATTGTCAAGGTAAATTCAATTTCATTTTATTTTTTTTATACTCTTTCGAAAAACAATTGATGTTTCATTGTTTTATGCAGGTCAAAAATAAAGGTACTCATTTGAGACACCCAATTTTGGGTGGCCCAAATGAGCACCTTTATTTTTGAGTAGGCATACAACGGTAATATATGTGGTAATAGCAGCGGCAAGTCATGCGATAATAGTCGTGGACATATTCCCACGACTATTACCACGTATATTTCTTTTAAACCACTATTGCGTTTTTTGTTACGTACGCATTTTTTTCTTCTATTTTCCTTTGTTTTTCCACGGCAATGCTAGCGGTTGTGGAATGCTCCTCTTATAGTGAGGCTGTTGGAGTAGGTAGTCACAACAACGATCTTTTATTCCACAAAAAATTATAGGGAAGAAGTAATAATTGCTACACTCTCTCCAAGCATGGATTGAAAGAGCAGTCAAAAGCAACGAGTTTAAAGAAGTTCTTGATGCCCTTCACAAACTTGACGTCGTGCTACACAAAATCCTTACTGCATTGGTCGCAAGATACACACAATGATAGCGGGGCCAATTGTGACGAAAAGTGCTTGAGGAGCTTCCTTGTCGGAAATGCTCTCTTGGAACGCAACAAGAGTAGAGCCAAATGTGGTGTGCTTTAAAAAGCACAGAAAGTTCTTGAGGAGCTTCCTGGTTGGAAATGTCCTCTCTTGGAATGCAATGTGCACAAACTATGTCATGCTTGGAACTCCCATGTTCAATATGGATGCCAATTGTGGTGCGCTTGAGGAAGCACAAAAAGTGATTGACAAGATTCGTGTTCCAAATGCCGCCACTTGTAATGCACTAATTCTGAAATGTACACAACAAGAGTAGGGGTAGAAACCTCTAGGCTATTTTCAATGGATGGAAGCATTGGAATGCACTAGTCATGGGATGCGCACAACAAGAGCACAGCCAGAAAGATGTAGGCTATTTTCAGCTTCCTATTTGGAGTGTGGACTCTTGGAATGCACTGATAGCAGGATTTGCCCCACAAGAAAAATAATTAGTTTGTTTTGAGTAGATGTAATCACCTACATATGCATCTTGAAGACATGTCGTGCAAAATGATGATATGGGCACAAAAATTCAATATTACATGAGGATGTGTGATAAAGATGGATACAAGCCACTCCACAAAAAAATCCAAAAAAGAAACAATAATCGCTACACTCTTTGCAAGCGAGGATAGGAAGAGCAATCAAAAGCAACGAGATTAAAGAAGTTCTTGATGACCTTTGCAAACTTGACGTCGTGCCACACAAAGTCGTTTCAATGTTCGTGGTTGCTGAATATCCTGAAAAAAGATATCGTGCTTGTCATTATCTTGGTCAATATATCTGCCAAATATGGTGCACTTGAGAAAACACAAAAAGTGCTTGAGGAGCTTATTGTTGCCTCTTCAAATGCATTGATGGGGAGAAGTACAAGAGCAGGGCCAATAAGCCCTAGGTTGTTTTCACTGTATGCAAAGCATTGAAATGTATCGATTGCCAAATACGCACAGCAGGAGAGGAGCGAGTTGTGGAATGTGTGCAACAAGAGAAACACCAGAGGGCATTGAAAAAAGATGGCGTATTTGGCGTTGTCTTGTTTGATATGTATGCCAAATGTGGTGCGCTTCAGAAAGCGCAGAAAGTTCTTGAGAAGCTTACTAGTCTAAACTATCGCCTGTTAGAATGCAGTGATTGCGAGATGTGCGGAACAAGAGCAACACCAAAGTCAGGAGTCTGGACTCTGCGAATGCAGTGATTGTAGAATTCGCCACATGAGAAAGCTCTAGTCTGTTTTCAGTAGATGCAATCACCTACGCATGCATCTTGAAGGCATGTGCCTCTACGCCTCCTCTACGCACAACAGGAGCATGGCCAAACAGGAGCATGGCCAGAAAGATGTCATCCTTGGCATTGCCTTGTTCATTGAAGCCCCTAGATTCTCTTATGGAACCCTGACTTGCGAATACCTTTTGTAAGAGAGGTTTGAGACTCATTCACACGATGCCTCTCTAACGTCGAGCGGATTATGAATTGAATAGTCTCCATATTTAAGGCAAAGAAAGGGTGAGAAGTTTATAAAAGAGAAAGTAAGACGAGAGAAGATGGCGAAGATGCCGAGCTTCTGCAGCGTTTGTCTTTTGATAGTGGTAGCGATAATATGCAGGGCGACAAAGGGCGGCGTAGAGGCTGCGAGGGAGGGGCCTGCAGAGTTAATGAGCCCTAATTACAACCATTCTCTGCATCATCATAATCATCATCGTCATGCGAGGGAAGACTTCGTATTGGACGTTTCGTGCATCAAGGTATTCCAGATCGATCTGGAGGGTTTTGGGATGGGTTTTGCGGAGCCTGAAGTGACTGCGGGGAGCGTTCGCGTCAAGTGCGGCGGCTGCAGCGTCAGCAACGTCCGGCTGGCGTGCTCGGGGCCCGAATGGACGCAAGACCTCCTGATGGGCGACCGATCTAGCCTCCGCGTAGAGCGCAACGGCCACTGTCTGGTGGCCTCCGGCCACACGCTCAGCCCCGACTCGAGCACCGCTTTCACCTACATGCACTCTCGCCTCCCTCTCTCCCCTCTCTCCGCCACCTTCCATTGCCCTGGCCAAGCCTCGGTATCCTCCCTCTCTTCGCCAGCGCCTTCTCCGCTAGCCACGTACAGCTGAGCTTCATTTGTCCTCTTCTACCTTTCTAAATATAACTAGTTATATATGATCATCAGAAGTCCAAACAATTAAAAAATCTCTCTCTCTCTTTCTCTCTCTCTGTCTCTCTCGCGGAAGTGGTTTCTATATAACATTGTTTTATACATGGCTTTAGGATCTCAACATAGCATTCCATCTTATTCTGCAATGCTCTAGGCATAGCTAAATAATCCTTTTTCATTCTAATCTTAAGAGACCCCATGGAAGCGGGGATCCTTTAAAGTGTTGAGCCAGATGAAGGTAAGCATCCTAGTTTCCCAAATGAAGGTAAGCATCCAAACTCTAAGCGACATCAACAATAAATATAGACCCTCATCCCCACTTTGCAACATCCCAGAAAGCATCATGTACTTAGAAATCTTGATCCGCCAGCTGAGTCTACAATAGTCTTGCAGAGATCTCCACCATTTATTAACTAGCATACAATCCCAATACAAAATACGTTTCAAAGATTCTAGTTTTTGACATCTAATACATTTTCCTTGTGTCACATTCTTCCTTGCCAGCAGCTCCCCAATGGGCATGGCCCCTGTTTCGATTCGCCAAAGAAAGATTTTACGTGTATAAGCATAGCTTGCATCCCAGTTAGACTAAATTCTATATAACCACCATTACCCCGGGTGTTGAAACCCCACATCTTGCTGCATCTCTCATGGATTTGGCTTCCGGACACCAACACAATCGATAGAAGATCTTCGTCAAAGAAGACCACCAATTGACCGAAGTATTCGGGAGTTCCCAATCCCAAAACCTTTGAGGTGAGTTTTGATTACATAGAATGTGAAGATTGAAGACAATAGTTGACAACAATGCCCATGGTACTCTAAATCCATCTCCGAGCCTGAACAATCTCCTGGCAGTGTAACGAACCGTGCCATCCCAAACCAATTTAGAGCATACATATATTCCATGATTGCACAAGCATGTTATTGGTATTTCCACATAATTTCAACAGCGTAGTAGAGAACAGTTTATCCCACGGAGACATATTCCAAAAACCATGAAAACACACAATAGCTTTGTCAATCAAAAACCATAATATCTTTGACCAGCATTTATCAGTTACCAACATATGTCTCATGAGTGTAGCCTGCCTAGCCAACATTTGCGATTTCAAATGCAAAATTCCCTAAGAAATGGAGGTCTTATGGCTGGAGCCCCATAAGAATTGCAGGTACCTAGATCTGAGACGGTTCAGAGTAGTATCATACCAGTCAAGCAACGGTAAGAAATATAGCAAGTATGGAATGAGAATGGCCTAGAGCACTCTAATCCAAACATGGAAGGCCATTCATGAGAGTGCCAAAATGCCAATTTCAAACAAACCCTCTCTTCCACCCACTCAGTCGGCTGTTTAGAGGTAATTATATATGATCATCAAAAGTCCAAACAATTAAAAAATCTCTCTCTCTCTCTCTCTCTCTCAAGTTGTTTCTATATTACATTGTTTTATACATGGCTATAGGATCTCAGCATAGCATTGCATCTTATTCTGGAATGCTTTAGGTATAGCTAAATAATTCTTTTTCATTCTAATCTTTAAGAGACCCCATGGAAGCCGGGATGAGTGTTGATCACATATAGCAGCATTCAAGGATTTCATCACTACAAGAGGTTGTGTGCTCTTGTGACGTTGTTAGCGACGGAAATACATTGGGTTTTTATAACCCCCGGCGTCGCTAAAACCGTCGCTACGAACGTCGCTACGAGAGCGTCGCTATAGGCGTCGCTATATAGCGACGCATATAGACGCCTATAGCGACGTTTACACAGAAGACTATAGCGACGCTCATAGCGACGCTACAGAGCCATAAATAGCGACGCCCGAGAGAAATTTTTTTTGGTGGCAGGGCATTGAATGCCCTGCCACCCATCAACCATATTGTACTTGATTCACTTTTTAAAAAAAGTGCAAAGGTAGATAATAGACCCAAAATAGTCACCCACAAGACGCATTGTTTGCAAAATTGACAATTGTACACATCATAGGAAAAATGAATTGATTGGCAAATGTAATAATGACAATTGTACAACATCATAGGCATAAAGAATTGATTGGCAAAAGGAACTGCGGTGACAAATGTAATAATATACATGGTTCAAAAACACGTATAAAGTCCGTCTCATGATACATAAGCTATGAGAAACCCTAAACTAATGCTATCTAGCTACGGCTAATCTGACGTCGTCTAGTCAGACGTCTCATCACGTCCAAGCGGCGTATCTGTCGGATTCTGCAAAAAAAGACAATAAGACAGCTTTCAGTAAGTATAAACATATAACGACATTTATAAAACAATACAAAAAATAAAAAAGAGTAAACCCTAATACTAACCATGCCGCCGCGAGAACTGAGAATGTCGGCCATCAGGGCGTTTAAGCCCTTCCTGCCTGCGTTTTCGCGCTCGTACGGTGTGGGATCACGTCCTGTCATCAACCACTGTCAAAACATACAAAGATTTCATTATGTTAGAACTAAAAAACTCATAAACCCTAAACTATCGAACATGCATAAAGAGCAATGTGAAAACACTTACAAAATCGACCTCAAATGATGCCCATCCACCGCTCCCCAAGTGGTGCGAGCTCCCTGCCTCTACTCGCGCTCTGGTTGCATCCTTTTGTTGCTTCCACTTGTTGGGATTCTCGCGCGCTGCTTTCTTCGCATTCTTCCAATCTTCTTTGGCCAGCCAATCTGGCATGTTCCACCCATTCTTAATTGCTTTTTGCACTTCGGAACGCTTGTGTTTGCAGTATTCGCGCATTCGAATCTTCATCAGGTCTTCATTGAAGCACTGATCCCGTGTTGGAACGGGAAACTCATCATGAAGTATGCTGATGACTCTGTTTTTTAAATCACTTGGTACTTCACTCCATTTGTTTAGTATGTAGTGTCTAAACAGCTGAGAGCAAAGACCACGCATGCGCGAGATCACCTTCTTGCCGTCATCATCCATGATGATGCCGCCGCTGATGTCGACGGAGTAAGGCAAGCCCTCTGGCCGGTGACGCGTGAACCTGGGTGTCCCGGCAGGGGTCTCTAGCGGCGTGTCGATGGGGGTACGGACGTCAGGTGTCTCCACCGGCGTCTGGGCCCCAAAGCGAGGAGTGTCGAGTGGGGTGGCTCCTGGCGGAGTAGGTAGAGGTGTGTAGCTTCTAGGAACAGTTAGCCGTGCAAAACCTGGCATAGATGGCGATGCTGTGGCTGGTGTGGGGGCGGGCAAAGAAGGTGAGGGTAAAGAGCCTCGTTGAACACGAGGCGGTGTGGAGGCATCGGTGGCGGAATCCCCACAACAACCGCCATCACCACCACTAGAGCGCCGGTGTCTAGACGAGTGTGAAGCTCGTCTCGTCGACGCCGAAGCTTCGGAGCGCACGGAATGCTCCGAAAGAGAGGGAGATGCGGATGGAGTAGGAACGCGCGATGATGCGCCAGAGCGATGACGCTCCACGTACCATTGTCTCTGCTGCGGTGACAAAGAAGAAAGAAACTCCTCATCATCCATACCTGCATTAAACACACGAATATTTAAACTTAATATTGAATGAATAGAGTACACACTGACGCAAAGACCATTAAATACAATGACGTAATGACGCATATAAATACAATGACGCGATGAATCGAGTGATAGAAGAGGCAAGTCGAAAACTCAGAATTTTCAATCAAAAGATGTGAGCGCGAGTAGAAAAGAGCGTTATACACCATGGAAGGTACTTAGAGAGCCAGAGCTTTTACAACACGGAGCAAAAGTGTTCAAATACAATATTTGTGGCTTTAAGAGATCTCTCTCTCATCCTCGCATAACTCAGCATAACTTCCTATATCTATATAGAGCTCTCCGTTTAAACACATATCCTCTGTTTCATTTTGTAGCTCCTCTGCATGCACCCCATATAGAGTAGTAGCATCTTGATGCTCGTCTAGCACCACCGCAGCGGCTTCTGATTGAGCATCTTCTCTGATCTCCTCCATTGATGTCGTTGTGATTGGCACATGGTAGCCTTCATACGTCCTTGCACTACGAGGGGCTACCTCTATGACGTACCACCAGTTTGATGTAGACTTTGTAGGATGAAATATTACCTGCCAGAGCCACATAACTTACATGAGAGCTTTCAAGCACATAACTTGTAAAAGGGGGATGTTAACTATTTACATACTTACTTGTTCACAATGCTCGGGTAGTACGAAAGTGTCTCTTAGGTCAGTCCATTTCTTAGTAGAATCCACCTCAAGAAAACCAGACTCTCCTCTACGCACAGTAGCGTTGCGACCCTCCATGATTATCTTGAACCATTGCACGTCGAACAAGTCGACAAAAAATCCTCTGTAATCGATCCTTAAAATCTCTTGCAGTGTGCCGAAGTAAGTGAGTTCCGCCACCACAGGATCTCATCAGAGGAACGTCGTCGACTAGACTGTTCAAATTTTGCCATGATTCCACAATCTTGAGTAAAACGCTTTTTGTCGATTCGTTCCACCCTAAAATGTCGACCTTTACACCATGCTGCTGTGTATGACTTATACTACAACGAACAAAGATTATGAGTGGCCGTTCAAACGTTTATAAATAAAGTCACTTGCTAGTCATACATTGCAAACTTACATTGGTCGCGCAACCCCGAGAGTACTCCCACTCTTCTTCAGTCACTTCGTCACCGCATTGTTGTACGCTTTTCAATTGGTTGTGCAACCATCTTAAGCTCATGAAGGTTGGTAGGCTCTCCAGAACCGCTGGATAGTGCATCGGTGGTCGTCTTCCCGGTCTCCACTCGATTCGTGCCCTTTGTCGCTCTTGCTTTGCATCCTCATATTGTGAAATCCACTTTTGCATCACTGGATTGTGAAGCATGCAAAATCGGTTGATTTTAGCCTCTAGATCTTCCGTCATCTTCTACTCAACACCGAGATTGCACATGACAATCCCAGATATGCGCTCATCATCTATGGTTCGCCATAGCGTGTCCCGGGATTTATCAAATCCGTCTAGCCACTCTCCAATGTACACTAGGGACTCTAATACCAACCAACCTTCTGCCATGCTACCCTCCGGACGTGCCTTTTGACGCACATATCCCTTAAGCGTTTTCATGAAACGCTCTAAGAAGAACATCCATCTGGAATGAACTGTGCCAGCTATTTCCACCTCATCAACTATGTGAACAAGAAGATGCACCTGAATGGTTAGCATTGTAGTAGGAAAATGTTTCTCAAACATGCACACAAGCTCCGCAGCATTTAGTTTGGCGAATGGTATGGAGTCTACGTTGATCTCCTTTTGTGAGATCCATTGCACCAGCTTTGCAAGTTTGTAGATTGTGTTACGGATGTCGAGAGACAAACATCCCTCAATGGCAACCGGTAAAATAAACTGTAAAGTATGTGCAGCAATGATATTAAAGTCCACATTTTATGCAATGATATTAAAGTCCACTATGAACGTACCTGACACATTTTATGCCAATCGTGTGACTTCAAACTGGTAAGCTTTCCTTCTTTAGTAAAACACGTTCGGAGCGAGTGCATTACGCCAGTGGGGGTCCGCAAAGATCGAATGCTCTCTTTTACTTTGCGTTCTTGGGCTCCTGTGAAAATCCATGGTGCTTTAGGGAGTTTTATCGATCCATCAAACGCTGTTTGCGGCCAATATTGCTCCATACGATCCACATTTCTAAGGTCAACTCTGGCTCCCAAAGTATCTTTCTTGCCGGTCAAATGGTCCCATAGTAGATTACCCACATTCTTGAATATGTGCATTGGATCGAGCAAGTGATTGATCATGAGTCGGGGCCAGTATGGTAACTCGTACCATAGAGATAGTCTCTTCATCCCTGGAGGCAATCCGTCATCGCACATCTCCTTCTGCTCTAACCATGCTTGTGCAGACATCCTTGGTGGCTCTCTTCCCAAAAAGCCTTCGCGTAACACATGATTCTCTGGAAGATACGCTTGATGACCTTCGTAGATTTGCTTCTTCAGTGAGGTTGCCCTACGTGCATTCAGTCTAGGTCCACATGTGACACATGCTCTGTATCCGCTTGTTTGAAGCCCTGCATGTATACACATGATAATAGATCAACTATGGGAAAAAACAAGATTTACAGTGTCTGAGTGAGGAGTGTCAATAGATCACCTGAGCATTCTGTTAGCCCGGGATAGTCATGCATGGTCCACATTAGAATGCCTCTGATCAAAGCATTCCGTCATCCTGTGTGTCGGCTCATATCCACCACCTCTATGCCAATCCACAATTGTTGTAGCTCTTCCAATAGTGGACAAAGATACACATCCATATTCCCCACTTTATATCGCCCTGGCACAATCAAGCTTAGCCATAGGTGCCCCTTCTTCGTAGTCAACCACGGGGGAATGTTGTAGTTGACGATGACAACGGGCCATACACTGTAAGATGTTGATCTTTGACCAAATGGATTTACGCCATCCATAGCAAGGCCTAAGCGCAAATTTCGAGCTTCCCTGGCAAAATCCAACCATGTTCCATCTATATGTTTCCACGCTACGCAATCTGCAGGAATTCGTAGCACACCATCCGAAGATTTATTCTCCTCATGCCATGATGCTAGGCTGGCCATGGACTTACATTCGAAGAAATGCTTGATGCGAGGAAGCAGAGGGAAATGTCGCAAAACCTTTTGTGGAATTTTTGTCCCGTGGAGATCTACTCGATATCTTTCGGAATCACATTTCGGACACTTCTCCATGTCTATGTATTCCCCTCTGAAAAGAATGCAGTCATTAGGACAAGCGTGGATAGAATTGTAATCCATCCCCAAGTTTCGCAAAATCTTTCTTGCTTCATCTCGGGAATCTCGCATCACATTGTCAGCTGGTAGTTTGTGCTCTTTCAGCAATCACTACAAGAGGTTATGTGCTCTTGTGACGCTCTTAGCGACGGAAATACACTGGGTTTTTATAACCCCCGGCGTCGCTATAAGCGTCGCTACGAGAGCGTCGCTATATGCGTCGCTATCTGCGTCGCTATAGACGTCGCTATATAGCGACGATCATAGCGACGTCTATAGCGACGCAGATAGCGACGCTCTCACAGACGAGTATAGCGACGCATATAGCGACGCATATAGCGACGCTACAGAGCCATAAATAGCGACGCTTATAGCGACGCCTGAGAGAATATTTTTTTGGTGGCAGAGCATTGAATGCCTGCCACCCATCAACCATATTGTACTTGATTCACTTTTTTAAAAAAGTGCAAAGGTAAATAATAGACCCAAAATAGTCACCCACAAGACGCATTGTTTGCAAAATTGACAATTGTACACATCATAGACAAACTGAATTGATTGGCAAATGTAATAATGACAATTGTACAACATCATAGGCATAAAGAATTGATTGGCAAAAGGAATTGCGGTGACAAATGTAATAATATACATGGTTCAAAAAGACGTATAAAATCCGTCTCATGATACATAAGCTATGAGAAACCCTAAACTAATGCTATCTAGCTACGGCTAAACTGACGTCGTTTAATCAGACGTCTCATCGCGTCCAAGCGGCGTATCTGTCGGATTCTGCAAAAAAAGACAATAAGACAGTTTTCAGTAAGTATAAACATATAACGACATTTATAAAACAATACAAAAAATAAAAAAGAGTAAACCCTAATACTAACCATGCCGCTGCGAGAACTGAGAATGTCCATCAGGGCGTTTAAGCCCTTCCTGCCTGCGTACTCGCGCTCGTACGGTGTGGGATCACGTCCTGTCATCGACCACTGTCAAAACATACAAAGATTTCATTATGTTAGAACTAAAAAACTCATAAACCCTAAACTATCGAACATGCATAAAGAGCAATGTGAAAAGACTTACAAAATCGGCCTCAAATGATGCCCATCCACCGCTCCCCAAGTGGTGCGAGCTCCCTGCCTCTACTCGCGCTCTGGCTGCATCCTTTTGTTGCTTCCACTTGTCGGGATTCTCGCGCGCTGCTTTCTTCGCAGTCTTCCAATCTTCTTTGGCCAGCCAATCTGGCCTATTCCACCCATTCTTGATTGCTTTTTGCACTTCGGAACGCTTGTGTTTGCAGTATTCGCGCATTCGAATCTTCATCAGGTCTTCATTGAAGCGCTGATCCCGTGTTGGAACGGGAAACTCATCATGAAGTATGCTGATGACTCTGTTTTTTAAATCACTTGGTACTTCACTCCATTTGTTTAGTATATAGTGTCTAAACAGCTGAGAGCAAAGACCACGCATGCGCGAGATCACCTTCTTGCCGTCATCATCCATGATGATGCCGCCGCTGATGTCGACGGAGTAAGGCAAGCCCTCTGGCCGGTGACGCGTGAACCTGGGTGTCCCGGCAGGGGTCTCTAGCGGCGTGTCGATGGGGGTACGGACGTCAGGTGTCTCCACCGGCGTCTGGGCCCCGAAGCGAGGAGTGTCGAGTGGGGTGGCTCCTGGCGGAGTAGGTAGAGGTGTGTAGCTTCTAGGAACAGTCAGCCGTGCAAAACCTGGCGTAGACGGCGATGCTGTGGCTGGTGTGGGGGCGGGCAAAGAAGGGGAGGGTAAAGAGCCTCGTCGAACACGAGGCGGTGTGGAGGCATCGGTGGCGGAATCCCCACAACAACCGCCACCGCCACCACTAGAGCGCCGGTGTCTAGAAGAGTGTGACGCTCGTCTCGTCGACGCCGAAGCTTCGGAGCGCGCCGAATGCTCCGAAAGAGAGGGAGATGCGGATGGTGTAGGAACGCGCGATGATGCGCCAGAGCGATGACGCTCCACGTACCACTGTCTCTGCTGCGGTGACAAAGAAGAAAGAAACTCCTCATCATCCATACCTGCATTAAACACACGAATATTTTAACTTAATATTGAATGAATAGAGTAGACAATGACGCAAAGACCATTAAATACAATGACGTAATGACGCATATAAATACAATGACGCAATGAATCGAGTGGTAGAAGAGGCAAGTCGAAAACTCAGAATTTTCAATCAAAAGATGTGAGCGCGAGTAGAAAAGAGCGTTACACACCATGGAAGCTACTTAGAGAGCTAGAGCTTTTACAGCACGGAGCAAAATTGTTCAAATACAATATTTGTGGCTTTAAGAGATCTCTCTCTCATCCTCGCATAACTCAGCATAACTTCCTATATCTATATAGAGCTCTCCGTTTAAACACATATCCTCTGTTTCATTTTGTAGCTCCTCTGCATGCACCCCATATAGAGCAGTAGCATCTTGATGCTCGTCTGGCACCACCGCAGCGGCTTCTGATTGAGCATCTTCTCTGATCTCCTCCATTGATGTCGTTGTGATTGGCACATGGTAGCCTTCATACGTCCTTGCACTACGAGGGGCTAACTCTATGACGTACCACCAGTTTGATGTAGACTTTGTAGGATGAAATACTACCTGCCAGAGCCACATAACTTACATGAGAGCTTTCAAGCACATAACTTGTAAAAGGGGGATGTTAACTATTTATATACTTACTTGTTCACAATGCTCGGGTAGTACGAAAGTGTCTCTTAGGTCAGTCCATTTCTTAGTAGAATCCACCTCAAGAAAACCAGACTCTCCTCTACGCACAGTAGCGTTTCGACCCTCCATGATTATCTTGAACCATTGCACGTCGAACAAGTCGACAAAAAATCCTCTGTAATCGATCCTCAAAATCTCTTGCAGCGTGCCGAAGTAAGTGAGTTCCGCCACCACGGGATCTGCATCAGAGGAACGTCGTCGACTAGACTGTTCAAATTTTGCCATGATTCCACAATCTTGAGTAAAACGCTTTTTGTCGATTCGTTCCACCCTAAAATGTCGACCTTTACACCATGCTGCTGTGTATGACTTATACTACAACGAACAAGGATTATGAGTGGCCGTTCAAACGTTTATAAATAAAGTCACTTGCTAGTCGTACATTGCAAACTTACCTTGGTCGCGCAACCCCGAGAGTACTCCCACTCTTCTTCAGTCACTTCGTCACCGCATTGTTGTGCGCTTTTCAATTGGTTGTGCAACCATCTTAAGCTCATGAAGGTTGGTAGGCTCTCCAGAACCGCTGGATAGTGCATCGGTGGTCGTCTTCCCCGTCTCCACTCGATTCGTGCCCTTTGTCGCTCTTGCTTTGCATCCTCATATTGTGAAATCCACTTTTGCATCACTGGATTGTGAAGCATGCAAAATCGGTTGATTTTAGCCTCTAGATCTTCCGTCATCTTCTTCTCAACACCGAGATTGCACATGACAATCCCAGATATGCGCTCATCATCTATGGTTCGCCATAGCGTGTCCCGGGATTTATCAAATCTGTCTAACCACTCTCCAATGTACACTAGGGACTCTGATACCAACCAACCTTCTGCCATGCTACCCTCCGGACGTGCCTTTTGACGCACATATCCCTTAAGCGTTTTCATGAAACGCTCTAAGAAGAACATCCATCTGGAATGAACTGTGCCAGCTATTTCCACCTCATCAACTATGTGAATAAGAAGATGCACCTGAATGGTTAGCATTGTAGTAGGAAAATGTTTCTCAAACATGCACACAAGCTCCGCAGCATTTAGTTTGGCGAATGGTATGGAGTCTACGTCGATCTCCTTTTGTGAGATCCATTGCACCAGCTTTGCAAGTTTGTAGATTGTGTTACGGATGTCGAGAGACAAACATCCCTCAATGGCAACCGGTAAAATAAACTGTAAAGTATGTGCAGCAATGATATTAAAGTCCACATTTTATGCAATGATATTAAAGTCCACTATGAACGTACCTGACACATTTTATGCCAATCGTGTGACTTCAAACCGGTAAGCTTTCCTTCTTTAGTAAAACACGTTCGGAGCGAGTGCATTACGCCAGTGGGGGTCCGCAAAGATCGAATGGCCTCTTTTACTTTGCGTTCTTGGGCTCCTGTGAAAATCCATGGTGCTTTAGGAAGTTTTATCGATCCATCAGACGCTGTTTGCGGCCAATATTGCTCCATACGATCCACATTTCTAAGGTCAACTCTGGCTCCCAAAGTATCTTTCTTGCCGGTCAAATGGTCCCATAGTAGATTACCCACATTCTTGAATATGTGCATTGGATCGAGCAAGTGATTGATCACGAGTCGAGGCCAGTATGGTAACTCGTACCATAGAGATAGTCTCTTCATCCCTGGAGGCAATCCGTCATCGCACATCTCCTTCTGCTCTAACCATGCTTGTGCAGACATCCTTGGTGGCTCTCTTCCCAAAAAGCCGTCGCGTAACACATGATTCTCCGGAAGATACGCTTGATGACCTTCGTAGATTTGCTTCTTCAGTGAGGGTGCCCTACGTGCATTCAGTCTAGGTCCACATGTGACACATGCTCTGTATCCGCTTGTTTGAAGCCCTGCATGTATACACATGATAATAGATCAACTATGGAGAAAAACCAGATTTACAGTGTCTGAGAGAGGAGTGTCAATAGATCACCTGAGCATTCTGTTAGCCCGGGATAGTCATGCATGGTCCACATTAGAATACCTCTGATCAAAGCATTCCGTCGTCCTGTGTGTCGGCTCATATCCACCACCTCTATGCCAATCCACAATTGTTGTAGCTCTTCCAATAGTGGACGAAGATACACATCCATATTCCCCACTTTATATCGCCCTGGCACAATCAAGCTTAGCCATAGGTGCCCCTTCTTCGTAGTCAACCACGGGGGAATGTTGTAGTTGACGATGACAACGGGCCATACACTGTAAGATGTTGATCTTTGACCAAATGGATTTACGCCATCCATAGCCAGGCCTAAGCGCAAATTTCGAGCTTCCCTGGCAAAATCCGACCATGTTCCATCTATATGTTTCCAGGCTGCGCAATCTGCAGGAATTCGTAGCACACCATCCGAAGATTTATTCTCCTCATGCCATGATGCTAGGGCGGCCATGGACTTACATTCGAAAAAATGCTTGATGCGAGGAAGCAAAGGAAAATGTCGCAAAACCTTTTGTGGAATTTTTGTCCCGTGGAGATCTACTCGATATCTTTCGGAATCACATTTCGGACACTTCTCCATGTCTGTGTATCCCCCTCTGAAAAGAATGCAGTCATTAGGACAAGCGTGGATAGAATTGTAATCCATTCCCAAGTTTCGCAAAATCTTTCTTGCTTCATCTCGGGAATCTGGCATCACATTGTCAGCTGGTAGTATGTGCTCTTTCAACAATCTACACAACATAAAAATATGATACAGTCGTGTAAAAATCTATCAGATCATTATACACCATGAGTTCTATTAAAGTAAACTAATTGTAATAGATCACCTGAAAAGCGCTGTGACGCTAGTGTCACTCCATCCAAACTTTGCCTGCATGTTGAGAAGAACCAGGAGTGCTTTCAATCTAGACATACGTGCTCCATTATACAATGATGTATCGGCTTCACTTTTCATATCATCATAGATAAGCCTTTCTGAATCCATGATCGTCTCGATCATTTCATCAATCTCGGGCTCAAACATTGCCTCGTTGGGAATGTGCTCTGCATGATCATCCCCCGAGCTGTCAGAGGCTACATCTTGTGGCCTCACATATGCTGCTTGACCAAAGCGCCTGCGAACACGTCTATTGGGTTGCAAGATTGCTGCTTGTTGGCCAGCGTCAGAGTCCGACGAGTTATAATTGGCAACAACTCGATCTATAATAGATGGATCGAACTCGCCAAATTCTCGAACGTGCTGCAAAGAAACACGTCTTGTCCGTCGCACAGCATGCTTGCATTGATTACAAGGACATAAGACCCTCGTTGAGAGATAGGTGTTTCGGTTGGACGGTCCCACATCCTCGTCGCTACTCATAATGAGGATAAAAAACTTATAACCTAGACAACAAATTTAATATTCTATTGGCATTCTTCGTCTTATCTCTCTCTCTCTCTCTCTCTCTCTCTCTCTCTCTCTCTCTCTCTCTCTCTCTCTCTCTCTCTTACCTCACATTCTCTAGTCATGTCCAATCCCCGCACACCTCGGTCTAGAGGTGCACGGAGATCAGAACCACCGGGTTATAATCTCGTCTTTATTGGTCAATACCTATATTTGTGGGTACAAGAAATCTAGACACCCACGTCTACATGATACTGCATGTAGTGGACAAAATCCCTTTGCCTCTTCTCTAGCTGTAGCACTTCACTTCATCTTAACATCTTTTCACAGTAGATCTTTTCACTGTTCGTCTAACTCTAAACCCTAAACCGTAAGTAATTCTTGCGTGGACTCGATCTAACGTAAATAAGTGTAAATCTAAATAAACGTAAATCTAACTAAAAATAAAGCTAAATCTAATTTAACGTAAGTCTAATGACTAGAGGTTGTCTAGATGGTCATTGTGTCGGGGATGTAGTGACTCTTGCCGCCCTGAAGATCCACCTTCTTCCCTATCTTCTGAAGACATTTCACCAGTACTTTTGGATCGACGGAGCCCACTATGAGTGAAGGCAGCAATACCCTATATTCCATTGAGGGCTTTCTTCACCCGCTTCATGCAGGCATCGCAGTCTATGGAGACCCGCATCTAATCTAATATAACATAAATCTAAATCTAGCTTAAATAAATGTAAATCTAGTTAAAAATAAACCTAAATCTAATTTAATGTAAGTCTACATATAACCTAATCTTTAACGTCTTTTAAAATAGTTTCCTACGACATTATAACTCTCTTCTTCCTGTGTGTGTGCGCGTGTGTGGATGTGTGTGCCAATAAAAAGAGATAAATGGTATAACCTTTCTATCACCCATGCCAAGTATGATAGATTGATTATGCCATTTCTCTCTTGAATAATAGGTCTTCAGTTCAACTCCTCGTCGGCTAGATCTTTAGGTCTTTTAATTTTAATTAGTTTCCTACGACGCTCCCTTAGTTTCTCTTTCTTTCTCTCTCAATGTGTGTGCGTTTTTTTGGATCGTATGCATGTTTTCTTTCTCTTTTCCTCTCTCAATGTGTGCGTTTTTTGTTTATGCATGTTCTCTCTCTCTTTTCCTCTCTCAATGCGTGCGTTTTTTGTTTATGCATGCTCTCTCTCTCTTTTTCTCTCTCAATGTGTGTGTGCATTCTTTGTTTATGTATGTGTGTGCGTTTTTGCACTCTCTCTCTCTCTCTCTCTCTCTCTCTCTCTCAAAAACACTATATGTGTGTGTGTATGTGTGTGTGTGTGAGAGAGAGAGCGAGGGAGAGAGAAAGAGAGGAAGGGAACATGAGAATGAGGAGAGGGAAGGAGCATACCTGTCTCTCCTTCCTCTCCTCGTGTGTGTGTGTGTGTGTGTGTGTGTGTGTGTAAAAGAAAGAGAGAGAGAGAGAGAGAGAGAGAGAGAGAGAGAGAGAGTGAGGGAGAGCGTTACCTGCTCTTTGCTTGAGGGCGTCGAAAAACTCAGATCTGAGATCTGAGTTTTTGGGCGCGCTCGGTTATTTTTTTTACCCCAGCTGGCGTCGCTATGAGCGTCGCTATGAGCGTCGCAAATTTACAAAGAAATTTGCGACGCTCATAGCGACGCTTATAGCGACGCTCATAGCGACGCCGGGAATTTTTTTTTTTAGCGTCGCTGTGTGAGCGTCGCTAATGTGAAGAGCCTCTTGTAGTGAATCTACACAACATAAAAATATGATACAGTCGTGTAAAAATCTATCAGATCATTATACATTTAGAGTTCTATTAAAGTAAACTAATTGTAATAGATCACCTGAAAAGCGCTGTGACGCTAGTGTCACTCCATCCAAACTTTGCCTGCATGTTGAGAAGAACCAGGAGTGCTTTCAATCTAGACATACGTGCTCCATTATACAATGGCGTATCGGCTTCACTTTTCATATCATCATAGATAAGCCTTTCTGAATCCATGATCGTCTCAATCATTTCATCAATCTCGGGCTCAAACATTGCCTCGTTGGGAATGTGCTCTGCATGATCATCCCCCGAGCTGTCAGAGGCTACATCTTGTGGCCTCACATATGCTGCTTGACCAAAGCGCCTGCGAACACGTCTATTGGGTTGCAAGATTGCTGCTTGTTGGCCAGCGTCAGAGTCCGACGAGTTATAATTGGCAACAACTCGATCTATAATAGATGGATCGAACTCGCCAAATTCGCGAACGTGCTGCAAAGAAACACGTCTTGTCCGTCGCACAGCATGCTTGCATTGATTACAAGGACATAAGACCCTCGTTGAGAGATAGGTGTTTCAGTTGGACGGTCCCACATCCTCGTCGCTACTCATAATAAGGATAAAAAACTTATAACCTGGACAACAAATTTAATATTCTATTGGCATTCTTCGTCTTATCTCTCTCTCTCTCTCTCTCTCTCTCTCTCTCTCTCTCTTTACCTCACATTCTCTAGTCATGTCCAATCCCCGCACACCTCGGTCTAGAGGTGCACGAAGATCAGAACCACCGGGTTATAATCTTGTCTTTATTGGTCAATACCTATATTTGTGGGTACAAGAAATCTACACACCCACGTCTACATGATACTGCATGTAGTGGACAAAACCCCTTTGCCTCTTCTCTAGCTGTAGCACTTCACTTCATCTTAACATCTTTTCACAGTAGATCTTTTCACTATTCGTCTAACTCTAAACCCTAAACCGTAAGTAATTCTTGCGTGGACTAGCTCGATCTAACGTAAATAAGCGTAAATCTAAATAAACGTAAATCTAACTAAAAATAAAGCTAAATCTAATTTAACGTAAGTCTAATGACTAGAGGTTGTCTAGATGGTCATTGTGTCGGGGATGTAGTGACTCTTGCCGCCCTGAAGATCCACCTTCTTCCCTATCTTCTGAAGACATTTCACCAGTACTTTTGGATCGACGGAGCCCACCATGAGTGAAGGCAGCAATACCCTATATTCCATTGAGGGATTTCTTCACCCGCTTCATGCAGGCATCGCAGTCTATGGAGACCTAAATCTAATTTAATGTAAGTCTACATATAACCTAATCTTTAACGTCTTTTAAGATAGTTTCCTACGACGTTATAACTCTCTTCTTCTTGTGTGTGTGCGCATGTGTGGATGTGTGTGCCAATAAAAAGAGATAAATGGTATAACCTTTCTATCACCCTTGCCAAGTATGATAGATTGATTATGCCATTTCCCTCTTGAATAATAGGTCTTGAGTTCAACTCCTTGTCGGCTAGATCTTTAGGTCTTTTAATTTTAATTAGTTTCCTACGACGTTAAATTAGTTTCTCTCTCTTTCTCTCTCAATGTGTGTGCGTTTTTTTGGATCGTATGCACGTTTTCTCTCTCTTTTCCTCTCTCAATGTGTGCGTTTTTTGTTTATGCATGTTCTCTCTCTCTTTTCCTCTCTCAATGCGTGCGTTTTTTGTTTATGCATGCTCTCTCTCTCTTTTTCTCTCTCAATGTGTGTGTGCATTCTTTGTTTATGTATGTGTGTGTGCGTTTTTGTTTTTGTTTGTACTCTCTCTCTCTCTCTCTCTCTCTCTCTCTCTCTCAAAAACACTATGTGTGTGTATGTGTGTGTGTGTGAGAGAGAGAGAGGGAGAGAGAAAGAGGGGAAGGGAACATGAGAATGAGGAGAGGGAAGGAGCATAACTGGCTCTCCTTCCTCTCCTCGTGTGTGTGTGTGTGTGTGTGTGGAGAAGAAAAAGAGAGAGAGAGAGAGAGAGAGAGAGAGAGAGAGAGTGAGGGAGAGCGTTACCTGCTCCTTGCTTGAGGGCGCCGAAAAACTCAGATCTGAGATCTGAGTGTTTGGGCGCGCTCGGTTATTTTTTTACCCCAGCCGGCGTCGTTATGAGCGTCGCTATAAGCGTCGCAAATTTCTTTGTACATTTGTGACGCTCATAGCGACGCTTATAGCGACGCTCGTAGCGACGCCGAGATTTTTTTTTTTGAGCGTCGCTGTGTGAGCGTCGCTAATATGAAGAGCCTCTTGTAGTGCATCCATGTCTTCACGTGAACGAGGATTTTATTAAAGTATTTACACAAGAAAATCATGTGATCACGTTAATTGTTAACATGACTTTGATTATGACCTTCAAAAACCCATAGAGCCGGTTAGCCCTCCGGGGTTTTTATTCATCTCTGCGGGGCCCATCGAGATTTTTCATTTTCTCGGTGGGCCCACTGGGAAAATGAAAAATCTCGATGGGAGTATTTATATATAGTAAAAAATGTGCTAACCGCGTTGCTTTAGCTAGGCAAATCCTTGGGGAGTGTTTTCGAGTGCCGGGTATAGTCATCTCCTAGTGAACTGACCTAAGGTTACAGAGGCACGGGTCCTTTATTGGGCCAAACATGATTCTTAATTCCGTAACCACTTCTAAAACATTTTAATTCGTTTACCGATTTTAAGGTACGAAACCAAAACAACTGAAAACTTGAGAGTCATGCTCATTTGCGAAGAAGCCATTGGTCCAAATGAGGGATGTAATTGGTTTTAGAAGATGAGCATATGTAAATGAGGAGTCGATAGTCAAGGGTTGGATGTCATGTGATGGTGTATTGGGCAGATAAAGATCCTTGAAGTCTTGCATTTTTCACCATCATAGATTTGAGTTGATTTACACTTGTCACTCCATAATAGAAGAGCTATAACCCTTAATTGGGTTAAAATAGCTTTTATATATTGAATTGGTTGCAAGGGGGGTCCCTACAATCCTTCACTGGGTACAAATAGTCCTCAATTGAGTGGTTATATTGAAGATTTATTTGCGTTAGTTCATGCATTGGTTTATACAGAGAGTGTATTATGTATTATGATAGATTATTGATGCATGAAATGACCAATCATATATTTTATTGCTTTCGTTTATTTTTTGTAGCAATCGAAATTAGATGTGTCTTATTGTTTGCAAATCAAAGTGGACATATAAATAATCATTATAATAATAAATGCATTGAGAGATTCATAGCATTATTATAGTTATTATGCCGTGCATGGACTGTATTGCAATGCTATGTTTGCTATGTTCGATATGTGGATTGACTAGTGTGCATTGAAAATCTCATATTGTGCATGATGGTTACTTTCATATTAAATGGTTTTTAAATTTTTATATATATGGAAAATAAGAAAAATGTTTCAAAAATTGGACATCTCTTGTTCTTTTGTCTTCAATTTTAATTTAAAAGCAATGGAGCAAAATGTGGGCACAAGTGGTACGAAAAAGCCAAAGAATGAAAAAGCTCTTGGCAAAGAGTGGGATTATGGTCACAACATATGCAGCCGATATATGGAGTGGCAATGTAAATTTTATCACACAACAAAATCAGGTGGTGCTCCATGTATTAGGGATCATTTTCTGAGTAGCGTTAAAAAGAGTTGTAAGATATGTGAACATCCTTAGGCACCTCCAGTTGCAAAGCATTTGAGAGAAGAGCTCGCCAAAAAGGGTGGCAAGAGACAAAAGATATATAGCTTTGAGGCTTCGAGTCAAGAGTTCTCAGCGCCAAATATTTCTCTGTAGATCCTGTAGTGATGGCAACTAACCTTGGAGAACAACGTAGGTAGGGAGAGGAAATTCCAGGGAGTGTTTCTTTTAAGCGTCACAATGGAGGTGGACTTAGTCAAATGTGTCAAAAATCACTACATCAAAGCTTTTGAGTGCAGTCTCTAGAAGAAGCATAAACTCCACTCGCCAAAGCAATATTCTTTACTCGAAGTGCTTTGATCATGGTAGACAACAATCATAGGAAGGCTGCTTGGAAGAAAATCGGTGAGTTTGGTCCTGGATAGTGAGCTCCTTCTTATCACACGATACAAAATGTTTTCTTGGACAAATGTTACATCAAATTCAATGAGCATGTTGGCAAAATAATACTTGAGAATATTTCGCTTTTAGGATATACGATTGTGAGTGATGGTTGGTCAAATGTTCAAAGAAGACCGCTGATCAATGTAGTGATGGTTTGTCCAAGGGAAGAAATGTTTATAAAGGCGATTGATAGTTATGGTGCAATTAAAAGTGGTAAATACATTTCTGAGGTCTTGATTAATGTACTTAAAGAAAGTGGTGATCATGTTGTTCAAGTAGTCATGGACACTGCAAAGAATTGTAAAAACGCCAGTAAATTAATAAAGAAGTGCTTTCCACACATTTTTTGCCAATGGTTGTAATACGCACAGTTTAAACTTGGTGCTGAAAGATTGATGGACTAGCGAAGAAACCACATGGCTCGCCAAAATAATTGATAGAGCGCGTGAGGTTGTGAAATTTATCTTGAAACGACAAAGAATGCTCGATTTGTATAGGATACGCATGTCAATGATGTTGAAACTTCCTGCTGAAACTCGATAATGCACATAGTTTTATAACTTGGAATCACTTCTCTGCAATAAATGCGTTGTGATAGACACATTCAATTGTGCGACGTTTGATGAATGGCAGCTTGAGCAGAAAGAAAAAGTGAAAGATAAAATTACATGTCTACGTGGTAATGTAAACAAGGCAGCTTGGTGGAGGAGTGTAATGGATGCATACCATGTAATGATGCCCGTTATATTTGCAATCCGCAATCTTGATCAAAGGGTGTCAAACTTGGGCAAAGTGTGGATGACAAAAAGAGTTCCCTACAGGGAAGTGGTGGAGAGAATTACTAGACCTTACATCTCTTTGCAATGAAAGTACTACCAAAATGTGCAACAAACTCAAGTTTAGAGAGAATATGGAGTATGTAAAAGTATGTTCACAGCACTATTCGCAACATAATATTAGCAGACAGAGCGAAAAAATTAGTGTATATATTTTGCAACACAAAATATTGAATCACATCGAAAGTGCTGGCTACGAGGAGAAAATGCCAACCTGATTGTATTATTGTCAAAACGAAGACGAATAAGAGTTCAATGTTGGTGTATCCCAATGCAATATAGACAAAATAGAAGAGAATTTGATAATAGATGTGGAGGTTGAAATACAAGGAGAACCACAACACTCAGGCTTAGAACTAGATAACAAATTACAGATTCAATATAGCTTGAATAAAGATCGTGTCAAAAACCATTGGGAAAGACCTTGTATTCAAATGTGTTTTGATCATATACAATGCTTCATATTTTGCAATTATGCATAGTTTGTCAATCTCAATTGTGTTGCTCTGAATTAACATCTTATTCACCAAACAGATTTCTAATTGTGCTAGGGGTATCTTGGTGGGCTTGCTTGAATCTATACTCATTTTCCATGCCAAACATAATATATATTCCTTGTGGAATATCTTGTGAACAGATTGTGCATCGGTTACTATTTTGCATTAAACGAATAAGACAAACAAAGTGATAATAATCACTGCATGCCAATGTATAATATATACTCCATACATCAAAATTCTTGTAGAAAATTGGACATTGGGAAGAAGAGGATGCATCTGAAGTAGACGAGGGGACCGAATTTGGATGCAAGATAAGGTGTCTGATGTGTGTCCCTTGTACAGGTGTTGGATTCACTCGCTGTGTCAGATTTTGAACATCCTAGCTTAAGTGATGAATGATTTTCTCCATACAAACTTGTAAGGGTTGGGGTGTCTGGGTGGCTATAGAATGCTATGTTATTTTTGCATTTTTCTCTGCCAACTGTATCCTATAAATATCTTTCTCTCTCTTAAACTATAGGTAAGTGCCCTCCACTATCAATGCCAGCCCATCTCGGGTGAAAGTGACACAACTCTCCCTTATATCATGAGTGGCAACAGTTGTCTCCTTTGACGAAAAGTCTACTGGTCGTTGTTGCACAAAGTGAGCATATAACATTTTTGCAAAATATAGGACACAATCTGCATTGTACATGGGATGGCCATAAACTTCCAAGTAAATCCTCTCATCGTTTTCTTTGATTGCATCATGGTTGCACTTCAAAACCTTCCACCTTCCTTTCTTGATCTCTGCGTCCTCACATGGACATATTGTCTTGATCATGTCCTTTGTCACTTCTTTATTGATCTCTTTCCATTGCATATGGTTTGGATTTGACCATTTTGAGGGTCATCAAGCAGTGCGCATCACTTCTTGTGCCAACATACCGTGTGCTAGGAGACTTCTTGCACTGAAATGCATTAACAACCGCTCGTTGTTGATCATCGGGCACTGATGATGTGCCAATATCTTGTTCTTCATCGGCCATTTTCTCTTGGAGCTACAATGAACATATATACAAATATTCAATATCATTGGCAAATATATATTCTCACTATTGAACAGTCTCACAGATGCACAAGATATATAGCAACTTCTCGTCCACTACATTAGACATTAGAATCCACTAAATCAAACCACCACTAATACAACTAATTGAACCAAAATGCAAATTTGAAATACCAACACTTAGCAAGACAATTTTTAAATGACTAAAGATAATTGACTCAGTTAGGTGAACCACTTCAAACCAGATAATACACTTCATTAAAAAATAGAATACCCTGGACAAGACATGTATATCATAAAAATATTTAGATCGGATAAAATGATGGTGCAAGTTCAACAAGGGGACACTGGACAGGGTTAGGGTCTGTCTTTAATTGTTCTCTGAAAAATATCAATACACCAGAAGCATTTCTTCTTTGTTCACGCTCTTTTAACTTCATCCAACAATCTACTTTAACCCACATCTTCGTTCGGGTGGTGAAAAATTTCTATTGGAAAATAAACTTTTTTGGTTGCACTCCAAAAAATCTTCCAGCCATGTCAAATAGATAGACCAATGTATAAATGTCACTTGCTTTTGTGTATGTATCTTTGCACCGTGGATCGTATAGTTCTAGAGTAATCCACGATTGCTTAGCCATCTCGGCATCCTCTGCTCTCTGTGCCTCCAAAACTGTAGACTCCGATTATGTGCGTGGATGCGGATAATTAATTGATGTGCACTTAGTTGGTGTTCTAAGCATCATTCCATAATCATCGATGTCAACACGGGGTTTATTGGCGTGAGTAAAGTCCAACATTATGTTGAATAGGTGCAGGTCACTATGCACTATCTTGGTCGAGTGGGCGGCCGCAACGCCATCGATTAGCGCATGACAAATGGTTGGCATTTGCTGCAAGCAATGACCTCCAGCCGTGTTGTAGTGTGTGCATGTGTTGTCTGGACAATCCCTAAGTGAATGGTAATTGGCACATCATGTCACCCATGGTACCCCCATTGTAGTATGGGAATATTGTGATCCAAGGAGCTTCAATAGTAGATCCAATGCACCTTACAATGGAGGGATGAAGCGTTTACATTCCCTGCTCTGTTTGAAAGCTGTCAAATTTCACGTCAACTCCCTCCCTTGTAACATTTTTCCACATATATAATGAGGTTTGGAAAAAAAGAGATGCCTTTGATGGTGTACAATGTGCACACACCAAAGGACCCTGCTCCAACCCTCATACCTTCTACCAAGGCTTCATGAGGGATGCTGACAAGATGAGCGTACTTGGCATTCAAAGCCGTGTGCATGATTGTGCCGATGCTGCTGGCATCGGATCGACCTTCCCCAAAGCTTCTTGCGCATCTTGGGCCATCTTCAATCTTTTGGATAAGGCTACTTGGTCATGTGCTTTCACACGCTTCATCTTTACCTTTTGTTCTTTCCACAATTTATCCCAAAGCTCTAATTTTGACATGTCGCAAGCGATGGGATATATTCCCTTAAGTCTTTGCAACATACTTTCATATTACCCAACGCTGTCCTAACCTTGTGGTGGGGATCAAATTATCAAATCCCTGCTGGAATCAAAAACTCGTATTGGCGTTCACCTCGCACCGTCTGCTCTCTGTTCTCCCAGATAGTGCTAGTGAGGTCTTTGATGAAGACATCGCGTTCACTAATCTGCTGTATGCAACCATCTGCACATGATGATATTATCAAAATACATTCTTTAAGAATAGCACGCATAATACTTTTCTTTTGATCTGGCGTCATTTGCACTGGACAATAAAAAATAGCATATCAAATATAAATTCATGGTTGCGAATGATACTAACACTCTCACACTATATCAGGCAAACCCTTAACCACGACTTGAAGACTTTAAGATATGTTCAAGGAAATATTGATAAAAATTTGAAAAACAATCTTCACTTAAAATTGCAATCTATTACACATGTAAAGTGCAGATAAAACTAGAAGTATACAAATCGGACTAGAAAATTGCAAAGAATGTCTTGCTCTTTGGAATTTATGTAAATGTAGCATTCAAAATAGCGATGATAATTGATGCTCTTTAAAAAGATACAAAACCATATTTTACAAAGAATATATGTAAATGAAGCATTAAAGATAGCGATGATGCTTAAGGTCCTTTAAAAAGATAAAAAAGAATATCTAATATGCAAATTGTATGCACATACTTTCTTGCATATAATTTATATAAATGGAGCATTTAAAATAGCAATGTTTGATGAATAAAGCATTCTTTTGAGTATGATTAGCTGGTATATAATTTCATGTAGATAGTTAAAAAAAATAATTCAAACATTTGTATGTGAAATACTCTTCACAATCGCATTACTGACCAAGTATTTCATATACTATACGTGAAAAATTAACTGCACATGCACATAAAAACTATATGACGTTCATACGACTGGGTTAATGACCTAAACACCACATTTATGCAAAAATAGATGCTTCTAGTAAATGACACTCTATTACCGATCGAGTGTCGCCTAAATCTAAGGAGAAATAATGGCTTGCATACTAACATCATATGGCTGCGTTACCGATCGATGCCCATATGTTTTTTGGGAAAAGGGAAGGGAAGTTGACTTACCATAAGGATACTAGATTTGGCACATTATCTACATAGTACCCAGACAGTAAGCCAATACTTATCATAAGGACAACATCTTCCCCGCATCACCAAGGTGATGCCCCGTGGTAAGCATTATTTCGTAGAACAGCTTGCACACACACTCCCATTGTGTGCTAAGGTACCTTATGACTGCCGTGCAATACGACAAAGGCACGCTACCACACAACACACACACACACACACACACACACACACACACACACACACACAACACATATCAGGATCGTGTGGTTAGATACTCCGCTACTGTCGAGCACTGCGATGCAAAGCATGCTCCAACAAGACCCCCTCTCTCCCTTTCTCCTCTCTCCTCTTGACGTACCTGCAAAGGTGGTCGATGAGCTCTCTCTCTCTCTCTCTCTCTCTCTCTCTCTCTCTCTCTCTCTCTCTCTCTCTCTCTCTCTCTCTCTCTCTCTCTCTCTCTCTCTCTCTCTCTCTCTCTCTCTCTCAGAAGATGAAACAAAGAAATAATACCCAGTGGGCCCGATTGGTCCATTATATATATAATTTGATGGGCCCACTGAGCTTCCAGTATTCCCCCCAGGTCCGTAGAGAAAATGGAAAAGCCTAGTGGGCGCGACGAGAATACTAGAAAGCCCGGTGGGATTTTAGTGGGGTTCCAGGTTGCCCTTAACCGAATTCTTTGTGATCATGTTTAGTGTAATCATGTAAATGTGCCAATAAGACCTTGTGATCACACAAAATTTATCATAATTATGTAAATATTAAATCCCTGCACGTGAAGTGTGAAGTGGTAATAACTCATATTATTAACACTCCATGGGGAGTGTTAATAACATCAAATTCACAATGACTTGTTGAAACTGAGAGTTCCCGTTTTCCTGCCGGGCTATTTGAGTTGCCCAACAAGCCCCGTCGGCCCCCTTTGTAACCCGGCGGGCTCGACATTCCCTCCAAATTTTGCAAAGAGGCGCCACATTTTGAGCGGCCTATATAAATAGTGGTCCATCCTCTCAGACAACCATTTTTCCACACTCTCTAGAGTCCTTGCTAGAGCTAAAAATTGAGATTTACGCTTGAGCTTTATCAGATAATGTTTTTGCATTTTTTATCCCCAATAAGAACGTCTATAAATAGCTACCTCCCCTAGGTGTTTATCTACGCTTGGAAACAAGTTTGAGTGGGGCACATCCTCGGATGGTTTAGGTGGTGCAAGTGCTTGGGACTCATTTATATTGTTGGAATGGAGTACTCCTCATCACTCTACCGGCATACTTGCATTTTATGACTAGTTACCTCCCCTAGATATCTATCCGTCTGGAAACGGGTTTGGGTAGGGAGAATCCTTGTGGAAATGGTTTAGGTGGTGCAAGTGTTTGGGGCTCATTTCTCTTGTGGGAATGGAGTGATCCTCATCACTACACTGGCGTACTTGTATTTTATGACTAGTTACCTCCCTTGGGTGTCTATCAGCCTAGAAACCGGTTTGGGTAGGGAGCATCCTCGTGGATGGTTTAGGTGATGCAAGTGCTTGGGGCTCATTTCTATTGTTGGAATGGAGCTCTCCTCATCAATACACCGGGGTACTTGTAGTTTACGACTAGTTACCTTCCCTGGGTGTCTATCCGCCTGGAAAAGGGTTTGGGTAGGGAGCAACCTCGTGGATGGTTTAGGTGGTGCAAGTGCTTAGGGATCATTTCTATTGTTGGAATGGAGCGCTCCTTGTCACTACATCAATTTCACGCTTTATTTTTTTGGCCTATACAATAAGGCTTGGTGGGCTCCTAAAGTTGCCCGAAGGGCCTCTAATGCTGCCCGCAGGGCTAGGGCTCTATCTCGGAGGGAAAAATTGATCGGACGATCATTTTTTGTGAACGGGAAGAGTTGTGAACTAACATTTTTTGTTAATTAACACTGTGATCACAAAAAAAACACGTGATGACATGAATATGAAATCCCTGGCAACATTCCTAGCTTCCCAGATGAAGGTAAGCATCCAAACTCTAAGCGACATCAAACATAAATGTAGACCCTCATCCCTACTTTGTAGCATCCTGCCAGCAAATTCTACAATAGTCTTAGAGAGATCTCCACCATTTATTAACTTCCATACAATCCAAATACAAAATATGTTTCATAGAATATAGTTTTTGACATCTTATACAATTTCCTTGTGTCACATTCTTCCTTTCTAGTAGCTCCCCAATGGGCATGGCCCCTGTTTAGATTCGCCAAAGAAAGATTTATGTCTATAAGCATAGTATGCATCCTAGTTGGATTCAATTCTATATAGCCACCATTACCCCGTGTGTTGAGACCCCCACATCCTGTTTCAGCTCTCATGGATTTGGCTTTCCAACACAAGCAATTGATAGTAGATCTTCGTCAAAGCAAACCACCAATTGACTGAAGTATTTGGGAGTTCCCAATCCCAAAACCTTTGAGATGAGTTTTGATTACATGGAATGTGAAGATTGAAGACAATAGTTGACAACAGTGCCCATGGTACTCTAAAGACATATCCAAGCCTAAACAATCTCCTAGCAATGTAACGAACCCTACCATCCCAAATCAATTTAGAGCATACATATTTCCATGATTGCAGAAGCATGTTACTGGTATTTCCACATAATTTGAACGGCGTAGTAGAGAACAATTTATGCCATGAAGACATATTCCAAAAACCATGAAAACACACAATAGCTTTGTCAATCAAATACCTTAATAACTTAGATAGCATTTATCCGCTACCAACGTATGTTTCACGAGTGTAGCCTGCCTAGCCAACATCTGCGATTGCAAATGCTTAATTCCTCAAGCAATGCAGATCCTATGGCTGGAGCCCCATATGAATTATAGGTACCTAGATCTGAGATGGTTCAGAGCAGTATCAAACTAGTCAGAAGCAGTGGTAAGAAGTACAGGAAGTATGGAATGAGAATGGGCGAGAGCACTCTAATCCAAACATGGAAGGCCATTCATTACAGTGCCAAGATGCCAATTTCAAACAGACCCTCTCTTCCACCCACTCAGTCAGATGTTTAGAAGTAACATCCACCCCTATGGGATGTCCTTAAAGATAGTGTCCCAGTGGAATCTTTTGCCTCGCCAAATAAGGTCCCCAAATTTGCACAGCTTTTGACAGCCTGCCATTGATTAGAATTTGTGAGGAGGCCCTTGCCCTAGCAAAAGAATGCATTATGAAATTTTATTGGCAAATCCTAGTGTTTTAAGGATGTTAACCACAAAATCCCACAACACTGAGTCAAAATCTTTTGCAAAGTCAAGTTGCAGCATTACCACTCTTTGATTTGTTTTCTGCAAGCTTCTATGCCTAGCATGATAATAAGAATTTTATTAAGTATGTACCTGCCCGCTTCAAAGCCAGAGGGAGATTCATGAAAATGATCTTCAAGAAAGGGAGAGATTCTGATAGTTATGGCTTTGACTAGATGCTTATACAGGATACCCATCATGGTGATAGGCCTCCATTCGTAAAAGGAGGTGGGAAGGGTTTCTAGAGGCAGCAACTTGATAATTCCCTGTTTCAAGTGGGGCTCCATACTTTGGGTGTTCCAAATACAGTTTATGACTGCCAGTATTAGATGGATCAGGAGGTGCCACTATGCCAGCAAAAACTCCTTAGTGAGTCCACAAACCCCTGGTGATTTTTCATTACCCAACTTTTTGAGATCCCACAACAATTCCTTAACATCAAAAAGGCCTTCGAGTCTATCAGCATTACACGCCTCAATACATGGATTCATAACTGAAAGCATTAAACAACAGCTTGTTGCCTTTCTTGAGATTGATAAGGCTCTTTACTGAGGATTTCATCATTGTATAACTTACATTTTTCAAGACCTCTGCTCGTGAAGAAATTTCATGGCCACTTGGATTGACAATTCTACTTATATTGTGTCTAGCATGTTTGGCCTTTAGTTAATTAAAAAGAACTTAGAGGAACAGTGAACATCTTTTTACTCTTGTTGCCTACATTAAAAAAAAGATTTTAGAAGCACTCTCTTGATCAAATTTCCTTAGCAGCATTCTTGCATCCCTGCGATTCTCAATATCCTCATCATCATACATTGATACATCCATAGACATTACCCTTTTTATGACTTCTACAACATGAGACATTTCCCTTTTTTTTAATTGGGAACAGATTTTCCAACCTTTCTTTACGGAAATCTGCATCGAAGAATAGAAATCCATCCAAGCTCTCACTGGTTACTCAACTCCAAACAACATCATAGCATCAAAAAATCTATTTTTAGTTGAACTTTGAAACATGTCATGATTCAACAACAAATGATTTACCATTAGAGGACAAGCTAGTTGAGCCAACATATTTAAAAGCATTCACATCAAATGTACTTAGTGACAATGTAATAGGAAAATCATCCGACAATGATTGTTGAATATTAATCAACATCTGAACTCACGCAGGGACCTGGTCATAACTTATAACGTAGAGCCTGTCTAGACGAGACCAAGAGGCCTAGGAAGTATAGGCTTGAGAATGATATGTAAAGCTAGAAGAGGGTGGAGAAGAAACTCCCAAAAATCAATCCATTTCCCAACTGTCATCTTTTCCTCTTAGGGGGGTCACCTCTTAGAAATGTAAGTTACCACGTGACTTTAATTTAAAGGAAAGGTTTTTAAAATTGTCAAAATTATAAAATTTTAGCAGGATTATATTGATAAAAGGGTTGTTAAATTGATTTTGGAAAGAAATTCATAAAATTTTGAAGACAAAGGGGTCATTTTATTACCTTTAGTATGTAAGTAATTAAAGGGTTTTTTTAATACCCTTTGAATGCGGTTATATGAACAATTTCTTAAAGGTGCACCCCTCGAGCTTCTCCCATGCTTGGGATTCAGATTTAGAGAAGACAATACTAATAGAAGTAGTGTCTTTAGCATGACATACCTAGTTAAAGTGGCCACCAACGATACCATCATGCAATTTTTATGTCAGACAACCATGGCCATAGCTCATGTCTAAGGGAAGGTTTATTATCAGCATAGATATTTACCACCAATTTTTCCCCCATTTAGTATCAATGCCAAAGATAGAGCATCTCCTAGTAGGGTGATCTAGCAGCCATTGAGGATTCAAAGAATACTTTATGCAAGTAAGGACCCCTGAGTATCCAGATTGAGCACCACCATAGAAGCATTTCAAACCCCTATAGTGCAATAGCATCCCATCCTCTCATGTCTTTTATGCCCTTGAACAAGACAAATGTCAAGATCAGATGCCAACATTCATTTATTAAAAGTGTACAGCCTAGTAGGGTCATTCAACCCTTTCACATTGAAGGTATAGACTTTCTTTAGGCAATGCTTTGAACTATGAGTGTCCCCATCACTATTAAATTCTTGCATGTGAACCTCAATTTGAATGTCTTTATTTTCTCCCTCTTCCTCATGTAGTCTAGCTTTCTTACTTGAATCATGAGTTTCAACTATATTGTCAATAGTAGCTAGAGTCTCAAGAGAGGGCATATCTTCTATGTGCACTTCATAAATGTTTTGAGAGGAGTAACCATATGGAAAGACCTTCACATTGAAGGTTTTTTTAGAAGTAATAAACCCCTCTGAATCAACCACCCTCTTTTCTTTATCTAGGGGTTTAGGGACATTGGAGGTGGAGGATTCATGATTAGATGCAGTATGGCCTTGAAATAAAACTTTTGGATTGGAGGGAACTGAGGCACCAAGTGCTCTGGCATATGAAGGAGTGGTTTGGTTACTCTTGGGTTGGGTATTACCTCCTTTCCCATTCTCCTTTTCACAAGGAGGTTTTCCATAGATATGTTCTCTGTGAAGAGGGGTCTTACTTCCTAGGTAAGAGGGATAAGGTCAGAGTCCTTATTGAACATAGGACAACTTTTGGAAAAGTGCCCCAGATTCCCACAATGAAAACAAGCCCCATCTAACTTGCCCCATTTCAAATAGATTAAAAAATCACCTAAAGTACCAAGTTCAATCTCAAGCGTCTCCAAAAATTTCTTATCAGTTTTCCACTGAACACAAGCTTTGTTCCTATTGAGGCAATGCATAGTAGGGAGAAAACAAAACTTTCCTCAATGAAGATGCTAGCTCACCAATAGAAGGCCATAAAAAGGTAGGCAAATCCACAAAATCTACCCAAACAGGGAATTTATATCACATTTCATATCTCTTTCCCTTTAATTTTAAGTTCAGGGGTGAGGGAATCTTTCAAAATGTTAGCCATGATAGAAGAATCATAGTGTTCAAAGCTTTTACCTAACACAGTGTGACAAGATGCGTGGATCTAACTCAAAAGCATGTGGAAGAGACAAAGTGCCAAGGTGCAGGAGGGGACCTTAAGGCAAATTCGAAAATCTTGCAAGACTGTTGTCAAACTGGAGGGAAACTCCTCGTAGGCACGAGAGGAGGCAGGGCTTCCACAGACATGCCATACCCTGACTTTAATCGCTATCCCTCCTCTCTCTCTCTCTCTCTCTCTCTCTCTCACACACACACACACACACACACACACATAGCCAAGTTAACAAAGTCATTTTTTAAGCAAGAGTAATTATCGGAGTAAGAATGGAGCGTCACATGAGAAAAACAAGAGAGTCCCATGGTGTAGAGAAGAGGAGAAGAAGAGATCTGACAGAGAGAGAGTGAGAGAGAGAGGGAAGGCTGTTAAGCCTGAGGCACGCAAGAAGGTGATAGTCAAGAAGCATGTGCTCATTCCATTACGAAGGGTTGGTTTTATACAGTTACAAGGTTCATGTAATTCATTGGGGTGTGTGCCGTTTAGTGACTGTGTGATGACATGGATCAACGATGTGGATTAATTATTCCCACATGCCCCCATAAGACACATCGTCCATACAGAGACATGTATAGAGATAACGTGTGTGGTGACTGTGTGATGACATGGATCAACGATGTGGATTAATTATTCCCACATGCCCCCATAAGACACATCGTCCATACAGAGACATGTATAGATGCATAGTAGGAGATGTACTCTACTGTATGCTTTAATTTGTACAATCATGCTCATGCAGACTTGAGGTTGGTTCATCTTCAAACACTTCAACCTGGATCTAGGTTTGACTTCATGATAAAGAAGATTAACAGCTTTGATCGCTGCTTTGGTCAAGCTATGAAAGGCTTTGTCAGGTTCACTGCATGCATGCTTTCTCGAGCTTGGACATAACCTACTGGCTCCCACAAGGGAGATGAAAGCATGAAGATTTCCATTGGATGAACTGCAAGAGAGCCAAGGTGGACATTGAGCATCAATGACCTGAACGTCCGTGTGGATCTCAACAGATAAAGGGTGGATACCTCCATGTAAGCATCCAGTAAATCCAGCTGGGAAAATGGATTTGAAGAGGTATTAATGGTAGCTTGAAGGAGAGGCCAGAGCTTGGTTTTGCTGAAATCCTTGGCGAGATGGGTAACGCCACTCGATGCAGCAGGCTTGCAAGGTGGCTTGCTGCCAAAGCAATTCTTAGGTGTTGGGCAGGTTTTGTGTGAGAGTTTTTGACAAAAGTGTCATACAGGACTAGCAACCTCATTACCTGCAACCGGTGGATTTTTGAAATTGTCTGCACAGTTGGTTGGTCTATTGAAGCCGAGGCAATCTGTGGTCGTCGTCTAAAGAGCTGCATTGTACTAAGGTTTGCTGCAACTTGGGTTTCTTGCTTGACGTAGACGGCAACAGTGGCTCCTTCGTGTGGTCACCACCAGCATCAGCAGCTAGGTCCTGGGCTAGGTTGTGAGGCTTCGATTCATCATGGCGTGCTACTAAAGAAAACCGACGCCAAGTGGGACCTCACAGGTGCCTGCAGGGTGGCACTCGACAAGAGCTTGCGGAACAGGCTTAAGTTGGCATGGAGAGGCTACATGGGAGGATGGGGTGGCAGCAGCGTTTATAGCAGGCACGTCTTGAGCGGGTTTGACAAGCGGGGCTAGCGGTGCCAAAAAGAGGAAGTACATGGATGGATTGGACCACAATAAGATCTGCAGCGACCGAGTTCTCAAATAATGCACCATCTGCAAGCTGGCTGGCAGGAACATCATTGGGTGGTGCAGCATCATGTGCGGACCCCGCGGCAGACGAAGGCCTTATTGCAGCCAAGGCTCATGCTATAGACGACGAGGCTGCTGCAAACGAGGCTGCTTCCTGGTGCCCTTGGAACAACTGTTGCAGACGACCTTGACGCGGCCAAGACTGCCGCCCACCCTGCAAAAGAAGGGGTACTCACCAAAATCGTTGCCGTCCTCCAAGTTTCCAAGGAAGGCATCAATTAATGGTTGCATGACCATCACAATAGGCATCTGCGGCTGGGTAGGAGAAAAAGCAAGCGGCTGCTACTACGACTGCAAGGTGAACTTCTGGCGCCTCAAGGGGAGTGCGAGACAGGGAGCTCCAGGGCTGGCATCGCCTGCAGGAGCCGGTCTTGGGTGAATTTCGCCGAGAGAGCAGGGCCTTTGAGTTTAGTGTTGCAGGTAGCGGCTCCCTTGGTTCCAACGCCAAGGGGTTGAGCGGGACCATGCAAGGTTGGATCGGGGTTGGCTGCACCTGCAGCAGGCCGTGCTAGGGCTGATTTGAGAACGGTGTCAGGGTGGACACCAACAAGTGGCGGGCTCGCTGCGGAGCCGCCAAGAGAACCATAGCAAGGTTCTTCACCCAGAGCCGTAGAGGCTGCATGGTGGGTCTGCTCATAGAGGCAGGAGGGTCTGAGCGCAGGAGCCAGCGTGAGGTGCAGGAGCCGGGAGGGAGGATCTTCCGGCTTCGATGATACCGTGTAGAGAAGAGGAGAAGGAGAGATCTCTCACAGAGAGTGTGTGTGTGTGTGAGAGAGAGAGAGAGAGAGAGAGAGAGAGAGAGAGAGAGAGAGAGGGGGGAAGGCTGTTAAGCCTGAGGCACACAAGAAGGCAATAGGCAAAAAGCTTTTGTTCATTCCATTACAAAGGGTTGGATTTATACAGTTACAAGGTTCATGTGATTAATTGGGGTGTGTGCCGCTGACCACGTGTGTAATGATTGTGTGATGACATGGATGGATGATGTAGATTAATTATTCCTACACATGGATCAACAACATCTAAAATGTCCAATTCAACTTGTCATGTAATGAATCCACATTTATTTGTTGCCGTGAACATTAACGATCTACCACACGGGAGAAAAAGGTGAGAGTCCCATGTATCAAAAAAATATAAAATATCAAATTCAACTTGTCATGTAATGAACTCTTGTTTACTTGTTGCCAATCTCTGGTGATAAGAATTGCCAATTTCTAGTGATAATAATTTGCATCTTCATAAGAGAAAACACTAGAATTTTTTTTATTATTGAACCCTCTAGGAAGGGTGGAAGCAATAGAGGAAGGAGACATAAATGTTTCATTTAAAGATCCTTATAGGACGAGGAAGTTAAGGATGCCACCACCAACCACCAAACTCCTTGAAACACCCAATTTGTTGTGAATGTAAGTAATCATCCCTAACTAGTTGTGAATGCCCACCATTACCATGTCTAAATCTTTCCTTAGGCTTAGAAGTGGTAACTCTAAAAGCTAGGCTCCATGAAGAAATATGTAGCACGATTCTCATCATCAGTGTACTATATCAATACTCACTGAGTTGATCCAATTAGGGCATGAAGGAAACTTGAGCTTGTAAGCCATCAACTGTAGTCAAATGTTTACAACCAATGACTATGATAAACAATTAGATGTGAGTACTCAATCTATAGTAGATAATCTCATCATCAATATACTATATCAATACTCACTGAGTTGATCCAATTAGGGCATGAAGGCAACTTGAGCTTGTAAGCTATCAAGTGCAGTCAAAATTTTTACAACCGATGACTACGCTAAACGACTAGATATGAGTACTCAATCTATAGTAGATAATACCAAGTCTTGAGGAATAAAATGTGCTAAAGTTTTAACTCAACCCTAGAAATGAAAATCCACAACAATCCTAGACATTTTGATGAGGTCAAACACATTTTATCTTTACATGTAGAGAGAAAAACACAAATTTTGGGTGAAGGTGCTATTTTTGGGAGAAATATTGAAAGGGATACATATGCTATTTTTATTTAAGCCAATTCTCTCTCTCTCTCTCTCTCTCTCTCTCTCTCTCTCTCTCTCTCTCTCTCTGAATGTGTGCGGTCTAGCTGGGAAGGTGCAAAACCTTTGGCTGTGAGAATTCGTGATGAGAGTCACAAACACTTTGTGAAAAAGCGTTTGTGGAGAATCACCAAACCTCTTTCTAAGGGTGACAGAAAATCTAAGAGCGTTCATGACAGCAAAGTCACAAACCCGGGGGATTCACTAATAGTAATGGGGGGATGTCACCTGCATGCATCAAAATTAGAGAAACCCCCCTATATACGGTATCTTACTTGCTAACCTATCCCCCTACATACGGACAAGATACAGACTTTCTCACAATGAGCCACCTCCCCTCCTACGGATTTTGTACGGAATGTAATGACCCACTATTTTATGTATGCTATTAACATAACAATTTTAGAAGCATATTCTTTTGCAAAAATACATGTTGAACTACAAATGAACAGAAGTGTACATTGTAGAGTGTTTTCATTTGCAATAGATGTTAAGAGAACAAACAATGAAAAGCAACAAATACAATGAATACTAAATTAAAATAGCCATCATTATTCATCAAAATATACCAAGGAGACAGAGGTGTCTTGTGACAAGTTGTCTTAAGGATGATCAATCATATCTTTCCTAATTCAACCAGTTTTAACCCAAACAATTCTTTCCTACATTATAAACAAATGCACATTGGAAGTTACCTTCCGTTTTTGGTCAATTATTCATTTTCTGATTCTTACTCACTACTTACGTATACAATGTTAACATATAAAAGAACTTAAATGATTTAAAGACTTAATTGAATAATGGGAAACCCACTTGGGACTGATCGGCCATTGGCTGCTGCGCTGGCGCCTGAAGACTCTCCTTCCGTAGGCTTACTACTAGGCCCAACTTCATCGTCGTGCGACGCTCTAGTTCTTTTTAGAGCTCTGCCCTCATCAGCAGATGTAGGATTGGCTCGGGTCCTTTTAGGTGCCATAACTTCTTATCCTTATAAAAAATACGTCTAATCATTAGGTAAATTATTTGAAATCTAGACTTAACCTTTGTATTCGACCATAACCCATCCAAGGTTAAATTTGTAGTCTTAATTGGTAAATTCTTGACCTAGTAATTTCATATTTTCCTATATAGATATGATAGATTTTTCCAAAGATTCCCTAAGGGTTTTCTAAGCTATACTAATTTTCTTATAATTTTATATATCTTTTTCCTAATTTATCCATTGAATTTTAAGCTTGGAATCTGTTTATTTTGAGCTTAATATTTATTCTATTTATTTTCTCTTAAAGATTTCATTTCCTCAAATTTATATCAAAGGTTTACACTTACTATAATTCTCCTCTAAACCTTTGACCGCAAAGTCTATTTATTTGAATTAATCTTTTGCTAAAAATAGGACTTTTGGTCAACTATAATTTTCTAGACTCACTAATTAACTATGGTATAATCATCACAAGTAGATAAAGATATTTTTGACCTTAGGTTTTTAATAATGTGATCTCAAAGCTATTTAATCTAATTTTCTAATTTTCTCTTTTAATTTACCCTTAAAAATGGTGTTTTTCTACTAAGATAATTAGCTAAACTAATTTTTTGTGGTTAAGCTAATTATCACGGGTTTTTTAACATGTAAACTAACTCTAATAAATAATATATAATTATATAACATGTTTTCTTAAATATCCCCTTTGACATATGATTAAAAACAACTAAATTCTGCTTAAATAATTACAAAAAATAATCATAAAACTAAAGGTCGTGAATTTAGAAGGTCATGAAACATACGGAACGTCGAACATCGTTTGTGGTGGCATATAGCTGCACTTGTTGATATTGATGATGGGAGAATCGAGAGCCTATGACAAGGCAAAGCATCCAACATTGTTTATAAGCTTCCCTTGACAGAGAGCATTTGCAAGGAGTGCTTGTTTCACAAGTGTGATGCTTGATTAATTTGAGAGATTCGCACGATGGGTTGTCGCACCAAATTGAGCCACCGAAGGGAAAGAAAAATGTAGGCAGAAGTGGCCCGCTGATGCGCAACAAGGTAGAGGAGGGACCTCAGACGAGCTATGCTTGTGTGAGCTGAAGATGCAACATTGTGTTGCTTGGACAATTGCCGGACAGCCGCGTAAAGAGGCTTAGACATAAAAAAAAATTTGCTCTCGTTGCAAGGTACCGATTCAAGCATAGCCTCCGATTGGCTAAGTCGCTCTGCAATGATGAGCTTGGTGTGTAAGGAATGGCATGACCTGCAGTTGCATCTGCGAAGTGAGCTACATTCTTGTTACAAGGATGTAGACCATGCACACCTGTACAGCTATGCAGAGCAAGCAATGTGGGCTTCGAAGGGACGTGCATGAAGGAATCTTCCAAAAAAAAAATTTATATAAATCCATTAGGAATACCTTTTAACCTATATCTGTTATATTTTAAAATATCAGTTCTGCTATATTTTGACCTATTTTTTCTTAATTGGTAAATATCTAGTAAATATCTGGGAGGCCTTTAGTAAAGTCTATGCTTAAATGATTATATACTGCAACCATTCAAAACAATTTAATAATTTAATTTACATTGAATCTTTCAAAAGGACTAGTGGGGTCTGTTTTTGTCCAAATTTAAATCTGAAATTTTCTAGCCCAGGGTTTGATGTGCTTAAGATTCCAGAAATACCATTTTTAATTGCTTTTGAAATAGTGCTTTACCTATTTGTAAGTCCAAATGCTTTTCCCTAAAAATTTGAGTTCATCCCTTTGCCGCTAGAAAGGTGGAGACATCACACGCATATAGAATTTAAAACTTGGCGATGGTTATTTGAGAACAACCACATCTCTCGTGAGTAATTCGACGCAACGGTTGGATTACTACAAGCCATAAGTTTAAACAAATAATTTTGTATCAATTATTTTTAGATGTTGATGTTTGTTTAATCTAGTTTGGATTTATGTAGAGTCAAGGTGATCAAACGTACTTGCCTATGGAGGAGGAGGAGGAGGATTAGATGGGAAAATATTTTTTGAAACTTTTATAAAGTCCCAATGTTCCACAATGTATATACAACTACTTTTATTTTATTTGTAACTTTTTTAAGTAGTTGATCTTTTGCACATTAAATTGTCAAGGTAAAGTGAATTCAATTTCACTTTTTTTTTGTATACTCTTTCAAAAAATAATTGATGTTTCATTGTTTTATGCAGGTCAAAAATAAAGGTGATCATAAATTGGGTGGCCCAAATGAGCACCTTTATTTTCAAATAGGCATACAGCGGTAATATATGTCGTAATAGCAGTGGCAAGTCACGCGATAATAGTCGTGGGTATATTCTCACGACTATTATTGTGTATATTTATTTTAAACCACTATCGCGTTTTTTGCCACCTACGCATTTTTTTTCTATTTTAACACCATTTTAGATAATTTGGGAAAATCCCGTTTCCCAAATTCTAAATGTGTATGCTAAGATTATGTTATTTAACGATTTCTAAGCTCTAGTTTCTTTTAATTTAGATAAATTATCATGATTGTATGAGTCTATTTTAATTTCTCTACTATAAAATTTAAGAATAAACCTCCAATATAGTTTTTGGAAAGAGGATTTGTATGACATCATTGCTTTTCAAAATTCAACAAATGCTTCTAGAAGTAGCTTCTCAAAAAATGAGGTGTCAAAAAAACCAATTGACATGATTTTAAAGCAGCATATAGATTGATTACAGCAATTAAAAAAGATAATATGTAAAGGCAAATACTATTAAACACTCTTGTCATAATTTGGTGACCTTAATCCATGTATAACAAAATACATGGTCATGGTTTTGTAGCATGCTATCAAGTTTTAAATACACGATAATTTAAACAACATTCAAACTAATATTTCACACTTAAAAAGTCAAAACAATACTATATAGTATCCTATGGCTATAAGACCATGAGATGCCATCTATTGCACCTATGGCCTTAAGGCCATATGGTGCTCTCTATAGACATGTCTATGACTTTAATATGTCTCTTTATGACCTCAAGGCCATAGGGTTAGGATTGTTAGCTGGTCCCAACGTATAAAGAGGTCCAGTCCTTCAAAGTCATATGGGACTTTATTTATGTGCCACTCTATGTACCTAAGGCTGTAGGTTGTCTTAGGGCCACAATATGTTTTTTATGCCAATAAAAAACCCTCCTATTCTCTATGTTGGCACACTATGTCCCCAAGCGCACAAGGTGTGCCTCGTATGCTAGTTAGAAACCCTTTATTCTATATGTTGTCAACATATGGCCTTAGACCATAGGGTGGCCTCTGTGCTAGTAAGAAATCCTTTATACTCTGTGTTTGCACCCTATGGACCTAGGGCCACAAGGTACTCTCTATGCTAGTAAGAAATCCTCTACGCTCAATATTGAGAGCATGTGGCCCCAAAGCCATAGGATATCCTCTATGGTAGTGAGAAAAACCCTCTATGATCTATGTTCACAAACAATTAAAAAATCTAAACAATACTATAGAGTATCCTATGGCCCTAAGACCATAAGATGTCATCTATTGCCCCTATAATTCCATTTGGTATTTTATTTAACTATAAAAAGTTAGATGAGGCACTTACTTAGATAAACTATCATAAGTCTAACTTTGAAATTATTTCGTAACATAAAACTACAATATAAAAACTCCTAATATAAGTTTGTGCCAAAGAATCAATGTTAAGATGAAGATTTTTACATCAAGTACATGCTTTAAAACTTCACTCAAACGTTTTAGAGATGGTGTCTCAAAAAAAGGAGGTGTTTAAAAACACCATTTGATGTGAATAATACGAATTGTATACATTGATTATGTCAAAATAGTATAAAGTATAAAGATTACCACCAACTTGACAGTTTCATAAAAATGATGGTCTTCATCGCATGTACAATAAAAGACTAACTAGAAAGAGTATGATATCTCCAAGATTGAGGGTGTTCAAAAAACACTGTTTTGTAACACTACCAAATGTCAATAAATTCTGATTGTTTGGATCACTTAATAAAGACAATTAATAAGAAGAAAAAGTTAACAATACCATAGAAGCATCAAACACTGAAACCAAAGAACTTGAATGAGAGAAGTCTCCTGACAATAGGATGCACTTCATTAAAAAAACAATTTAAAGATGTTTCAAGATATCCCACAACATTCCATCAAGTTTAAATTTTGAAAAGTACACATTGCCAAATACTTGGTAGATGCTATTTAGAATACTTAACTAGCTAGTACACTCAAAATGGCCTTCTTCTCTTGAGATTTTGAGTCCTTTGAGACATATAACATTGCATTACATAGTGAATCTCAGGACTAGGATGGAACATTACAAAATTTCTTATGGTATAGTCTCTCTTGTCTTTAGCATACAACCATCCACATAACCATGGAACAATTTCATCTTTTAAAAACCTTTGAAGCAATTGAGTAGGTTGGTTCCAAAACTTTGGGAAAATCATATAAGTTCCTTGCATATTCCACATCACTCGATATGGACTATCATCAAATATTATAGTGTTGCCCCCAGCTAAATAATGAAATAGCTTCCATATGGTCGAAAGATTGTTATGATAGGCTGTTTTGTAACCGATCATAAAATTTGAATTTTGGCAGCACCGGTTATCCATAATCATCTTGAGTTTGTGACTTTGTGTAGGAAAACAGGTCTTGATTATGTGTTGAGATTTTTGTAAATGATGGCAGCTCGAAATCCAAACCTCAAAGAACTCAAAGCAAAATCTTAAGAAATAATCTGCATCTGGACGCACCGCATACACCTCATTGTTATCTTCTACAATGCACATGTACTTGGTCCAAGTTGGCCTTGATTGAAGCTCAAATGTTGCAAGAAGCACACCCTCTAAATCCAAGATAAGCGTTCTTTTGTTCTGTTTGAAATATGTTGGTAGATAATGAAACCATTGCTCTTGGTTTGAATGTGATATTTGATGTAATATGAAAGGGAGCTCCTCTATTTTGTGATAATCTAATAGCAAAACATTTTTTCTTAGAAGCTCTGAAATGATTAAACAAAAAAGTTAATATAGAGATCTTAAGTGTGTTGAAGACCTTAGGGACATAGGGTGCTAATTTGTGGTTACACTTAGTAAGTACTATACAAGAACACATGCCAAACTATGACCCTATGGCCTTAGATTCATAGGGTGTTGAGACCATAAAGTGAAATTCCCCCAAGGTTATAGAGCAAGATTTGACCTTATGAGCATGTAGATTGTCCTTGATGGCACAATGAACTCAAATTTCAAAGCAAAAACTATAAAAGCTTTAAAAAAAAAGAGCATTTGGCACATGAAACTCAGAAGTTACTTATAGTATTGAAAGACAATTTAAAAAACTATTAATCATTTACATCTTCATATATCTTGAAACCCTAAGCACTCTAACAAAGTCTCTGAGTACATAAAGATCTTTGTAAATGACAAAATGTTACAAAACATTGCTCCATCATTTCTTGATATAGGGCTATTTGAGATCACACTGAATTTTTAGATGCTTTATATAATTTCTGGCTTCATGTACTTTGATCATAGGCTCCTTGTATCCCAATTTTTGGGCAAGCATGATTGCTTTTGTACCGTTCAAGGCTGATAATGATTTGATATTCTTTAAGACCCTTACTTTTTCTCGATCACGTGCTGAAAGTTTCTTGTCTTGACTTCGAGTGGACATTCCACTAGTGCTAGATGTTGTAACTTTCTCATCGTGAAGAGGACGAGAAACTTCTGGTAGCCTTCCCGTGGAGTAGGTTTTTCCTATAAAAATAAGATTTCTCTCCTCCCACTCTGCAACAACCTTGTGTATATGGTTATAAATCTCATGACCTTGAGCAATGGGTGCTTGTCCATATAAATGAGACCCTATAACTGTGCGAATGTCATTAACATGATTGAGAGCTTTGATATATGGTAGCAGCTCCCCAAGGAGGATATTATCCTCCTCATCATCAACATTTAATGATGGTGGAAAAATACAATTCAATGCAAGATTCACACATCCCTTTAATGGTTCATCATCTACAAGAAGCAATCTTCTTGCATCAAGCCCAAATTTTGATGATGCAATAGCCAACGGTTTGAAAAGTGCTTCTACTCCTGGATTATCTAAGCGAGTGATGCTTGATTCTACGCATGGTTGACATTGGATTTTCCCCCAGATCATAAATAATGGTAATTTTTCTTTAGCTTCCTTTTCTAAAATCTTGATGATGTCCACAACATGCATGTCATTAGCGGCTGACCATATCCCTACATTGAAATTGCTAAATAGAGCCTTTAAAAACTCAATGCATCCTGGACGAAGAACAATATGCTCATGTCCAAACTTTAAGCTCTTCATTTTCTTGGAATTTTACCAGTATCTCCTCGGGAACAATCCACACAAGCTCACTATTATAGTCAGCATTGGTTTTTTGGTGGATGGAAGGTCTGACTCACCATGCACTTCGATTTCCAAATCCTGGGGTGCTAAAAAATTTGTGTTGGATTCTCCTTCTGGCATTGCACATGTTCTGGAACTTCCATTTCTTTCTACTTCCACAGTGGTGTCATGCAATCCAATTCCCAACTCTTGGTCTACTAGAATATTTTCATTGGATTCTTCTTCTTCCCTTACACATGTTCTGGAACTTTCACTGTCTTCTTCCATTGGATTACTCTTTAAAGTTATCTCCAGTCGTTGTAGCAGTTGACCTTCAAAGACTTGTAGATTCTTGTCATCTTCGTCAGAAACTCTTTGGTTGACATGGAGATTGATAGAATCTTTCTCAGTAGGGTCAATGGCATTAGCATCCTCTATACCAACAATCTCGAGTAAAACTTTGTCAGCCGCAATATCTTGTTGAAGGACTGCAAGTTTAAAGAACACCTAATTTTAGATTCCAAAGTATCTACATTTTGATAACTCTTTTTTGTTACACTCTTAGAAAAAACTAATCGCAAATAGAAAACTTACTAACTGACAACACATCTACAATGAATTTATTTTTATGCTCCTTATTGTCTAGAGATTCCTAATCTTTATCTAGCTACCTTAGTTCTTTGTCCATGGTGGTGGCGCCTAGAAGTATACTTGGAGAAACATTTATGCCTTTAAGCTCTAGAGCAGAAGTCTCATTTTCTATTGCCATGATCTTCTTGCATTGGATGATTTCCTTGACTAAGTTTCTTATGGCCTTCAGGCCATACAGTTCTCTTTGTAGATATATCTATGACTTTAAGATAATCCAAAATATGTCTCTTTATGGCCTCAAGGCCATAGGGTTAGGATTGTTGGGAGGTCTCAACATATAAATAGATATATGGATTCAAAGACATATGGTACTTTATTTATGTGTCACCCTATGGCCCTAAGGCCATGGATTGTCACAGGGCCACAAGATTCCCTCTATGAGCACTAGTAAGAAACCATATATCTTTATGTTGGCACCCTATGACCCGAGGGCCACAATGTCTGCCTCTTATGCTAGTAAGAAACCCTTTATGCTACATGTTGTCACTCTATGGCCTTTGGGCCATAGGGCGCCCTCTGTGCTAGTAACAAATCCTCTATGCTCTATGTTTGCACCCTATGGACCTAGGGCCACAAGGTGCTCTGTATGATAGTAAGAAATCCTCTATTCTCTATGTTTGCACCCTATGGACCTAGGGCCACAAGGTAGCCTCTATGCTAGTAAGAAATCCTCTATGCTCAATATTGAAACCCTATGGCCCCAAGGCCATAGGATGTCCTCTATGCTAGTAAGAAAAACTCTCTACGCTCTATGTTGGCACCCTATGGAGATTTGAGGGCCACAAGGTACCCTTTATAATGCTACTAAGAAACCTTTTCTACATTGTCAACCTACAGCCCTCGGGCCATAGGGTGCATCAAATGGCTCCTAGGCCACATGGTGCCCTCTATGCTAGAAAGGAAACCTCTGTGCTCTACATTGACACTCTATGGCCCCAAGGCCATAGGGTGCCCCTTATTCCTAGTATGAGACCATTGAAACTCTATATTAGAATCTAAAGACCGTAGGCCACAAGGTGAGCTCTATGTTAGTAAGACACCATCTAAACTCTATGTTGGTAGCCTATAGCCCAAAGGCCATAGGATAGCCAGGGAACCCTTTAGGAGCATTCCCCACACATACCACCTTATGGCCCCATGGTCATTTAGTGGCCTAGGTGCCCTTCTTAAGACTCTTTTATTTTTGTATCATATGGCCCTAGGGAAATAAGCTATCCTCTATGCTATCAAAAAACCGTTTATGCTCTTTGTTGGAATCATATGGCCCCAAGTCCATAGGGTGCTCTCTATGATAGCAAGAAACCCTCCATGCTATATGTTTGCACCCTATGGCACCAAGGACATAGGGTGTCCTCCATGATAGTAAGTAACCCTCTATGCTCTAAGTTTACACCCCATTTGACTATGTTGACACCCTATGGCCCTGGGGCCATAGGGTGCTCCCTAGGGCCACAAGGTGCCCTTCAACTTAGGAAGAGCCCCTTTATGCCCTAAATTGGTACTCTTTGGCGTCAAGGTCATACGGTGCCTTCTATGCTAGTAGGATACATTATATGGTCTAGGTTTCCACTCTATAGTGTAGGGCTAAAAGGCTTGCTCTATGAAGAAACCATGTATACTATATGTTGGCAGTGTATGGCCCTAGGGATAGAAGGAAACCCTAGGGCTATAGGGTGTCCTCTATGCTACTATCATATGGTCCAAGGGCTAGATAGTGACCAAGGTATCATGTGTGTGAGAATTCTCTACTATATATACAAAAACCACTTTATGGCACTATGGCATCCCAAGGGAAACAAGGTGCTAATAAAAAGCCCTCTATGCTCTATGTTGGCACCCTATGGTCCCAAGGCCATAGGGCGGTCTTTATGCTAGTAAAATTCCCTCTATGCACTATGTTTACGTGTATACTTATAAGAAGCCATTTATGCACTATGTTGGCATCTTATGACCCTAGATCCATAAGATGTCCTCTATGGTAAAAGAGAAATTGTACATGGGATATGATGGCATCCTATGGTCCTAGGGCCATAGGGTGTCCTCTATGCTAGCAAAATGTGTACGTTAATACTGCGATAAATATGCAACACGATATACAAAATTGAATCATTATCATACATCATACATTTGTTGCTTTGCCACACAGTTGAAGGGGTCTTTGCCTTCAAATATCATAATAACATTCAAAAAATTTAAATCAAATTTTCAAGTACTTTAATTAACAAATGCATTGATCTGTTGGTGGATGGAAGGTCCGGCTCACCATGCACTTTGATTTACAAATCCTGAGGGGCAAAAGTATTTGTGTTGGATTCTCCTTATGGCATTGCACATGTTTTGGAACTTGCATTGCCTTCTACTTTCAATTTACAAACTTAAACAATGGTTATACATTATACAATCATTTCTTTGCAATAAACCTTGATACAATGTTCCGATTGCTACATGACAAGCTAAAAAATTCTACTAGTCCTAGCTTCCCTCTATTGAAAAAAATTCAAGATATAAATTCCAATTCTCCACATCATCTAGAAGAGAAACAAAATACTCGCACTTTATATCTTTGAATAAAATCTTGTTACAATCAAAGAACTAGATCTTCACATAATCCAAAGGACAAATGCTTCAATAACCATTTATACTCGATGTTTACGATCTAAGCAAATAATTGGCATTTACAACAAATGTTGAATATATGTTTAATCTAGTTAGTTGCAATACAAAGATAATTATTTCAAATACTTATATCATCAATTCACAATAGAAGAACTTACACCCAACAAAAAATGATCATACATCAATTGTTCAAACTCTCATTTTGGAATTTTGAGGACTAAATACTTTTTAGTTTTTTCTAGCTTATTTCATTCTCAATAGAATATTAAACCTTAGTCACAAGATAAGAAATATATGTCCCTAATGTATATGGACACAAGATATAAGGCCAACGAAAAATGTTCTTGAAACACTTAAAGAGTCTTTAGGTGACCTAGAATAACCAACCTATGGTCTAAAGGCCATAGGGTGTCATGTGATGTTTTATAAGATGTGTCCATAAGAGCTAGGTGATTTGCATACATGGGGTGATTTAAGTGTCCCTGTGGAGATTCTATGTCACCACCCTATGTCCCTAAAGTCTTAGGGTATCCCAAATGCTCTTGGATAAATTATGTTTCCTTCTAGAATATCCCAAATACTCATGTGCCCGTTTAGAGACTTTATGTAATCTCTCTATATACATAAGATTGTAGGATAGCTGTGTTGACACCCTATGGCCTTAAGGTTGTAGACTAGCCCAAATTCTTATGAGCCCTTTTAAAGACTCTATGTAATCACCCTATATCCGTAAGATTGTAGGGTGGCCAAATGCTTTTGGGGGATTCTATGTTGACACCCTATGGGCCTAAGGCTATAGAGTAACCCATATGCTTATGTGCCCTTTTAGAGACTCGGTGTAATCACCCTACATCTGTAAGGTTGTAGGGTATCCCATTTTCTTTTGGGGGATTCTATGGCCCTAGGGCCATAGGGTGTCATGTCTACAAAGAACTCTATGATCCTCAAGTCTACAAACAACTCTATGATCTTCGAGTCATAGTGTATTCTTCCCAAACCTCATATGATCAATTAAATTTAAAGTATTACATAATATATATCTTATGACCATATATAAATGTAGAATTCTATTTACCAAAACATGTCCATATAATATCATACACTTAAGTCTAATTCATTTATTGTGAAAAAACTCAAACTCACAAGTTCACATTTTTTCAAAGAAAATAAATTGAGAAAAATAACGAGCCAAACATCAATGTTTTTAACATCATGGGTAGATTTGAGATGGGACAAATAAAATAAAATGACAACAATAATAATCCAAATATCAGTAATGTAATATCATGGGTGGCTAGCTTAACCTGTTTCCTGTAGACTTTCTAGAATGGCCTCAGCCCTTGCATCCAATGGTTCTTCAATTTCTTCTTCCTCTAAATCCTTGGCATTGGCTTTCTCTGTGTTATCCACACCTACCCCCCTTCTAAGATCAAGGTCTTCTTCCACTATGGAATGGAAAAGAGATTCCAATTGCGTCATTTGATCACTACTAATGCAACTGATATCACCTTTCTCTGTTGTTGTAGTGCCTCTTTAGTCCCATAGCCTAATGAGAAGATGTCTATCACTTGATCATCTTCTTTGAGACAGATGCATTTTATTGCACGACGTAAAAAAAAGGATTTGGCCATGGTCATAGCATCATACTCGTCATCATTGATGCAAAGAGTATGCATTGGCTCCAACAATGACTCTTTAACACTAGAGTAGTTGGTGTACGGCTCTCCTTGACTGAAAAATGCCCAAACCCCAAAAATTACTTCGCGAAGAGCACATTTTTGGATGGTCTCTGATCCCATTAAGGAGCTCAAAGGTAGAACGTGCATTTCATACCATTTAGGTTTTTCAGAAATTGCCTTCTCTAGGGAAGCAGCATGTTGATACTTGACTAAGCCGGCAATTAAAACTCTGATGGTTGATGTGCTACCCCACATACTCCATCAATTACTTTACCAAATTGTGCAACACTCCAACCACTAGATGTAAGACTTTTGTGTGTTGTGTCTATGATGCAAACACCAACACGAATTTTAGAGCTATTCTCACTGCAGAGAAACTCAATGCCTTCCAAATTCTTCCCAGCACACTTGATTGTCCATGGTAAAATGAATTGCAAACTAGAAGTGCCATTATTTTGTGCAATGATCCATTGTACATATCCCCTAGTGATCTCAGAAATTGGCTCTTTCTCCTTTCCTTTTTGTAGTAGGACATTTAGCCATTGCGTACAACTCGTGAAGAGAGATTTGTAAATCTCATCTGTAATGTTATAATGAGACTTACATTTATCCCATGAAGTAATTGCTATTGCTGATGGATCTATCTCTTTAAATGCCATCAACATTTGAGGCTCAAAAACCTTGGTCTTCTTTAAGACCGTTGCATGTACAGTGAGGTCGAGCATGCCCGCTTGACGTGGTTGCTTCACTAAACACATCTTCTCATCTGCCAGCTCTTGTTGTAGTAGCTTGACATCATTATCTTCTTAACCAGCTAGGCATCTAAAGGTTGTTATGCTTGGTTGTCTCCCACGAGAAGTTGATGTCTGATGCTTCTCCAAGATGTGTATCCACTGATCATAGATTTCATCATCGTACATGACCATGTGTGCTTCTTTGTTGGCAAATGATTTATGGTTGAGCACGATGTTCGCCACATTTACAAAGTCCTTCAAAATAAAGAAAACAAAATTAACTTTATTTCAAGACATATTTGTAACAAAAACAAGCCTAGGGAAGTGGAACTTACATCCCAACCTGCTCGACTCGGATGACCGATAGGAACACCTGCCTTGGGTCTTGTTGGTTTAGAATATGCAAGCTATTGACTACGGCCATGCTTCAAGACCTCCACATAAGGATGGTGTTTCATTGCTGTTATTCTCTCCATGTTCTCCATTTTGGAAATTCGAACAGAAACCTCTTTCGGAGCGTCTACCACTATCCTTGCAGTTCTAAACTTGTAGAACTCTTTTCTCAAAGCATACTTAGTGCTGTTGTTACGCAAAAAATCTCTAGCCGCTATAATGGAATGCTGACCAGCTAGAATCCAGTAGTTGTATATTGATAGCTTGTCTCCATGCACTTCAGCTTTTTGTAAAGGTATTTTTGTAATTGGGTTATACGGCATCAAGTCTGCTGCACTGAAGATTGGCCTAGAGTGCCCTACAAATTGCTTCAAGAGATATTTCACATATACATCTGACAATGGTCTACATCTATAGCCATCTGGTGCAAGGTTGCATTGATCAACTGGGATCAATTGGGTAAATTGTACACCAAATTTAAAATAGTGGTCAATTTCGACGTATCCATCTAGCCCACTCTTAGAAGTTTTGGCAACTTCTTTATCAAGATCTTTTTCTTTGGGTTGTATAATAGAGTCCAACACAGCTAAGGATGCTGAGTCCACAACCACTGCCACTGAGGAGGTTCCAGCTGTTAGGGTTGCAAGTCCACTAGAATCTCCTGCTTCTTGAGTCTGTAAGGGTATAACTGAAATATTTTCTTCGGCCACATTTCCACTATTTTCTCCAAGTGATGGAGTCTGACTCTCCTTGAGCATCTTAGATTGATTTGCTGTACCTGTGTCTTCATTCTTTCGCTTCTTATTCTTCTTTCTACTGCTCAATTTACCTAAATATAGATTGACTTTCTTAAAGCCCTCAATATATAAGTCTATAAAGTTCTCACTTGGAGTGTCCTCTTGAAGCTCCACCCACCCTGATTTTGTCATTATTACTCCTTCATAATCAACCTTCACCAATTTTTGAGCAAAGGCCACAGGCTCCAACAAGTAGGAATCACCATTGAGTAGTTTTACTCCAAGGCATGGAGACATTTCAAGATCTGAACAATCTTTCTTTATCTCCTTGACAATACCACAGTCCTTGAAGGGCAATTGCTCTTTATCTTGAAAGAACAAGTGGACTTTCTCATCACTTCCACCATTTAGTAAGTGAAAATCTAGATACCAAGAACTTGGTGTTGAGTCTGTTGCATCAACTGACTTTGAATTTCTCTTCTGAGAAATTTTCTGTAAAAAGAATGACATATATTTAGAACCTCTCTATGCTCTACATTGGCATCCTATGGCCCCAAGGCCACAAGGTGGCCACAATGTTTTAAAGAAACGCTTCATAAGGGTTTTCTAGTAACCTAGGACCCCAGGGCCATATGGTGCTCTCCATGCAAGTAAAAACCACTATTTGCTCTATATTGAGGAGACCTTGTGGGATGAAGTCCATAGGGCCCCCTCTATGCTAGTAAGAACCTTTGTTTACTCTATAATGGCACCCTGTGGCCTGAAGGTCATAGGGTTCCCTCTATGCTACTAAGAATCTCTTTGTGCTCTATGCTCTATCGTCTATGCTCTATGATCTATATTGACTTCCTATGGCCCCAAGACCACAAGGTGCCCTCATCGTTTCCAAAAACACCTCATTGTTTTGCTATGGCCCTAGGGCCATAGCTCTCTATGCCGATATAAAGCACCATGCTCTATATTAGCTCCCTAAGGCCTGAAGGCCATAGGGTTGGCCTCAAGGGCCCCAAGGCCAATGAAAAATACTATTCACTCTATATTGAGAAGACCTTGTGGGCTGAAGGCCATAGGAACCCTTCTATGATGGATATTTTTAGGTCTCTAATTAGAGATTCTGTATTACAGTTTTAGATCTCTAATTAGAGATTTTTTTTGTTTTATAGTTCTACAGTCTACAGTTTTACAGGTTTTAGAGATATAATTAATGATTTTTGTTTATTGTTTTAGAGAGAGGCGATTCACAACTTAGCTAAAACGTAATTAGATTAAGACAGTTAAATCCGAATTAAGCAAAAAGATTAGGGTTTCTACAGGTTACCTCTGAGTAAATCTGTGTGTTTGATGAAAACCGGCTGCAGCAGTAGCAAGCAGTCACTTAGGTGTGTTGAGGCTGCGACAATGATGGTACCAGATCTGTGTTTGGGAGGTCGCGACAGCAGTTCTTCTGTTGAAGGTTGTGGCGATGGCTTCGCGAAGATCTGTGTGCACGTCGCAACGATGGCGTAGAACTATATGCGTAGGGAGAGAGGGAGAGAGAGACAAAGAAAGACAAGCTCTGTGCAGGTTTCTGTGTAGGTTGCGAGCAAGAAACGAGAGAGAGAAAGAGAGCGACAACGCGGAAAAAATTGTGGTAGAGAGAGAAAGAGAGAGATAAGGTTAGTTAGGTTAGGTTAGAAATTCAAAATTCGAATTTTGAATGTAGGGGTTGTTCTCACGGGTTTGCAGCCGAGATTACTAGAGTTCTAGGCTTTGTGCAAAAATGAGACATAGCTGTTGTAGAAATGATATTTTATGATTTATTACAGCTGACAGGTGGAAAAGACTAGACCCAACTTGGCCTATGCAAATGTATTTGTATATCATGTACATTTTATTATTCAAGTGCTCTTTTATGAGCTTTGGCCAAATATGACCGGTCGGCCAGTTTGTAACCAATTTGACCATTCAAGAAATCTATATATGTTGAGATTATATGTGAAGCTACTCAATATATGGCTTCTCTATATATGGAACCCATGTCCCCTCTATATATACATCATCTCATGTGTGTATTCTACACACTTTGGGGCTTGCATATGATGGTGTCGTCTCTCTCTCTTGTCGTCTACCTGTCGCTTTCTCCCTCGAGTTCAACATGGTATCAGAGCTTTTCTCATCTGGTGAGCTTTTCTCAACCTGATTCGTAAAAGCACTCCTATAATTTAAATCCAATCTGGGCCGCAGAGATAAGTCCTATTATTTGCTCGATTCAACATTCTTTTGTTTGTATTTGACTGTAGTACATATTTTTTTTAATTTAATTAATAAGCATGGCATCCTAAGGATGAACACTAGGTGTTGATGAGCATAGAGTATTTCTGCATGGTCTCGTAGTTGCGTATATCTATGTATAGGTTGTCACAGTGGGCATGAAGAGCATTTTTTTTGTGAAGAAACTTGCAGAAGCAATAGCAGCAATACCTAGCGATGGCAAAGGCCGCCTCACTACAGCGACGACGACATACTGTTGGCCCCAATTGCTTGTGTATAAAGATTGCAACATCGCTATTATTATTATTTTGATGCTATTTTAAGGAAACATAAAGCCACTTTGATGTGGCTACATGAATAGCGTATGCTGCGATTTCCCTAAATTTAGCAGAACTCGCGGGTTTGTGTGATGCGTAGCAACAAAACTACTAGAATATGGTGTGCTTATTTCATGCTACAAACTGCTAGAACACGCCTTCTCAGAGGTTCAGTTTATCTTTCTAGCAAGCATGGCAGTAGCAACTCTTCCTAGCTAGAAGAGAGGCTACAAAGCAAGCTGCAGTCGCTCATATGTAGAGAGAAGCCTCGTGTCAATGCTGAAACAAGCAAGCTACAGCCAGAGTGTAGCAAGAAGCCTCTCGTCTCAATGATGAAAAAAAATAAAAGCCGAGTTGACACAGGTAGTGGAGTTCTGATATCCATGGGTTGTCCACTTTGTCAAGCACCACTGCAAAACTAAGCGAAACTACAAGCAATGGAAAGAGGGCAAGCAGAAAGACTGCACAAGGGTGGCGGCATGTTGTACAGGAGGAGCAACACCTGTAGGTGAGCCGTTGACGCCTTGATTTATAAAGCAGTCTTGACGCTGTCTACTTTTCGCCCTGTAGTGCATTGCCTTTGTCCACGCCCTCTAGTGCATGGTTCAAAATCTTGTTATTTTGAGTGATGTCGGACAATGCTGAAAATAGCCAACGTTGCTTTTGGATGTATCGCCTTGTATCGCATGGTTCAACATGTCGTTATTTTGAGTGATGCCGGCCAATGCTCAAAATAGCCAACGTTGTTTTTGGATGCTCATAAAAGCTAAGAAGTCATGCACGCTGATGGTGTCTACATGTCTCAGCCAGCTAAGTTATTCACAGTTTGGCAATATTGCATCATTTTGATGATGCTCTAGACTTGGCGTGTGAAGACAGTAACGGGTAGGTACACTTGGCTGAAGTTATGCAGGTAGGACTCAATTTAAGTGGTGATAGTCTAGGGTGGGGTTGTAGTCCCGGACTGAGGTGCAGACAACTTCGGCCCTTCCTTTTAATTCGGCCTCGCATGGTCTCTCTTGCTGCAATATGTCATAAAATATTTCATGTAATTTTATGATCATTTTATGTGATCGTAAACTAATGTGTATGATGGTCTTCATGTGCATGATTTTCGACGTAGACTGGCAAGGTTCACCAAGACCTGCAATGACATATTATGTGTTATGTCTTATTTTCTCCGTCCATGGCTTTGATTCTTGATGCATGCTATTGATCTTGTCACAATTTGTCATAAATTACTTCACATAATTTGGCGACCATTTTATGATGGTATACTAACGTGCGTGATGGTTTTCATACGAATCATTAATGTAGAGATTGTTGGAGCTTTTTACCAAGCCATTATCTGCTGACTAATCATTGTCTTGAGGTTTTGTAGATTTTGCACAAAACTAGTGTCTCTAATGCCATGGTACATAAAGCCATAATGGTTTCTATTTCAAAGTTTTTCTCAGTGTCTCTAATGCCATGGCGAATACCGTGATGCCATGGTACGTAAATCCATGATGATTATTACTATTTCAATGTTTTTATTTGTTGAAAGCGTCTCTGATGCCATAGTACGTAAATCCATCATGGTGATTCCTATTTCAAAAAATTTCTAAGCATCTCTAATGACATGGTACGTAAAGCCATGATGGTGACTGTCTCTAATGCCATGGTACATAAAGCCATGATGATGTTTTGTTAGTACTTTGGTCATGGTGATTTTCGTTGATACCATGATGATATTTCATTGATACCATGGTTATTCTCGGTGATGCCATGATGATATTTCGTTGATACCATGGTTATTCTCGGTGATGCCATGATGATATTTTGTTGATTGCATGGTGATTTTCGTTGATACCATGGTTATTCTCGGTGATACTATGATGTTGTTTCGTTGATACCATGGTTATTCTCGGTGATGCCATGATGTTGTTTCATTGATACAATGATTATTCTTGTTGATATCATGATGTTGTTTCGTTGATACCATGGTTATTCTCGGTGATACCATGATGTTGTTTTGTTGATACAATGATTATTCTATGATGGTTTTCGTTGATACCATGATGATTTATTAATTTTTATTGATACAATGATGATTTATTCATTGATATCACTACGTTAATAAATGTCGTTTTATGTAGTATACACACATGTCATTTGCATCACGTATCATGAATCTTGTACTTTTTATGTTCATACTTTATGTCCACATATGTTGTCGTGCGTTTATATGTCGTCAAAAGAGTGGCGTCGCGAACCATCTCTTATGGCATTGTGAACGTAATTATTTCACTAACGATGCTAATAATTTTCATGACTATGTTTTTGAGTCTATGATCTATGTAGGATTGATCAAAGAAGACATATTTGGTGATTTCATATTGATAACAACATGAAGATATGTTTGGTGATACGATAGTGATGACAAGCTACATAGCAGATTCATGGAGACACTTCTAATTACGAGCTAATCGATAGCCTTTACACCTATTTATTGAACCTTTGTATTCATTACTTATTTGATAGGATAGGAGTAAGGTAACTCCTCATAAAACAGTCATTGTAAAAGGAGTGATGTACCTCCTCATAAAATATTCATTGTAAAAGGAGTGATGTAGCTCCTCATGAACATTTGTATATTCAATGATGTTTATAATATAGCGGTGGGTGTATATAGAGCTGTGGGTTTTTCCCTTGATCCCCCAAGGGTTTTTTCATCCACTGTTAGGGACCCTTATTTGAGCGGGGGTGTTGAGCTTATATGTGAAGCTACTCAATATATGGCTTCTCTATATAAGGCACCCAGGTCCCCTCTATATATACACCATCTCATGTGTGTATTCTACACACTTTGGGGCTTGCATATGATGGTGTCGTTTCTCTCTCTTCTCGTCTACCTGTCGCTCTCTCCCTCGAGTTAAACATATTATAACAAATACGTGCAAGAGGGAAAAGGGGACTCTTGCATGGGGGGAGATTGCACCCAGTGTCTTTGTATTCTTCTCTCCTCTCTCTCACCGTGCCAGGCGTAGCACTCCGCTCTAGGAGGTGCGCCTGTGTATGTTCTCTTCTTCTCTCTTGCGTGTTGTCTCACTCTGTTTGCGTACATCACGGTTTATGTGCTATGGGAATTGCCAGGTATGCAGATTTGTCGGTTTATGCTAGATATTGTGTTATCTTGGGTATTTTGCAGGGCAGCTGTAGCAGTGGTATCAGAGTTAGCAAAACGTCCTTGGACATCACTCTGAAAAAGGAAATTATGATAGCAATCATACTTCAAAGCTAAGCTCTTTTATTTTTTTTATTTTTTTTATTTTTTATAACACTATGACAATGATTCTATTGGTCAAATTCGCTATTTCTTCTTCTTAGTTTGATCATTATATAGTTTGGTTAAGTTAGACCACCGTGATCTCTGGATTACTTAGGTGTTGTGAAGGATAGTTAATTAGGATCTTATGATTACAGTTAATAAGAGCGTCGCAATCTATCAGATATTATGAATGTAACCAATAGCATGCAAAGTTATGGATGGAGAAGAATACAGAGAAATTTAAATATACTAGGATTATGTACAATCTTTAAGGAAAGTTTAAACTAGTAGAACCGTGTACATAGCAAGAGACGGAGAAGACGGAATATGGATGAGAACTGTATGGAGAATCTCTCTTGACAAACGAGTAGAAGAGGAAGAAGAAGACAAATTCATGCGGTTATGTTTTTTTTAATTTCTTCTCTGTCTCTCCTTCTCGTAGTGGGAAAAGACACCTACAAGAACACTTATAGTAGTGCAAGGGAATTCAAAGTCTTCCGATAACTCCTCGAACTGAACAGACCCCTGTAGGCTAATCTTGTGCTCAAAACACCTTATTATTCATGACATAAACTTCCCTTAGTGGGAACGAATCACAAGTGTTCATAGTTGTGGGACTCTGTTATGTGCAGACCTGGACGACAGTACCAATGCGGCTCAACTAAAAAAGCATGGCACAGTATAAGCGGCGCTACGCAGCAGTGGTTGCTACTGATACAAGTACCGACGACCAGTGTCGACGACAACCCAACATGTTGTGAACACCTAACCAAAGCAGCCATTGTCCTACTCACATGCAGGCGCTATCAGACTCGCATGCATGCAGTTCGCCAACAGTAATATCGACTCCAATCTAGCAGTTGCGCCAACCACTGGCCGTTTTTTTCTCTGTCTCTCGTTCTCCTGCAGCCATTTTGGCTCACTCCCTTGTGCCAACCACCATCCACTCCAAACAACCCCTCTCCCTCTCTGTCAGTCGTAACTTGTCCAACCTCTCTCCCCCTCTCTCTCTCTCTCTCTCTCACTACGGACGTCAACCACTGCAATGGAGTGGTTCTTTCACTCACCACATGCGCACCACCAATATCACCAATGGCTGCATGCGGCAAGTACCACTCCTTCTCAGGCTCGCAATGAATCCCAGCTCCAGCCCTTTGCGGCACCGTGTTTTTTTTTTTAAACTGCATGTCATGCAATATCCCTTACTCTATCTCTCACACTCTCTCTTTGGTGGTAAACTACCCACCCAGTTACTCTCTCTTTCTCTCATGCTATGGCGACCGCCAGCCAACTCCCTCTCTTTCTCACTTTTCCCCTCTACTGTCAGTTAACGAGCGACTCCAGCTCTCTCGGCAATCCGAATCACCCTCTCACATTCTCTTTCTCCCTACCCCCACCAACCCAGTATCTCCTTCTCCGACGGCCAGCTGCTCACCATGCAGCAGGTCCTCATCACTTTCGTGCGGCAGTGAATATCTCTCTCTCTTTCTCTCTCTCAGTTGCTTGCATGGCATCGCCCACCCAGCAAAATAGTGGCACCCATAGTTCTAAGTGCAACCAATCCGTCTCGTTGTGCCCACCACATCACTAGATTGCATGACCACCTACTGGCAACAACCACATCAAACAGGGCTGCAGCACGTGCCCTCCCACCCCTCGCATGGCGCAATGCACACCACCACAGAAAATGGAAAAAAGGGACGACTGCTAAATTATTATTATTATTATTTATAAAAAAAATTAACCAGCTGCCAACCAGATGCAAAGCTGATAATTCCAACCCACCACATCATCCTCTCTCTTGCCCACACCATGCATAGGGCATCAATCAGTATCTTTCTCTCTCTCTCTTTCTTTTGCAGACGCAGGTACTCTTCTTGTTCTAGTATCGCTACAGCTTGTGGAGACAAGGCACTATTTGAGCACGTTAAGGAAACCACTTGCCTTGTTGATTGAGCACGCTCTTCAGCACACGGTACAATTTGTGGAAGCTTTTGCGGCAGGTCTTGACTCACTACCAGACATTGAGGAAGATCTTTTCGTGCTCACCACCCCGATTATTAGGTGGTGCTCCACACGCCAACTTCTTCAAAAGTGCTTCGATTACGTGTGTCGCATCATTTTTTCTTCTTCATGGCTCTCCACGACATTAGGATTTCTATTCTGCAAGATTACGCCGTCGGCAATGAAATCTGTTGGGGTATTGAAGTCTGTCACTACTTTCCCACTCGTCGCTCAATTACAAATTATTTGGTACCCAACACTCTCCACGCTTGGCATGAATATGTTGAAGGGCAACCAGAATTTCCTGGACTTCCGGACCTCGGCACACCTTGCCCTGGAAACATCGAGTGGGCTAAAGCAAAACTTCGCATAGGAGAAATCCGCATCACCAATAAAATTCTTTACATTAATGCCTTTGACTTACTGCACTCGCCGACGGTGGAGACCACTCGGGCTCGCAAAGCACTCATCCTCAATCAACAGTGGGGCTGCTTTCCTATTGTTATGTTTAAAGTTTGGGACAGGTTTGTCAAGCATAACGTCTATCAGTCTTTTCATTGTGTACCACCCGACCACTTCCACAATGTCTTTGGTAAAATTCTATGTAATAACCCCCACAATATCCTCATCATGTATGATACTTATCACAAACCACGTATGTCTGCGGATTTTCGAGACGTTTGCATTGGTAATCAATGGGATGTTGATTGACCCTATCTCTCTGACCATCTATCAGAACACAGAGCCGAAATCCACGCACGTGAACACATCCCCACTACCAATCTCACCCTTCCTGATGCTTGGTACGATGACCATAAACCTTATTTTCGAGACGTTTGCATTGGTAATCAATGGGATGTTCATTCACCCTATCTCTCTGACCATCTATCAGAACACAGAGCCGAAATCCACACACGTGAACACATCCCCACTACCAATCTCACCCTTCCTGATGCTTGGTACGATGACCATAAACCTTATTTTTCTCACCTTGAATATGGCCCATGGCAGTCTCAAGAACCACAACACAACTATTCTGACTGGAAAGAAATGACCCCAATTGCTGCAGGTTACAACTAGGAAGCAGAAGTTCACCGTATCTAGGGTGATAAAAAACCCCTCTAATTTCTTTATTTATTCAGTACTTGTCATTTTTTTCTAGATTTTCTAGTCTATGCCTACACTAGTTCCGACATAAAACTACAATTTTCATCACAAGGTCCCCTGCTCAACATAAAATCATCATCTCTTCTCCGACCGCCAAAGAGAACCAAAAATCTATATTCTCATCCCTAGTTCTAGCTCTACTTAACACATATTTTGTCATAATAAAGGCTTCTAGGCAAAGGTAGCTCACGATCAAATTACTTTTGGGTTGTTTGTCCAATCAGTCACGATTAATCATTGTAGACGTCTGTCAGTCCTCAATGTAATTTTGTCTCCCACATTGCACTATAAAATCCAATTAGATCTCCTGATTTACATTTTTTTATGCCTTGTTCATGGTTTTTGTCTATCTGTGCTATTTCGTTAGGACTGCAACATTTTCTCACATTTCCATTTTCGCAGGACTATGGCTAACTTTTAATTTGTGTTCCAGCTTCAGTTAATTTATTTTTCGATGGTTGAATCAAAGTGCTAACACTGTATGTTCTAAATATGTGATCTCACACTAATCTTGAATCAAAATTCTCAACAGACCACATAGTCTTTTATTTTATTTCAAATTACTAACACAAAATTAACATATTTTGGAATTGTTAATTATACTATGGTGCAAGTTTGATAGTCGTAGTTCTCCTTAGCTTCTACAAATCTATTTGACACGCCTCAGATTCAAGTTACGATCATATCTCTCTCCACAAACACACTGGCTCATGTAATTTTGATGCAGTGTACCCTCAAGGTATGTACATTAAGCTCACTCCCCTTTTTATAATTGCTTTACCAACAATATTTTATAGATTAGGCAACCCACATCTCTCATGTCATCACTAATACTTATAAAATGGAATCTCAGATACATCACTCCTATTTTTAAATTTCATTGCTCTACATTATCTGCTCACTGAATGCTCCATCAAATGCTCCGATCATGGCTTCTAATTGTACTATAAGTACTTTTTGTAAAGATGATTTGTCAATAAGCCCTGCAGCTACTCATGTGAGCCACGGTGTTTTGGGATGGTGCACAACAATTTGTAAGTGCCTTGATATACTGCACTGCCATGTCAACATAGTAACTATTTTTATTCTCTCCTTTATGCCTTGTCTAGTCCATTGGTCACAAACACACAGATCCGCCGATTTAGGCAGTGTGTCAATGCTCATCTAGTGCAGATTCGCCGATTTAGGCAGCACAACAACAAACTACAGATTCACACTTTTTTGAACTTATATCAAATGCAGATTCGCCGATTTAGGCAGCACGTCGGGTGTAGATTCACCGATTTAGGCAACACCGATCACAAAATAATGCGGCAGTGACTGGCCACCAGTGCAACTGGTATGATTTTGTTACCCGGGTACAGAATGAAAGTGATTTGGATTTGGACTTATATTGTGGAATTGGAATTGGAATTGGATTGGGATTTGGTATATGATGATTACTTTATCACGACAGTGTTTATGTGATGAGACTCGACATTATGAGACTGATGATGAGTGTGACCAATAATATCCTGATTCATCAGGGTATGACATATAGTGCTTATTCTAGTGGTATGGGACACTAGAATAGGTAGTATGTGGATGACAGCAGGCATAAGCTAATGTTGTTTAGTCTCATAAATTTTTCTTTTATTATGTGATGTTTTTGACACAACATACTAATCACTATTTTTGACAAGTATTGTTTGCAGATTTTTATATTCGCAACTGAGGACAGTTGCTTTCCAACGGAGAGGTATGTTATAGAAATGATATTTTATGATTTATTATAGCTGACAGGTGGAAAAGACTAGACCGAGCTTGGCCTATGCAAATGTATTTTTATATCATGTACATTTTATTATTCAAGTGCTCTTTTATGAGCTTTGGCCAAATATGACCGGTCGGCCAGTTTGTAACCAATTTGACCATTCAAGAAATCTATATAACAAATACGTGCAAGAGGGAAAAGGGGACTCTTGCACGGGGGGAGATTGCACCCAGTGTCTGTGTATTCTTCTGTCCTCTCTTCTCCTCTCTCTCGCCGTGCCAGGCGTAGCACTCCGCTCTAGGAGGTGCGCCTGTGTATGTTCTCTTCTTCTCTCTCGTGCGTTGTCTCACTCTATTTGCGTACGTCACGGTTTATGTGCTATGGGAATTGCCAGGTATGCAGATTTGTCGGTTTATGCTAGATATTGTGTTATCTTGGGTATTTTGCAGGGCAGCCAGGCTTCCAGCTGTAGCAATAGCTCGTCGGCTCCGAAATTGAAAGAGCTTTAAAAAAAAAAAAAAGAGTATGGAAAAATAAAGTTGGTGCAATGCTTTGTCAATGTCCATATCTTTCTAGTACGAGCGGAACGACACCCATGAAGCAAAATTTGACTTCAGAATCAAAATCTGCATAGTAAAAAATACACTAAAAATAGCTAAATTTTAAAAAAATTATCCCAAAAATTGTGCGCTATTTTTTTGTCTGATATCAATAAGTGTATTTGAAAACCCATTATGACAAAGTTTGTCGTAGCGTTAAAAAAAAAAGATTATTTTTTAATTATTAATTACTTTTTAATTATTTTTTTAATTTATGCCACTTGCGGATATCCCTTGAATGGCCGAAATCATTATGAAGACACCTCAGCCACCCCTGGGCTCACACCATAGGACGGCCATGTTGGAGGTCAAGGATCAAAGCGTGCACTCGGTTCCATTTGAAAATCCTATGTCCTAGGGCTTTCTTCTTCTATCTTGTGAGATCCTTGTGGCCCTATGGTGGCAATGTGAAAGCTTGTGGACCTAGGGCCATAGGGTGGCAATGTATAAGCTCAAGAGCCATAAGTTACCCTATATTCCATTTGGGAATCCTATGGCCCTAGGGTTTAGGGGCGACAATGGATAAGCTCCAATACATAGCCCTATGTTCCAGTTGGAGATCCTATGGCCCTAGGTCCACGACAATGTATAAGCTCAAGAGCCATACGTTGCCGTACTTTCTAGCTGGAGATCCTATGGCCCTAGGGTCATGGAGTGGCAATATGTAAGCTCAAGGGCCATAGGGTGCCACATGTCCCATATGGAGATCCTACGGCCCTAGGGCCATGGGGTGGCAATGTATAAGCTCAATGGCCATACATTGCCTATGTTCCATTCGGAAATCCTATGGCCCAAGGTTAATGGGGTGGAAATGTATAAGCTCAAGGGCCATACATTGCATATGTTCCATTTGGAAATCCTATGGCCCTAGGGTAATGGGGTGGCAATGTATAGGCTCAAGGTCATAGGGTGCCACATGTCCCATATAGAGATCCTATGGCCCTAGGGCCATGGGGCTGCATTGATATCTTGGCCACCTTTGACATCTTGGCCATAGGTTGTCTTTTTGTATGTTTTGAAGTCTTGTGGCCCTAGGGCCATAGGGTGTCAATGCTCACACCCTTGGGTTTAGAACCATAGGTTGTCTTTTTGTATGTTTTGAAGTCTTGTGGCCCTAGGGACATAGGGTGTCAATGCTCAAACCCTTGGGCTTAGGGCCATAGATTGTCTTTTTGTATGTTTTGAAGTCTTGTGGCCCTAGGGCCATAGGGTGTCAATGTATAATCTCAAGGGCCATACGTTGCCATGGGGTTGCATTGATATCTTGGCCACCCTTGAACCTGCACCCTTGAGCTTAGGGGCCTTAGGTTCTCTTATTGTATGTTGTGAGATCTTGTGGCCCTAGGGCCATAGGGTGGCAATGTATAAGCTCAAGGGCCATACATTTCCTATGTTCCATTTGGAAATCCTATGGCCCTAGGGTCATGGGGTGGCAATGTATAAGCTCAAGGTCCATAGGGTGTCACATGTTCCATATAGAGATCCTATGGCCCTAGGGCCATGGGGCTGCATTGATATTTTGGCCACCTTTGACATCTTGGCCATAGGTTGTCTTTTTGTATGCTTTGAAGTCTTGTGTCCCTAGGGCCATAGGGTGTCAATGCTCACATCCTTGGGCTTAGGGCCATAGGTTGTCTTTTTGTATGTTTTGAAGTCTTGTGGCCCTAGGGCCATAGGGTGTCAATGTATAAGCTCAAGGGCCATATGTTGCCCTATGTTCCATTTGGAAATCCTATAGCCCTAGGGTCATGGGGTTTCAATGTATAAGCTCAAGGGCCATACATTGTCGTATGTTTCATATGCCGATCCTATGGCCCTAGGGTCATGGGGTTGCAATGTATAAGCTAAGGGCCATACATTGTCGTATGTTTCATTTGGAGATCTTATGGCCCTAGGGTCATGGGGTGCCATAGGATGTATATATACTTGACATGAAACTCCCTATGGCCCTAAGGCCATAGGATGTATATATACTTGACATGAAACTCCGTGAGGTGATCTTGAGGACAACCCTATGGCCTTCAGGCCTTAGGGAGCTAATATAGAGCAAATATGCTTTATACTGGCATAGAGAGCTATGGCCCTAGGGCCGTAGCAAAACAACGAGGGCACCTTGTGGTCCAGGGGCCATAGGAAGTCAATATAGATCATAGAGCATAGACGATAGAGCATAGAGCACAAAGAGATTCTTAGTAGCATAGAGGGAACCCTATGACCTTCAGGCCACAGGGTGCTTCTCATGAAATACCCACATACATACTTGTTATGCTTTATGATACGTAAATCAATATACTCTGCAAGCGGTTTGTTTAACAATTATTCTTGCAAATCTTCTTGCAGGTATGGCTAATTTCAATCATGGTGATAGAGTGTGCATGTTTGTAGCGACACAAAAGGTTGCCATTGGGACTGTATTTGAAATAAATCCAAGTGCATATTGTTCTGGCATGCTTATTGGGGAAGGCAATGTATCGGTGTCAGTTGATTTGTGTTTTGAAAAGAAAGCACTCATCCCTTTTCCAACAATGGATGCATTGACAGTGGTAGATTCTTTTCATAGTATTGTGAAATGGAGTAGTGGGTTGTTGCAACATATAAATGAGATGCAGTACAAAGGGGCTTCTATGCATGAGGCTGACAAAGCAGAAGGTGCATTAGATGCACAATGTAATGGAATGAGCTACAGAGAGGTTTGGAAGGATAAGAGGGTTCAACTTTGGGATGAAACCAAAACACGTGTAGTAGCCGAAGGGGTTGTCATGTATGTGTGTCCGTTTGACTCAGTAAACTTTGGTGAGCTAGGTGAAGATAACATTGGTATTGGTATCGAAACATCCTATGCAGATGAGGCTACTATTTCTGCAGAAGCTAGTGTATGCAGTATTAATCTAGTTTGTTGGCCTATCAAGAGAGTGACAACTATGGATGGAAAAGAATTGTTATTATATGAGGATCAACATGCTATCCATGAGTTACAAGACACATGCATTGAATCAGCTTATTTGGTAGAGCCTATTTCAAAAAAGTGGAAATATTGCTTTGTAAATAGGAAGCCAAAAATGTCAGTGAAAGCTTCTAAGAGATCCAATCAAGCATCTCTAGCATCTGTCCAACTTGTTTCAACCATAGATTGTTGTTCCAAAAGGTGTTGTCAATATGCCAATCGAGATAAGGTGATGGCTATGCACAATGAATTTTGGGGATAGAGTTTGAAAAATAGAACAAACTATGTGTATGATACAATGTTGACTGCATGGCGTGAGAACAAAACAACTACAAAGACATGCTATGTGTTTTCTTTTAATGGCAGTGAGGTTTGCAGTAGAGCTTGGTACGAAATTCATGGCATTCCAAAAACTTCATTTTATAGTTACCGCGAACATTTTGAGAATGGGATTAGACGCTCAGTGCATGGTAATCATGGTGTCATGAGAAAAGGAAGAGACCATACAGAAATGGGAAGGGCATTGATGCGCTCTTTTGTTGATGAAAACTTGGAGAGAATGCCACATAAGAGTAGAACCATGGAAGATGGTACTAGGGAAACTTTTCTTGCAATACCAAACACGTACAAGCAAGTAGACATTTTACATGATGTCAATAAAACACTTGACAATATGAGTCTCAAGCCAATGTCTAGCACGACATTCAATAGGATTTGGAATACAGAGTTTGCTAATGTGACATTGTCAAAAACAAGTGAGTTCTCCAAATGTGTTGTGTGTAGTCGGATAAATTCTCAACTAGAGTCAACAAAGGATGACGAGATGATTGCACATTTGAAGGATGAACGTCGAATTCACATGTTGCAACAACAAAGTTGTAGGAATGTGTACTACACCTGGCGTAAGTTCTTCCAGTTGCAAAAGGATAAGTATTTATGCATTATACATGATAAAATGGATCAAAAAAAGACAACAATACCTAGGTTGCGTGTGAACTCAAAAGATTATGCGAATGCATATCAATTGCAAGTATCATTAACAGGTATGATAACACATGGACATGGTCATGGAATGTATGGTCACTTATCACTTAATGGTCTATGGCCTTCAGATCCCAATGCTACAATTGGTTCCCTTGCATTATGCTTACAGAATTTGGAAAGAACAGAAAACCATGGACAAGGAGATTTATTCCATGACGGTATGCCACACAGCAATGTAACGTTATTCAATGCATTGAACGCAAGGAGAGCTCTAGACCTCCAAAACAAAATGAAGCAAGAGCGTGAGAGGAATCATTAACTGACACCACCGTTGGCCATACAAGGATGTAATGAATAGATTGTACACATACAATCAACTTCCTCTCAATGTGTTGTGGATACCATATCCACTCCTGTATTTCAAAAATTTCCTAAGAATCTTTTGCTACAACTAGATAATTTTGCAAGAGAGAATAAAAATCAATATTTGTTTGCATACTTATCCTTGTTAGTAGCAAAAGGAGTTTTCAAAGCCGCGCATTTGGGATTCTTAATGGTGAGTCATACACATGAGGACATAGATGCAATGTTTAGTAGGTTCTCAGAAAGATTGCGAACAGGAATGACATTCACTTTTCCACATCTCATGGAACATTTTCAAAAATGTGAAAGCTCAGCTCCAGCACCATTTTTGATGACACAAGTTCCCGACTTTAAATCCTTTGTGCAAGGGTACATGTGTGACGGAAAAGATGCTCTAGTCGGACACTCTAAGCCACTTCAATTTTGTTTCTATATGCAAGGTGAAGTCCCAGTAATGCAGTACAACATTCATCCCAAACCATCGGATTGGATGCCAAAGGAGTCGGGAATTGAGTTGTGTAAAAAATATGACCAGGGAAAACCAAAATTACCAACAGGCTGTCCAGATGTGGTACCTATAGCAGACTATGCATGTGAGAGATAGTCGGCTTGTTATTCAAGGGATTAAGTCATATCTTGAATTTTGGAAAAGATGTTCTCTATTAAAGGGAAAGGACCATGACTCCAAAAAATACATGGAGCTGTTATCACTTATTGGCAAAACATAATCAATGAGCTTGAACAACCAACCAATAAACACATTAGTGAATATACAACATTTTGGCCAAAGACTATAGGGAGTCATCAAATGCAAGAGATAGAGGAAGACAGAGATGAGTTTCAAGGATATGAAGAATTGAATGATCACTATGTTGGTCCTCAAAGTGCAAGACCACAAGAGGCCTTTAGGCCTCAAATTGATGTAAGAAAAGGGGATCTTGTTCTTGTGAGACCCGCAGATCCTGAATATCCGATATGGCTAGGAGTGGCAGAGTCAAACGTTGATGTAGACAAATCATCTCCTAACTAGAAGAAAGTCCTGATTCAGTATTGGGCACCAAAACATTGAAAACGAAATCCCACAATTCAAGAACAGTATGAGGATTGTTGGAAAAAGAGTTGGTGCTACAATCTTGCTGACCCAAAGCGCTGGGAGTGTGTTGATACAATTGTATGGTCATGGACTCCAAGGGGTGAAAGAATTGCGGAAACAATCAAGATCCCATCAAATGTCATGGAGAAGGCACAGGCTAGCCTAATAGGAGAAATTGAATAGCATTTCATATCTTGCTCATTGTTTTATTTCTCAAGCTTATGTATGATTTTATGAAGTATTTTTAAACACCCACATAAAAATAAAAATTCTAAAAGGTGTTTCTCAACACCACCATTTTCTTGGGAATCTACCTCTTTTATGAAGTGTTTTGAAACACCCACATAAAAATAAAAATTTTAAAAGGTATTTCTAAACACCACCATTTTCTTGAGAATCTATCTCTTTTATGAAGTGTTTTGAAACACCCACATAAAAATAAAAATTTTAAAAGGTGTTTCTCAACACCACCATTTTCTTGAGAATCTATCTCTTTGTCACATTCCCAATTAAATGAAATTTTTCCAAATTTAATGGGAAATAGGAATCCATAGGTGTTGAAATTAGTCCCAAAGTTGTGGAATTTTCCCATTTCATCTAAAATGGTGTTTTTTCCTTTGTTTTTCCGTGGCAATGCTAGCAGTTGTGGAATGCTCCTCTTATAGTGAGGCTGTTGGAGTAGGTAGTCACAACAAGGATATTTAATTCCACAAAAAATTATAGGGAAGAAGTAATAATTGCTACACATCTCTGCAAGCATGGATGGAAAGAGCGGTCAAAAGCAACGAGTTTAAAGTTCTTGATGCCCTTCACAAACTTGACGTCGTGCTACACAAAATCCTTTTTTCCAATCTTTGTGGTTGCTAAATATCCAAAAGATATTGTGCTTGTCATTATCTTGGTCTATATGTATGCCAAATATGGTGCACTTGACAAATCACAAAAAGTGCTTGAGGAGATTGTTATTGCCTCTTCCAATGCATTGATTGGGAGATGTACAAGATTAGGGCCAATAATTTCTAAGCCATTTTCAACGGATACAAAGCATTGAACTGCATTGGTCGCAAGATACACACAATGATAGCGGGGCCAATTGTGACGAAAAGTGCTTGAGGAGCATCTTGGTCGGAAATGTCCTCTCTTGGAACGCAACAAGAGTAGAGCCAAATGTGGTGTGCTTCAAAACGCACAGAAAGTTCTTGAGGAGCAATGTGCACAAAATATGTCATGCTTGGAACTCCCATGTTCAATATGGATGCCAATTGTGGTGCGCTTGAGAAAGCACAAAAAGTGATTGACGAGCTTCATGTCCCAAATGCTGCCACTTGGAATGCACTGATTCTGAAATGTACACAACAAGAGTAGGGCTAGAAATCTCTAGGCTATTTTCAATGGATGGAAGCATTGGAATGCACTAGTCATGGGATGCGCACAACAAGAGCAGGGCCAGAAAGATGTAGGCTATTTTCAGCTTCCTATTTGGAGTGTGGACTCTTGGAATGCATTGATAGCAATATTTGCCCCACAAGAGAAATAACTAGTTTGTTTTGAGTAGATGTAATCACCTACATATGCATCTTGAAGACATGTCACGCAAAATGATGATATGGGCACAAAAAATCAATATTATATGAGGATGTGTGGTACAGATGGATACAAGCTGCTCCACAAAAAAATCCAAAAAAGAAACACTAATCGCTACACTCTTTGCAAGCGAGGATAGGAAGAGCAATCAAAAAGCAATGAGATTACAGAAGTTCTTGATGAACTTCGCAAACTTGACGTCGTGCCACACAAAGTCATTTCAATCTTCGTGGTTGCTGAATATCCTGAAAAAAGATATCGTGCTTGTCATTATCTTTGTCAACATATTTTCCAAATATGGTGCACTTGAGAAAAAAAATGCTTGAGGAGCTTATTGTTGCCTCTTCAAATGCATTGATTGGGAGAAGTACAAGAGCACGGCCAATAAGAGGCTAGGTTGTTTTCACCGGATGCAACGCATTGAAATGTATAGATTGCCAAATACGCACAGTAGGAGAGGGGCGAGTTGTGGAATGTGTGCAACAAGAGCAACACCAAAGGGCATTGAAAAAAGATGTCGTATTTGGCATTGTCTTGTTTGATATGCCAAATGTGGTGCGCTTCAAAAAGCACAAAAAGTGTTTGAGAGGCATACTGGTCTAAAATATCGCCTCTTAGAATGCAGTGATTGCGAGATGTGCGGAACAAGAGCAACGCCAAATTCAGGAGTCTGGACTCTTCGAATGCAGTGACTGTAGGATTCGCCACATGAGAAAGCTCTAGTCTGTTTCAGTAGATGCAATCACCTATGCATGCATCTTGAAGGCATGTGACTCTACGCCTTTTCTACGCACAACAGGAGCATGGCCAGAAAGATGTCATCCTTGGCATTGCCTTGTTCATTCAAGCCCCTAGATTCTCTTATGGAACCCTGAGTTTATAGAGGGGATATGACTTGCGAATACCTTTTATAGAAGGGATATGACTTGCGAATACACACGATGCCTCTCTAACGTCGAGCGGATTATGAATTGAATAGTGTCGGCTGATGATGACGGGTAGTCCATATTTAAGGCAAAGAAAGGATGAGAATTTTATAAAGAGAAAGTAAGACGAGAGAAGATGGCGAAGATGCCGAGCTTCTGCAGCGTTTGTCTTTTGATAGTGGTCAGGGCGACGGAGGGTATTCCAGATCGATCTGGAGGGTTTTGGGATGGGTTTTGCGGAACCTGAAGTGACTGCGGGGAGCGTTCGCGTCAAGTGCGGCGGCTGCAGCGTCAGCAACGTGCGGCTGGCGTGCTCGGGGCCCGAATGGACGCAAGACCTCCTGATGGGCGACCGATCTAGCCTCCGCCTAGAGCGCAATGGACAGTGTCTGGTGGCCTTCGGCCACACGCTCAGCCCCGACTCGAGCACCGCTTTCACCTACATGTACTCTCGCCTCCGTCTCTCCCCTCTCTCCGCCACCTTCCATTGCCCTGGCCAAGCCTCGGGGCCAAGCCTCGGTATCCTCCCTCAATTCGCCAGCGCCTTCTCCGCTAGCCACGTACAGCTGAGCTTCATTTGTCCTCTTCTACCTCTCGAAATATAACTAGTTATATATGATCATCAGAAGTTTCTCTCTCTGTCTCTCTCGCGGAAGTGGTTTCTATATAACATTGTTTTATACATGGCTTTAGGATCTCAACATAGCATTGCATCTTATTCTGCAATGCTCTTGGCATAGCTAAATAATCCTTTTTCATTCTAATCTTTAAGACACCCCATGGAAGCGGGGATCCTTTAGAGTGTTGATCACATATATCAGCATTCCTAGTTTCCCAAATGAAGGTAAGCATCCAAACTCTAAGCGACATCAAACATAAATGTAGACCCTCATCCCCACTTTGCAACATCCCAAAAAGCATCATGTACTTAGAAATCTTGATCCGCCAGCAGAGTCTACAATAGCCTTGGAGAGATCTCCACCATTTATTAACTTGCATACAATCCCAATACAAAATATGTTTCAAAGATTCTAGTTTTTGACATCTAATACATTTTCCTTGTGTCATGTTCTTCCTTGCCAGCAGCTCCCCAATGGGCATGGCCCCTGTTTTGATTCGCCAAAGAAAGATTTTATGTTTGTAAGCATAGCTTGCATCCCAGTTGGACTCAATTCTATATAACCACCATTACCCCGAATGTTGAAACCCCCACATCCTGCTCCATCTCTCATGGATTTGGCTTCCTGACACCAGCAATCGATAGAAGATCTTCGTCAAAGAAGACCACCAATTGACCGAAGTATTCGGGAGTTCCAAATCCCAAAACCTTTGAGGTGAGTTTTGATTACATAGAATTGTGAAGATTGAAGACAATAGTTGACAACAATGCCCATGGTACTCTAAAGCCATCTCTGAGCCTGAACAATCTCCTGGCAGTGTAATGAACCGTGCCATCCCAGACCAATTTAGAGCATACATATTTCCATGATTGCAGAAGCATGTTATTAGTATTTCCACATAATTTCAATGGCATAGTTGAAAATTTATCCCAAGGAGACATATTCCAAAAACCATGAAAACATACAATAGCTTTGTCAATCAAAAACCATAATATCTGTGACCACCATTTATCAGTTACCAACATATGTCTCACGAGTGTACACTGCCTAGCCAACATTTGCGATTTCAAATGCAAAATTCCCTAAGCAATGGAGGTCTTATGGCTGGAGCCCCATAATAATTGCAGGTACCTAGATCTGAGACGGTTCATAGTAGTATCATACTAGTCAAGCGACAGTAAGAAATACAGTAAGTATGGAACGAGAATGGCCTAGAGCACTCTAACCCAAACATGGAAGGCCATTCATCAGAGTGCCAAAATGCCAATTTCAAACAAACCCTCTCTTCCACCCACTCAGTCAGCTGTTTAGAGGTAATTATATATGATCATCAAAAGTCCAAAAAATTAAAATCTCTCTCTCTCTCTCTCTCTCTCTCTCTCTCTCTCTCCCCCTCCCGGAAGTTGTTTCTATATTACATTGTTTTATACATGGCTATAGGATCTCAGTATAGCATTGCATATTATTTAACAATGCTTTAGGCATAGCTAAATAATCCTTTTTCATTCTAATCTTTAAGAGACCCCATGGAAGCGGTGATCCTTTAGAGTGTTGATCACATATAGCAGCATTCAAGGATTTCATTCACGTCTTCATGTGAACAGGGATTTGATTAAGGTAATCATGATCGTGTGATTACGTCAATGACTCTAGTATTTACACAAGAAAATCAGGTGATCACGTTAATTGTTAACATGACTTTTATTATGACCTACAAAAACCCATAGAGCCGGTTAGCCCTCAGGGGTTTTTATTCATCCCTGTGGGGCCATCGGGCTTTTTCATTTTCCCGGCGAGTCCGCCGGAAAAATGAAAAAGCCCGACGGGAGTAATTATATATAGTAAACAGTGTGCGAATCGTGCTGCTTTAGCTAGGCAAATCCTTGGGGAGTGTTTTCGAGTGCCGAGTATAGTCATCTCCAAGTGAACTGACCTAAGGTTACAGAGTCACAGGTCCTTTTTTGGGCCAAACGTGATTCTTAATTCGGTAACCACTTCTAAAACATTTTAATTTGTTTATCGATTCTAAGGTACAAAACCAAAACAGCTAAAAACTTGAGTCATGCTCATTGCGAAGAAGCCATTGGTCCAAATGAGGGCTGTAAGTGGTTTTAGAAGATGAGCATATGTAAATGAGGAGTCGATAGTCAAGGGTCGGATGTCCTGTACTAGTGTACTGGGCAGATAAAGATCCTTGAAATCTTGCATTTTTCACCATCATAGATTTGAGTTGATTTACACTTGTCGCTCCACAATATAAGAGATATAATCCTTAATTGGGTTAAAATAGCTTTTATACATTGAATTGGTTGCATGGAGGGGCTACAATCCTTCACTGGGTACAAGTAGTCCTCAATTGAGGGATTATATTAAAGATTTATTTGCGTTAGTTCATAGATTGGTTTATACAGAGAGTGCATTTTGTATTAGGATAGATTATTGATGCATGAAATGACCAATCATATATTTTATTGCTTTTGTTTATTTTTTGTAGCAATTGAAATTAGATGTGTTTTATCGTTTGCAAATCAAAGTGGACATATAAATAATCATTATAATAATAATTACATTGAGAGATTCATAGCATTGTTATAGTTATTATGTCGTGCATAGACTGTATTGTAATGCGTATGTTTGTTCACAATATAGGTGATCGATATGTGGATTGACTAGCATGCATTGAAAATCTCATATTGTGCATCATGGTTACTTTCATATTGAATGGTTTTTTAATTTTAATATATAGTGAAAATAAGAAAAATGTTTCAAAAACTGAACATCTCTGCTTCTTTTGTCTTCAGTTTTAATTTAAAAGCAATGGTGAAAAATGTGTGCACAAGTGGTATGAAGAAGCCAAAGAATAACACAATTCTTGGCAAAGAGTGGGATTATGCTCAGAACATATGCAGCCGATATATGGAGTGGCAATGTAAATTTTGTCACACAACAAAATTAGGTGGTGCGCCACATATGAGGGATCATTTTCTGGGTAGCGTTAAAAAGAGTTGTAAGAAATGTGAATATCCTTAGGCACCTGCAGTTGCAAAGCATTTGAGAGAAGAGCTCCCTAAAAAGGGTGGCAAGAGACAACATATATATAGCTCTGAGGCTTCAAGTCAAGAGTTCTTAGAGCCAAATATTAACTCTGTAGATCCTGTAGTGATGGAAACTAACCTTGGAGAACAACCTACGCAGGGAGATGAAATTCCAGGGAGTGTTTCTTTTAAGCGTCACAATGACGGTAGACTTAGTCAAATGCGTCAAAAATCACTACATGATCAAAGCTTTTGAGTGCAGTCTCTAGAAGAAGCATAAATTTCACTTGCCAAAGCAATATTATTTACTGGAATTGCTTTGGTCATGGTAGACAACAATCATTGGAAGGCTGCTTGGAAGAAAATCGGTGAGTTTAGTTTAGGATTTTGAGCTCCTTCTTATCACACGCTACAAAATGTTTTCTTGGACAAATATTACATCAGATTGAATGAGCGTGTTGGAAAAATAATACTTGAGAATATTTCGCTTTCAGGATGTATGGTTGTGAGTGATGGCTGGTCAAATGTTCAAAGAAGACCGCTGATCAATGTAATGATGGTTTGTCCAAGGGAAGAAACGTTTATAAAGGTGATTGATAGTTCTAGTGCAATTAAAAGTGGTAAATACATTTCTGAGGTCTTGATTAATGTACTCAAAGAAATTGGTGATGAACATGTTGTTCAAGTAGTCATGGACAACGCAAAGAATTGTAAACACGCCAGTAAATTAATAAAGAAGTGTTTTCCACACATTTTTACCAATGGTTGTAATACGCACAGTTTAAACTTGGTGCTGAAATATTGATAGACTAGCGAAGAAACCACATGCACTACAAGAGGTTCTTCACAGTTGTGATGGCCTTAGCGACGGAGATACACGGGGGCGTCACTATAAGCGTCGCTATGCGCGTCGAAAAGAGAGCGTCGCTATTTGCGTCTCTATTTTCGTCGCTATTAGCGTCTCTATATGCGTCTCTATTTGCGTCGCTATATAGAGACGTAAATAGAGACGCATATAGAGACACAAATAGAGACGCATATAGAGACGCTAATAGCGACACAAATAGAGACGCATATAGAGACGCAAATAGAGACGCATATAGAGACGCTAATAGTGATGCACATAGAGACGCAAATAGCGACGCTACAAGTCCAAAAATAGCGACGTATATAGCGATGCCTGAGAATAATTTTTTTTGGTGGTAGGGCATACATTAGCCTACCACCCCATCAACCATTTTGAACATAAAGTTTCCAAAACTAAGATGCAAAACTGACAAAAGTATATCGATAAAAGTGAATTGACAAAGTAGTAAATTGACAAAATTATACACATCATAGGCAAAATAACTTGATTATTAAGCTTTGATTAAAATGTACTAGCTACAACGCAGTTGTGATTAATTATTGAAAAAATACATTGTTGGCCAATAGTTAAAAAATTGACGTACACACGTCATCTCCTAATATACGCTGTGAAAAAAATAAAACTAGTGCTATCTAGCTACGACTACTTTGATGCCAACTAATCTAACGTCTCATCGCGTCCGAGCGGCACATCTGTCGGATACTGCAAAAAACAAAAAAACACAATAAGACTTTATGTAAGTATAAATAAATAATTACAAAACAATCTAATGTTTAGCTTATTATTAAAATATAACAAATGTAAGAGTGTAAGGTTAAATATTGCCCAAGTCAGAGCGATAACTCTGAATGTCCATAAGAACATTTAAGCCCTTTTTGTCCGCATACTCGCGCTTGTATGGTGTGGGTTCATGTCCAATCATCAACCACTGTCACGAGCGCGTATGGCAAGCCGTAGATAAAACCGTAAGAAGAAACGCCAAATATACAAGCCGTTTTTGAAGTCCTTCGCGTTTTTCTACAAAAAAACGCAAACGGACTTCCGAAAAGGCTTCAACACTTGCCCAAACCATCCATAGTTGATTAGGTAAGCTTTAGACAAAGTTAATAGTGCATATGGCAAGCCGTAGCCAAAATGGCAAGATGAAACGCTAAATACACAAGCCTTTTCTGAAGTCCGTTTGTATTTTTCTACGGAAAAACGCAAACGAACTTTAGAAACGGCCTGTGCGCTTATCCAAACCATCCATAGTTGATTAGGTAAGCTTTATGCAATGTCAAGAGCGTGTATGTCAAGCCGTATGCAAAACCGCAAGAAGAAACGCCAAACACACAAGCCGTTTCTAATGTTCGTTTGTGTTTTTCTACGGAAAAACGTAAACAGACTTAGAAAATGGCTTCAACACTTGCCTAAACCATCCATAGTTGATTAGGTAAGCTTTTGGCAAAGTCAGTAGCGCGTTTGGCAAGCGATAGGAAAAACCGTGAGAAGAAACGACAAAAATATACAACCCGTTTCAGAAGTCCGTTCACGTTTTTCTACGAAAAACACAACCATCCATAGGTGATTAGGTAAGCTTTAGGTAATGTCAAGAGCCTGTATGGCAAGCCATAGGCAAAACCGCAAGAAGAAACGCTAAACATACAAGCCGTTTCTTAAGTCCGTTCGTGTTTTTTTACGAAAAAATACAAACGGACTTAAAAAATGGCTTGTGTGCTTGTCCAAACCATTCATAGGTGATTAGGTAAAGTTTAGGCAAAGTCAAGAGCATGTATGGCAAGCCATAGATAAAACCGCAAGAAGAAATGCCAAATATACAAGCCGTTTCTGAAGTCCGTTCTCGTTTTTCTACAAAAAACACAAACGAACTTCGAAAACGGCTTCAACACTTGCCCAAACCATCCATAGTTGATTAGGTAAGCTTTAGGCAAAGTCAATAGCGTGTATGGCAAGCTGTAAGCAAAACCGCAAGAAGAAACACCAAACACACAAGCCGTTTCTGAAGTTTGTTTGCGTTTTTCTATGGAAAAACGTAAACAGACTTAGAAAACGGCTTCAACACTTGCCCAAACCATCCATAGTTGATTAGGTAAGCTTTCGGCAAAGTCGATAGCGCGTTTGGCAAGCGATAGAAAAAAACCGTGAGAAGAAACGACAAAAATATACAACCCGTTTCAGAAGTCCGTTCACGTTTTTCTACGAAAAACAAAACCATCCATAGTTGATTAGGTAAGCTTAGGTAATGTCAAGAGCTTGTATGGCAAGCCGTAGACAAAACCGCAAGAAGAAACGCCAAACATACAAGCCATTTCTTAAGTCCGTTCGTGTTTTTTTACAAAAAAATACAAACGGACTTAAAAAACGGCTTGTGTGCTTGTCCAAACTATTCATAGGTGAATAGGTAAAGTTTAGGCAAATTCAAGAGCGTGTATGGCCAGTCGTAGACAAAACCGCAAAAAGAAATGCCAAATATACAAGCCGTTTCTGAAGTCCGTTCTCATTTTTCTACAAAAAAACGCAAACGAACTTCGGAAACGGTTTCAACACTTGTCCAAACGATCCATAGTTGATTAGGTAAGCTTTAGGCAAAGTCAATAGCATGTATGGCAAGCTATAGGCAAAACCGTAAGATGAAATGCTAAATGTACAAACCGTTTCTGAAGTCCTTCGTATTTTTCCACGAAAAAACACAAACGGACTTCCGAAAATTCTTCAACACTTGCCCAAACTATCCATAGGTTATTAGGTAAGCTTTAAACAAAGTTAATATAAGATGGAGCGCTAAATACACAAGCCGTTTCTGAAGTCCGTTTGCATTTTTCTATGGAAAAACGCAAACAGACTTCAGAAACGGCTTGTGCGCTTGCCCAAACCATCCATAGTTGATTAGGAAAGCTTTAGGAAAAGTCAATATCGCATATAGCAAGCCGTAGGCAAATTTTCAAGAAGAAACGCCAAACACAAAAGTTATTTCTTAAGTCCGCGTTTTTTTGCAAAAAAACGCAAACGGACTTCAGAAACTACTTGTATATTTGGTGTTTCTTCTTTCAGTTTTATCTATGGCTTGCCATATGCGCTCTTGACTTTGCCTAAAGCTTACTTAATCAACTATAAATGGTTTGGGCAAACGGACTTCAAAAACAGCTTGTATATTTGGCGTTTCTTCTTGCCATTTTGTCTACTGCTTGTTCAAATCATCCATAGTTGATTAGGTAAGTTTTAAGCTAAGTCAAGAGCGCGTATGGTAAGCGGTAGACAAAACCACAAGAAGAAACGCCAAATATACCAGCCGTTTCTAAAGTTCGTTCTCGTTTTTCTACGAAAAATTACAAACGGACTTCGGAAATGGTTTGTGTGCTTGCCCAAACCATTTATAGTTGATTAGGTAAGCTTTAGGCAAAGTCAAGAGCGCGCATGGCAAGCCGTAGAAAAAACCGCAAGAAGAAACGCCAGATATACAAGCCGTTTCTGAAGTTTGTCTATGGAAAAACGCAAATGGACTTTAGAAACAGCTCGTGCGCTTGCCTATACGGATGATTTTTAGATTGGCATATTCCGGTTCAAGGCGCTTATCATAGATATCTACTTCTAATCCCAAGGGAGTCTGAAAAATATTAAGGTCTAAAAAGGCACAACAATCACTCTTTGTGGTACAGTTAAGTTCACAAAACTCCTTGGGATAAATTCCTCCACCTATAGAACTCGAATTCAAGTACATAAAATCTTGAAAAGAAGGAACGTCAGGGACAAAAAGATAATCTACAAAGCGTCTTACATTGCATAACTTGTGCAAAAATATTGGGCAAGTGTTAGCAAGGACAAGAAGAAGTCATAAGTTCAAGGCTGACTTTTTTACTAGCAATGCCTTGTACCTATCCTTCTCAAGCTTGTACGCAAAAACTTTTGAAATAAGAGACTTGACTCTAAATTTAAGGTCCTCCAAAATTTAGCTTTGTATATAGCGTTGTAAAGTCAAAATTTTGGAGACATAAAGGAGAGTCTTAAAGAATGTTTATGAAAGCTTGAAGATGCGAAGGAAGAAGAGAGCCAAGCTCTGCTTGAAAAAGAACACGCAGTCGAAGTGGCAGTGGAGAAAGAATCACATGAAACAACACATAAGAAGATTGACACCAAGATATAGGCATCCCTACAAGAATGTCGGCTACAAGAATCTCTTGGCCTCAAGGTCAGCATTGGGGGGCTACACTTATCGTGGTGTACCGCGGAGGACACCCTTCAGGAAGAAATCACCAAGCTCAATGACATTCTTCAACCTATCTACATCAAGCCCGAAATTGTTGCTTGGATCAATGATACACATAGACATGTGCCACCCAAGCATTGCATACTCACTTTCAAGGACAAAGATGAGCGTATGAAGTTGCTACGTGAATCTCGTCTTCTCAAGGAAAAAAACCTTTGGAATGCAGAAGAATGGACCATGAATCAACTCAAGAGTAAAGCAAGCAAGCTCAATAAAATGCAAAAAGCATGCAAGCAAGGCAAATGGGCAGTCTACCAAGGTGGAAAAACGATCATCCAGGAATTTCAAAAACCCAAACCTCTCCTCTCAGCTGACCCTTAGGTTTTTGTTCTCTCTTTTTCCCTACTCTACCCTCTTGATGGACCCTCAGTCCTTAACTGATATGTATCAGCCCACATTGAGAAGCAATTGTTGTAATGTTGTGTTTTTATTCTCATGGGTCATATATGACCTCCGTGGACGATAATTCAATCTCTCTCTCTCTCTCTCTCTCTCTCTCTCTCTCTCTCTCTCTCTCTCTCTCTCTCTCTCTCTCTCTCTCTCTCTCTCTCTCTCTCTGATACTAAAATATTAGTTGAAAGAGCCATTGAGCTCGGGAGAGCTAGATGTCCACGATATCAATCGAGGCTCCATCAGAGAATCAAGTCTACTCAAGCGCGATATGGGAGATACCCATTAAATCTATTTACAAAGGCGGACATTGACGAAGCTCTTCACCGACCGATGCACTACTTTCTCAGACAATGCCCAATGTTGGAAATTGATGAAGATGATGATGATTTTAGTCTTCCACTTCACTTTTATGTTTGTACCTAGACATTAGACTAGATCCACAAGGAGTTTATCAGATTGGTCTCATAAGTCATTTTGGCATTTTGAAGACGTTAAATATATCATTTCATTTCATTTCTTTATCTCTCTCTCTCTCTCTCAATGTGTATGTGTGTGTTCTTTGTTTACACATGTGTGTGTACATTCTCTCTCTCTCTCTCTCTCTCTCTCTCTCTCTCTCTCACACACACACACACACACACACACACAATGTAGAGAGAGAGAGAGAATGAAAGAGGGGAAGGGAACATAAGAGAGAGGAGAGGGAGGGAGCATACCTGGCTCTCCCTCCTCTCCTCATGTGTGTGTGTGTGTGTGTGTGAGAGAGAGAGAGAGAGAGAGAGGGGGTGGGGGGGGGGGGGGGGGGGGGGGGGGGGGAGAGAGCGCCGAAACTCAGATCTACAGATCTGAGTTTCGGGTGTCCTCAAATTTTTTTTACAGGGTCGGCGTCTCTATGAGCGTCGCTATAAGCGTCTCTATGAACGTCGCTACAAGCGTCTCTATGAGCGTTGCTATAAGCGTCTCTATGAGCATCTCTCTGAGCGTCGCTATAAGCGTCTCTATGAGCGTCTCTATAGTCTTTGTTATATAGCGACGCCGGGCTTTTTCCCATTTGAGTGTTGCACTATGAGCGTCGCTACATTGAAGGACCTCTTGTAGTGATGGCTCGCTAAAATAATTGATAGAAAGCGTGAGTTTGGGAAATTTATCTTGAAACAACAAAGAGTGCTCGATTTCTATAGGATGTGCATGTCAATGATGTTGAAACTTCCTGTTGGAACTTGGTACTACACACACGTTTATACCTTGGAATCACTTCTCTGCAATAAATGTGTTGTGATTGACACATTCAATTGTGCGACCTTTGATGAATGGCAGCTTGAGCGGAAAGAAACAGTGAAAGAGAAAATTACATGTCTACATGGTAATGTAAACGAGGCTGCTTGGTGGAGGAGTGTAATGGATGCATACCAAGTAATGATGCCCGTTATGTTCGCGATCTGCAATCTTGATCAAAGGGCGCCACACTAGAGCAAAGTGTGGATGACATGGTGGCAGTCGAACAGAGTCTTGAAAATCCCAAAGAGCTGAAAGAGTCTATAGTAGAGAAAGAGTGGCGACTACCATTCTCTTGCAAACAGTGAAAACTTTTGGCCAAGTATATTCATTCAAGGTGGAAGAGCGCTCATAGTCCACTCCATAGTGTTGCTTACATGCTCGATCCAGAGTATTGGAATTTACATCTGATGTCTAATACAGAGATGGTAAGCGATTTCTATCACATGGTCAACAAGTTCTACTCCAACATTCAAGACCGAATTTATTGCATCAAAGAAATGCGTGCATTTACATTAAAAGGAGGTCCTTTTGTGAATGATTTTGTACAGGTAATAGAAAAAGAGTTCCCTGCATGGAAGTGATGGATAATGAATGGTACTCTACCTTACGTCCCTTTTCAATGAAAGTACTCGCACAATGTGCAGCAAACTCAAGTTCAGAGAGAATATGGAGTATGTAAAAGTATGTTCACAGCACTATTCGCAATAGACTATTAGTAGACAGAGTGGAAAAATTAGTTTATATATTCTACAACGAAAAATATTGAATCACATCTAAAGTGCTGGCTACGAGGAGGAAATGCCAACCTGGTTGTATGATTGTCAAAATGAAGACGAAGAAGAGTTCAATGTTGGTATATCCCAAAGCACTATAGACAAAATAGAAGAGAATTTGATATTAGTTATGGAGGTTGAAATACAAGGAGAACCACAACACTCAGACTTAGAACCAGATAACAACTTTATAGATTTAATATAGCTTGAATGAATATTGTGTCAAAAACCATTGGAAAAGACCTTGTATTCAAATGTGTTTTGATCATATACAATGCTTCCTATTTTGCGATCATACATAGTTTGTCAATCTCAATTGCATTGCTTCGAATTAGCATCTTGTTCACCAAACAAATTTCTAATTGTGCTAGGGGTATCTTGGTGGGCTTGCTGGAATCTGTACTCATTTGCCATGCCAAACATAATATGTATTCCTTGTGGAATATCTTGTGAATAGATTGTGCATCAGTTACTATTTTGCATTAAATGAATAAGACAAACAAAGTGATAATAATCACCGCATGTCAAAGTATAATATCCACTCCATACATCAAAATTCTTGTAGCAAACTAGACACTGGAAAGAAGAGGATGCATCTGCAGTAGACGAAGGGACCAAATTTGGATGCAAGATAAGGTGTCGTGTGTCCCTTGTACAGGTGTTAGATTCACTCGCTGTGTCAGATTTTGAACATCCTGTCTTAAGTGGTGAATGATTTCTCCATCCAAACTTGTGAGAGTTGGGGTGTCTGGATGGCTATAGAAAGCCGTGTTATTTTTGCATCTTTCTCTGCCAAATGTGTCGTGTAAATATCCTTCTCCCTCTTTAACTGTAAGTAAGTGTCTTCCACTATCAATGCGATATCATCTCAGGTGAAGTGACACAACTCTCCCTTATATCATGAGTGGCAACAGTTGTCTACTTTGACGAAAATTCTACTGGTCGTTGTTGCAGAAAGTGAGCATATAAGATTTTTGCAAAATATAGCACACAATCTGCATTGTGCATGGGATGGCCATAAACTTCCAAGTAGATCCTCTCGATGTTTTCTTTGATTGCATCATGGTTGCACTTCAAAACCTTTCACCTTCCTTTCTTGATCTCTGCGTCCTCACATGGCCATATTGTCTTTATCATGTCCTTTGTCACTTCTTTATTGATTTATTTCCATTGCATATGGTTTGGATTTGACCATTTTGAGGGTTGTCCAGCAGTGCGCATCACTTCTTGTGCCAACATACCGTGTGCTAGAGACTTCATGCATTGAAATGCATTAACAACCGCTCATTGTTGATCATCGGGCACTGATAATGTGTCAATATCTTGTTCTTCATCGGCCATTTTCTCTTGGTGCTGCAATGAACATATAGACAAATATTCAATATCATTGGAAAATATATATTCTCACGATTAAACGGTCTCACAGATGCACAAGTTATATAGCATCTTCTCATCCACTACATTAGACATTAGAATCCACTAAATCAAACCACAAATGATGCAACTAATTGAACCACAAGGCAAATTTGAAATACCAACACTTAGCACGATAAATTTTAAATGAGTAAAGATAATTGACTCGGTTAGGTGAACCACTTCAAACCAGATAATACACTTCATTAAAAAATAGAATACCCTGGACAAGACATGTATATCATAAAAATGTTCAGATCGGATAAAATGATGGTGCAAGTTCAACAAGGGGACGTTGGACAGGTTTAGGGTCTGTCTTTAATTGTTCTTTAAAAAATATCAACACGCTAGAAGCATTTCTCCTTTGTTACCCCTCTTTTAACTTCATCCAACAATGTATTGTAATCCAAATAGCCCTTATAAAATCTTTTATTGGAAAATAAATTTTTCTGGCTGCACTCCAAAAATCTTCCAGATGATGTCGAAAAGATATCCCAATGCATAAATGTCACTCGCTTTTGTGTATGTATATTTGCACCATGGATCATATAGTTCTAGAGTAATCCAGGGTCACTTAGCCATCTCAGCATCCCTTGCTCTATGTGCCTCCAAAATTGTAGAGTGCGATTGTGTGCGTAGATGCATATAATTAATTAATGCACTTAGCTAGGATTCTAAGCATCATCCCCTAATCATCGATGTAGACATGGGGTTTATTGGCGTGAGAAACGTCCAACATTATGTTGAACGGATGCAGGTCACTGTGTACTATCCCGGGCGAGTAGGCGGCCGCAACTCCATCGATTAGGGTGTGACAAATGGTTGGCATTTTCTCCATCACTGCTTTGATCCGCACCGTGTCTATCTCTTGTACAGGAAGATTTGTTGCACGCAATGACCTCCAGCCATGTTGTAGCCTGTGCATATGTTGTCTGGACAATCCATGAGCGAATGGTAAGTGGCATATCATGTCACCCACGGTACGCCCATTGTAGTATGGGAATATTGTGATCCAAGGAGCTTCAATAGTAGATCCAATGCACCTTACAATGGAGGGGTGAAGCATTTGAATTCCTTGCTCTGTCTGAAAGCTGTCAAATTTCACCTCACTCCCTCTCTTGTAACATTTTTCCACATATATAATGAGGTCTGAAAAAAAAGAGATGCCTTTGATGGTGTACAATGTGCACACACCAAAGGACCCTCCTCCAACCCTCATACCTTCTACCAAGGCTTTGTGAGGGATGATGACAAGATGAGCGTACTTGGCATTCAAAGCCACATGCATGATTGTGTCGGTGCTGCTAGCATCGGATCAACCTTCCCCAAAGCTGCTTGCACATTCTGAGCCATCTTCAATCTCTTGGATAAGGCTGATTGGTCCTGTGCTTTCACACGCTTCATCTTCACCTTTTGTTCTTCTCACAATTTATCCCAGAGCTCTAATTTTGACATGTCGTAGGCGGGTGGGATATCTTCCCTTAATTCTCTGCAACATACTTTCATATTGCCCAACACTATCCTAACCTTGTGGTGGGGGTCAAATTCTCGAATCCCTACTGGAATCAACAACGCGTATTGGCCTTCACCTCGTAGCATGTGCTCTTTGTTCTCCCATATGGTGCTAGTGAGGTCTTTGATGAAGACATCACTTTCACTAATCTGCTGTATGCGACTATCCGCACATGATGAGATTGCCAAAATACATTCTCTACGAATGGCATGCATAATACTTTTCTTTTGATATGGAGTCATATTTTCACTGGACAATAAAAAACAACATATCAAATATGAATTCACGGTTGCAAATTATACTAACAACCGCACACTATTTCAGGCAAACCCTTAACCAGGACTTGAAGACTTTAAGAAATGTGCAAGGAAATATAGATAAAAATTTGAAAACAATCTTCACTTAAAATTGCAATCTATTACACGTGTAAAATGCAGATCAAACAAGTGGTTTATAAGAACTTAATTCAAATCATACAATACATAATAACATTCTGACACATTTCACTATGTATTGAAGTTTTAACTTATGTTTTTCTCCGTATGCACATACTAGTTCAAACAAAGCACACACCGACTTAAAGACTTCAAAAACATTTAAAACATTGGAAGTATACAAATTGGACTAGAAAATTGCAAAGAATGTCTTGGTCTTAAAAAAGATATAAATAAATATTTAACATGCAAATTGTGTTCACACACTATTTTACATAGAATTTATCTAAATGTAGCATTCAAAATAGCGATGATAATTGATGCTCTTTAAAAAGATACAAAAGAATATTTTACAAAGTGTCATAATAATCAATATCTAATTCTCCTAAATTATTTTCTCATATTAAACTGATCATTTAATGTGGGGAAGTGCCAGGGGCACATGTCAGAAGGCTATCACTTAAGCTGCTTAATAGCCATTGGCTCGACTTGGGGAGGTCCAATGGGGAGCCGACAAGAGCTATTAGCAAGAGGGCTCGCCCAAGAGATAGAGGGGGCTGATGTTTGCAAGGCATTATCACACACACACTGACACAATCTCATGTGTGAAGAAAGAGAAGACTATCTCTTCCCAAGCTTTAATGGAGAGCTCATCACCTACTCCAAGCTTGTGAGATAGAAGCCTACATCAACACACTCTTGGCATGTGGATGCAAATCCAACCAAGATCCAAGCTTCAATGCATGCTCATATCCTCTACCAAGCTAAAGCTATGCTAATATGAGTGATTATGTGATGAGATGTACATCTTTCTCATAAGATACTCCTTCTTCCTCTCATACACTCCTAGCTCTCACCATCTTCGAAGGTGTGTGAGGTCTTGGGTCTGAGAACGGGGATAATTAAAGTTGTGTTTACTAAGTGTTTTGCTATCACAGGAATGGAATAATAGAGATCGACAGCAAAAGATAGAGAAAGAGATCTTTCTATTGATGAATTTTTGTAGAGTTTTGATACAACACAGGAGAAATTGAATATGGGCACACTCCGTTGTACGGAGCTCGAACCTCCCAATCACCCCCGAGCTTTAGTTCACTTTCATGCAGCGTCTCACTCGCACTCGCGCACTCGCACTCGCACTCGCAGAAGAAGAGATCGGTGAATGATCCCGAAACGCACCACCGTTGTACTTTTATGCTTCTTATTCTAGAAAAGCCTGCGACTTCTCAAAATAGCCGCTTTCTTAGGCGTTCAGTCAACTCGATTTTCGCACCAAGTATACCTGCGAGAATAAGATAAGAACGTGATCGCTAAGCGACCCGTAAAGGTTAGATTTTTATCATGACACTTTGCACAGATCCTTTTTCACACACTGATTTCTGCATCGCTTACAAAATAGTCAAAAGAACATACTCGTGCAACCATTCAAGATGATAATCAAAGTAAAAAAACATAATTATATACCGTCATAATCTCAATTACAATACTCTACCATGAAGAAACAATCGACTTCTTGGTTGATAGCAGGAAGAACTATATGATGTTGTATGTCTACCTATCCCTGTGTATACTACACTGCTACTGCCTTCTGTTTGTTTTCATCATAACTTTTACAAACGAACTCAGAACAGAGCAATCCAGGTACTCAAAACGACGGGAATAGGTCTGGTCTACAAGGCAGCGTAGAAAAAATTTTGAAAAACGTCTTTATTTGGCTGAAAAAACAACTTTTAGATCGTGACTCATAAAAGCTCTATTTTTGGATCTCCAGTACTTTTTCAACTTATTTTAAGCCTACCCATGCATTTTAAGCTAAAACACATAAATATAAAACATTGATATTAATAGAAATCTCAATTTTACTGTTCATAGACAGACTATCTGTTATTCATTAATCTTTATCAAATACGTGTTTAGTGTATTATTTAAAAAAATAATATATGTTTTCTCTTAATATCTCCAACTCATTCATATAAGCTCTATTTAACAGACTATTCAACAATCTTCCAAATCGTGCTAAACAAAAGATATGCCCTACTTCATTTTTTTCCGACTTTTAGAACTTCAAAAATTAGTCCTATTACATTCTCCCCTTATCAAAATTAACTCTGTCCTCAGGGTTGGAAAGAGAGGAAAATTCTCTTTGCAAAACACTAAGATCAACCCATGATGCATCCTCTACTGGATAGTTCTCCCACTTAATTAAAACTTCCACAATGTCTCTATTTCTTAGATGTTTAACACGCCTATCTAGCACCAAGTCTGGTTCTACAGTCAATGTTCCGTCATCTTTTAACTTAGAGGTGTCCTATAAAACACGATGCACATTACGGATATACTTTTTCAATAATCTCACATGAAATACAGGATGCGCTTTAACATAAGAAGGCAATTCCAATTTGTAATTTAATGAACCAATGCGCTTCAAAATTTTAAAAGGCCCAACAAATCATGGAGACAATCTTCTATCCTTACCAAGAACCAAATGAGACTTCTCAGGAATAACCTTTAAGAAAATCATATCACCAGTTTCATACTCCACAACACGACGTTTCTTGTCATAATACAATTTATGTCTCTTTTGAGCTTCTCTAATATTCTCCCTAATTTTGGCCAACTCGGTATCCATTTTCTCAAACATCTCACGTGATAGTTCTATCTTATTCCTTGAGTTGAGAAAATTAATAGGTGTGGGACAGTGGTAGCCATACATTGCCTAGCAAACGGAGTCATCCTAATAGATGAATGATATCAACTGTTATATGCAAATTCAACCAAAGGCAGATATTCATTCCAATTAGATTGGTTTTCATTCACATACATTCGTAACATATCTTGTAAAATACGATTCACTCTCTCCGTTTTCCCATCAGTTTGAGGATGAAAAGCAGTAGACATGCGTAAGTGGGTACCTATAGAGTCAAAAGTCCCTCTCCAGAAATGAGAAGTGAACTTAGAATCTCTGTCAGATACTATGCTCTTGGGCATACCATGCAAACGAAATATCTCTTTCACAAACAAGCGTGCAATGGTCAAAGCAGTATCAATTATTTTTACAGGAAAGAAGTGAGCTTGTTTTGTGAGTCTATCTACCACCACAAAGATCGATTCATACCCTCCACGAGTAGTAGGAAGTCTAATGATAAAGTCCATGGATATAGACTCCCACTTCTGTAAAGGAATGTCTAAGGGTTGAAGGTCACCAGGCATCCTCTTATGCTCAATTTTAACTTGTTGACATTGAAAGCACTCACACAAATAATTCTTAACATCCAATTTCATACGCGGCCAAAAGAATGAGGTTTTAATCTTCTCATATGTCTTATTTAACCTAGGATGACCAGAAAAAGGTGAATTATGACACTCATGCAGAATTTGACTCTTAAAAGCAGAATTTGCAGGAATACACAAGCGGTCATAATAATACAGATTTCCCTTATACAAGTGATATCTGTTCTCATACATCTCACCAATATTCTTATGCAAGAATTTCAAAATAGGCATATAAAAAGAATCATTTTCAACTTCAGCATGTATCTCATCAATCAAATTGGATCGCACAACAATCAACAAATTACACATGGGCCTACGACTCAATGCATCTACAACTTTATTTTCTTTTCCACACAAATACTTCAAATCAAAATCATACTCAGCCAGCAATTCAATCCATCTCCTTTGTCTGTTGTTTAACAATGGCTGAGTGAAAATATACTTCAAGTTTTGATGATTAGTACGCAATTCAAATTTTACACCAAGCAAGAGATGACGCCAATGCTTCAATGCATAAATAACAGCAAGCAATTCTAGATCATGTGTTGCATAGTTCAATTCATGTCGTCTTAATTTCCTAGACTCATATGCAACCACTCTTCCTTCTTGTGTCAAAACACAACCTAATTGTTCACCACTAGCGTCATAGAACACAACAAATGGTTTGCCCATCTCAGGAACCTTTAAAACACAATTTTCTGCTATTTTAGCCTTCAAGGTCTCAAAAGCAGTCTCACAGCTAGAAGTCCACACAAAACCCTTGTCTTTCTTGGACAATTCGATCAAAGGACTTGCTATCTTAGAGAAATATTTAATGTGTGCTCTCTCATATTGTGCTAGACCCATAAAGCTTCTTACATCCCCTACTAACTTAGGTGTTGGCCACTCTACAATAGTCTTAACTTTATCAAGATCAGTGTGAATCCCCTCTTTAGAAATCACTCTTCCCAAATACACAATCTGATCCTTTGCAAAGGAACACTTACTTGCTTTGGCATACAATTTATGTTCACGCAAAACTTCAAATTTTTTCTTTAAATGCAATGCATGATCTTCTTCATTCTTAGAATACACAAAAATATCATCCAAGAATACCAGAATGAAGTCATCAAGATACGGGTGAAAAATATTATTCATTAAGCACATGAAAGTTGCTCGTGCATTAGTCAAACCAGAAGCAAGAACTGTAAATTCATAATGTCCATAACGTGTACGAAAAGCAGTCTTTGCAATGTCCTCGGCCTTAATGCGAATTTGATGATAGCCAGAACGAATATCAATCTTTGAAAATATTGTAGCACCACTCAATTGGCTAATCAATTCATCTATGTGAGAAAGAGGATATTTGTTCTTAATGGTATGTTTGTTTAATCCCCTACAGTCAATGCATAACCTATATGTACCATCCTTTTTCTTTTGAAAATACACAGGACTACCCCAAGGAGATACACTAGGTTTAAGGAAACCCTTTTTCAAAAGATCATCAAGTTGTATCTTGAGCTCTTTAAGCTCATCAATATTGAACTTGTATGGAGCCCTTGAATAAGGTGTTGCTCCTGGATATAGGTCTATGGCATGGTCTACCGCTCTAGGCGGAGGTATACCAGGAAGATCGTCCGAAAACACATCCTTAAATTCATGTAAGAGATCCTCTACAAATTCTGGATTTGCCTCTTTCTGTTTATCCCCAGATCTTCTTTAATCTCATTAGCAAACACAAGCAATGTCTCACACTCTTATCTAAGTCACCTTATCAATTCTATGGCCAAAACTAGATTTAGAATCTCTTCTTTCCACGAAGAGTGTGACTTATCATCATCAAATGATTAAAGATATATTTTTCTTTCTTAACAATAAATCAAAACATGATTTTCAGTCATCTAATTGATACCAATGCTAACATCATGCATATCAATGTTTATGATATATAAATAATATTTATGCTTCCGACTCTTCAAAGAAAAAAAATAAAAATTTCTACTAACTCTTTTGGGAAACTATTATTACCACTAGTTAAGTCCACAAGTCTTTTAACTTCTCGATTTAGTTTCAAGTTTAATTTCTCAATCAATTTAGACGATAAGAAGCAATGAATACTATCCAAATCAATTAAGAAATTCAAATTTAAATCTCAACTTTTATGCATAAATTCGACCACAGAAGCTTTCAAAGCACGTATCAAAGACATAAAACATCACAAAGAAGGGGTAGATGAATTACCTTTATCGTACGCATCACCAAAAGTCTCCAATTGAGCCATCGTGGTACGTATTGTCTTATCGGTCACCTTGCTCGAGCGTTCGAAAGTCTGCTAGTCGTGTTCTCGATATTGAAAGTATAATCCAAATCTTTGAATTCTTCAATCCACGCTTCTAAATCTTCGCATATCTGTCATCAAACTCTTTAAGCTTAGTCTTCATTAATAATGATTTGATTGTCGCTTCTCCCATATTGTCATTGTCTTCTTTTTCGTGTTGACGACCTCTACGTCCACTATCACCACCGCCAGGTGCCCCAGTGCCGCCACAATGATTATTATTTCCTGGTGGAGTAGCATGGTCTTCGCCTTCATGTTTGCCATCAAGATCCACATAGATATCAGTCTCTTGTGCTGCTTTTCCCCACAGAGCCTCAGCACACTCCCGATTTGCTTGTTCTAGATCTTCTCGTAGTCATCGAATCATGTCTTCCTGCTCCTTCATTCTCCTCTCGTATCTTTCCATGTCCAGAATCAACCGCTTGCTCTGATACCAATTGTCACAGGAATGGAATAATAGAGAAAGAGATCTTTGTATTGATGAATTTTTCTAGAGTTTAGATACAACACAGGAGCAATTGAATACGGGCGCACTTTGTTGTACGGAGCTCAAACCTCCTGACCACCCCCGAGCTTCAGTTTGCTTGCATGCAGTGTCTCACTCGCACTCTCACTCGTACTCGAACTCTCACTCGCACTCGCACTCTCACTCGCACTCGCACTCAGAGAAGAAGAGATCGGTGAATGATCCCGAAACGCACCACCGTCGTACTTTTATGCTTCTTTTTCTCGAAAAGCCTGCGACTTCTCAAAATAGCCGCTTTCTTAGGCGTTTCAGTCAACTCGATTTTCACACCAAGTATACCTGCGAGAATAAGATAAGAACGTGATCGCTAAGAGATCCGTAAAGGTTATATTTTTATCATGACACTTTGCACAGATCCTGTTTCACACACTGATTTCTGCATCGCCTACAAAATAGTCAAAAGAACATACTCGTGCAACCAATTCTAGATGATAATCAAAGTAAAAAAACATAATTATATACCTTCATAATCTCAATTACAATACTCTACCATGAAGAAACAATCCACTTCTTGGTTGATAGCAGGGAGAACTGTATGATGTTGTATGTCTGCCTGTCCCTGTGTATACTACACTGCTGCTGCTTTCTGTTTGTTTTCATCATAACTTTTACAAACGAACTCAGAACAGAGAAATCCAGGTACTCAAAACGGCGGGAATAGGTCTGGTCTACAAGACATCATAGACAGAATTTCGAAAAACGTCTTTATTTGGCTGAAAAAACAACTTTTAGGTCGAGACTCATAAAAGCTCTATTTTTGGATCGCCACTACTTTTTCAACTTATTTTAAGCCTACCCATGCATTTTAAGCTAAAATACATAAATATAAAACATTGATATTAATAAAAATCTCAATTTTACTATTCATAGACATACTATCTGTTATTCATTAATCTTTATCAAATACGTCTTTAGTGTATTATTTAAAAAAATAATATATGTTTTCTCTTAATATCTCAAACTCATTCATATAAGCTCTATTTAATAGACTATTCAAAAATCTTTCAAATCGTGCTAAAAAAAAGATATGCCCTACTCCGATTTTTTTCGACTTTGAGAACTTCAAAAATTAGTCCTATTACATTTTCTTAGTGCATGAAGCTTTCATCTTCATTGCACTAGCTAGTCTTGAAGGAACACAAAGAATTGTATTGTACAATGTCTCTCTTGATGGGAGAAATCATAATACAAAGCCTTTTGGAGGGGGGACCGGCTCCATGCAAATCTGGTCCTCAACTGTTGTCAATAGATTAATTTCTATCTCTTTTGAAAGTATTGTTGACGCTATCTAACTAGGTGTTATGCTTTTCGTTGCTCTCTCCACCCAAGCACTCTTGTAATTCTCATTAGGATTCTATTCTAATGAAATGCCCACTATGTTCATGCTAATTTCCACTACACATAAGTTTCTAGGCCATTAAATGTTACATTGGTATCAGAGCAAAAGGTTTCTCTTTTCTTGCTCAAGAAGGGAGGTCCTCAAGCTAGCTATAAATGGTTGGTATTATTAATTTCCTGTGTGTAAGTAGAATAGGGATTTTTTAGCCTTGCAGTGCGCCTACCTTCGTGCAGTTAACGGGGCATCACCATCGAGATCTATGGTCTTAATAGTGGAGTCCTATCGCGGCTTAACCACTATTGAGCTATTAGAAGCTTGACAGGAGCCGGTGCTGTTTTGGTGTCGAAAGACCCTCTCTTCTATTCCTTGCAATTAATGGTATTCGAGCCGTGGGTACAGTAGCTTGAGTGCTTTTTCTAAAGGGGTAAAGAGGAGTAGCAACTAGGGCTTGAAGTGCCAAAGTACACCTAAAAAGTTTACACCTAAAAGTTGTTAGAATGGATGACAATAGTAAAGAGAGTGAAATTAATGTTGATAACTTTGATTTTGCTCATGAGCAAGCTACTAATGATGCTTCAATGCTTGTTAACTATCTTTTGTCTAGGCTTCAACAAGCCATGGGCAATCCATCTCTCCAAAGAGAAGTGCAACGGCAACTCCATGCTCACGGGATTCTCCAAGCTCATCACCATGACGAGAGAACACCTAGGAAGCCTACTTGTGAGACTACCAAAAGAGGTCTCTCTCCGATTCGGGAAGAAGAAGAGAATCCCTACGAAGGGCTCAAGAATTTACTTCTTGATGATGCATCTCCTTCCCAAAGGAGAACCCAAGAGCCTCCATCGAAGGAACGAGAAAGAAGTGAGTCTCCCGCCACCTTGACGGAGATGGCTCCACGAAGACGGCGTGCTAAATGCTCTCCATCACCACCAAAGCGGAGAAGACCATCGCACTCTTCTCCTCATCATAATTCAAAGAGGGATGATAAAAAGCAAGAGAAGAAAAAGGCGAGAAAGAGGACACCCTCTTCTCCATCTTCTTCATCCTCTTCCTCTTATGAAAGTGATGGTGAAGACGACGAAGATCAAGAAAAGAAAAAGGCAAGAAAGAGGTCACCCTCTTCTCCACCTTCTTTAAATTCTTCACCTTGTGAAGAAAGCGATGGTGCAACCTTTGAACCATCAAAAAGAAGAGGCCATAGGAAATCCTATGCCGCATGGAAGAGGTCGTCCAAGTTGAAGAAATTCAAAGAGGGAGGGAAGAGCATCTCTTTCCTTACCTATGATGGTACCTTTGGTGCTACGGACAAAGTCTTAGCCTTTCTCCAGCAGTTCCATGCGGCGTTTGGAGATGAGGGCTTCACGGAGTCCTCTAAGCTACGCCATTTAGCTATGCACTTTCAAAAGTCCGCCAGGCAATGGTGGTCTAGCCTACGAGCCAACGGTGAAGCTCCACAAACATGGAAAGCTTTAAGAGCTTCCATTATGAAGCAGTTTTTGGCCACCGATGCCAAAGACAAAGTACTCACCGAATGGAGAAGCTTAAAGCTCTCTCCCAATGAATCCATCGACAAATATGTAGACAAGTTTTGGGACTTCAAACTCAAAACCACTGTCTTTCAAAAGTTGGATTTTGGAGAACAAAAGCAACAATTTTTTGCGGGCTTAACCGAAGAAATGGCGGAGTATGTCAACTCCCAAAGGCCACGTACCATATCGGCGGTAATACACCATACTATGGTGGCCTCTCGAATCAATTTCCAAACGGGGGCTAAAAGAAATAATAAGCCCCCGGAAAACAAGGGTTCCAATGAGCCGAAGGGGAAGGACAATGTCCAAAGATCTCCTAAGGGCAACTCTAACAAAGCTAAAGAGAAGGGAGTTTACAAAGGTAAGAACAAACTCTCTCCTGAAGAGCTTGAGCGTTATCGCAAAGATAACCAGTGTTTCAAGTGCAGCGAACAAGGGCATGCGTACCGCGCTTGTCCCCAAAAGAACAACCGCTAAGATCCTCCTGGAGCTTCCTTGGTTGAAATCCAAGAGGAGGAGACTCACCAAACTCACCACAAAGGATCTCCTCTATGCCATGCTTGGGGAAAGGTAAGAGAACATGATGCTTTTCTTCTCTTTGAGCCTGGCTCTACTCACAATTTTATATCTATAGAGTTGGCCATCAAGCTAGGCATACAATCCTTCGAGATGGGAGATGTCCTACCCGCAGACAGTGCCTTCAAGGGGCAAGAAGCTTCAGTCACTCCCTTAATCGGGAAATTGAGGCGTCATGTCCAAGGCTATGTGGACAAAGAGGACTTCTTTATCTCTCCTCTCAAGCATGAGGATGTAATCGTAGGGGCACCATGGTTTGACCGCCTGGCTGTCGATGTTAAATTTCCTGAAAGGAGAATCTCCTTTAAGTTCAGAGAAAAAGACATGTATATAGATGCTAAGGAAATGGGTAACATCCCCATTGTACATACACCAGCTTTCAACAAGTCAATAAAGAGCTCTATTTCCGTGTACATGATTTTTGTTAAAGATTCTCAAAATTAACCTAATACTTTAGCAAAAGAAAATAAAAGCAAACAAAAGGAATTAGAGTTATTGTCATAATAATCAATATCTAATTCTCCTAAATGATTTTCTCATATTAAACCGATCATTTAATGTGGGAAAGTGCTAGGGGAGAAAAAGCTAGAATATTGGTTAATCTAGCAGACCGGCCACAGTAGGGATCCAAAGGAGGGAAAATAGGGATCCAAAGGGGGGGCCATCTGCAAAAGAGCCATGTGCAACAATGGGCTAAAAAGACCCTAAGGTTCAGCCCATTAAGACTTCCAAAATGCTAAGGTTCCAAAATGCTAAGGTTCCAAAATTCAAAGGTTGTGTCCAAAGGGTTAAAGCTTAGGGGGAATTGGATGCTTTGTGTGATCTCCAAAGTCAATGCACATCCCTACATGGGAGGGGGCGAGCCCTTCTTCTAGGGGATGAGAGAGAAAGCTACACACACACACACAAGCCCCTTTACACAAAGGGAATTAGGGGCACATGTCAGCTCCCTAGCCCAGATGCCCACAAGGTGTGCCCAATTCCTATTGGATGACCCTTGAAGTGGCCCAATGAGAATTAAGCTAGAGTAAATCTAGTTTAAGTAATTTTAAAACATTTAATAAAAGAAACCAATGAGAATTAAGTCTCCTAGAAGACTATTGGGCAGTCTCCCAAGGGGTCCAATGAGCATTCAGGAGCCCCATGGCTTTCCTGATTCCTATTGGCCAGGAGGCAAAGGGGTCCAATGAGAGTTTAGTTTAATTATTTAATTACCTAAAGCTCTCACAAAAGGGGAAAGGGGAACACATGTCAGAAGGCTATCACTTATGTTGCTTAATTGTAATTGTGTTGACTTGGGGAGGGCCAATGAGGCTTCAGCAAGAGCAATTAGCAAGATGGCTTGCCCAAGGGAGAGAGTGGTCTGATTTTTGCAAGGCATTATCACACACACACTCACATAAGCTCATGTGTGAAGAAAGAGAAGACTATCTCTTCCCAAGCTTTAATGGAGAACTCATCGCCTACTCCAAGCTTGTGAGATAGAAGCCTACATAAACACTATCTTGGCATGTGGATGCAAATCCAACCAAGAGCCAAGCTTCAATGCATGCTCATCTCCTCTACCAAGCTAATTACTAAGCTAAGCTATGCTACTTATGAGTGATTATGTGAGGAGATGTACATCTTTATCGTAAGATACTCCTTCCTCCTCTCAATCTACTCTCAAACCCTGCTAGCTCTCACCATCTTCGAAGGTGTGTGAGGTCTTGGGTCTGAGAACGGGGATAATTCAAGTTGTGTTTGATTAAGTGTTTTGCTTAGTGCATGAAGCTTCCATCTTCATTGCACTAGCTACTCTTGAAGGAACACAAAGAATTGTATTGTACAATGTCTCTCTTGATGGGAGAAACCATAATACAAAGCCTTTTGGAGGGGGGACCGGCTCCATACAAATCCGGTCCTCAAATGTTGTCAATAGCTTAATTTCTCTCTCTTTTGAAAGTATTGTTGATGCTATCTAACTAGGTGTTATGCTTTTTGTTGCTCTCTCCGCCCAAGCACTCTTGTAATTCTCATCAGGAATCTATTCTAATAAAATGCCCACTATGTTCATGCTAATTTCCGCTACACATAAGCTATTAGGCCATTAAATGTTACATTGGTATCAGAGCTCAAGGTTTCTCTTTTCTTGCTCAAGAAGGGAGGTCCTCAAGCTAGCTACAAATGGTTGGTATTATTAATTGCCTGTGAGTAAGTAGAATAGGGATTTTTCAGCCTTGCAGTGCGCCTGCCTTCGTGCAGTTAACGGGGCATCACCGTCGAGAGCTATGGTCTTAATAGTGGAGTCCTACGGGGCTTGCCTACGGCTTAACCACTATTGAGCTATTAGAAGCTTGACAGGAGCCGGTGTTGTTTTGGTGTCGAAAGACCCTCTCTTCTATTCCTTGCAATTAATGGTATTCGAGCCGCGCGTACAGTAGCTTGAGTGCTTTTTCTAAAGGGGTAAAGAGGAGTAGCAACTAGGGCTTGCAGTGCCAAAGTACACCTAAAAGTTGTTAGAATGGCTCACAATAGTAAAGAGAGTGAAATTAATGTTGATAACTTTTATTTTGCTCATGAGCAAGCTAGTAATGATGCTTCAATGCTTGTTAACTATCTTGTTTCTAGGCTTTAACAAGCCATGGGCAATCCATCTCTCCAAAGTGAAGTGCAACGGCAGCTCCGTGCTCACGGGATTCTCCAAGCTAATCACCATGACGAGAGAACACCTAGGAATCCTCCTTGTGAGACTACCAAAAGAGGTCTCTCTCCGGTTCGGGAAGAAGAAGAGAATCCTTATGAAGGGCTCAAGAATTTACTTCTTGATGATGTACCTCCTTCCCAAAGGAGAACTCAAGAGCCTCCACTGAAGGAACGAGAAAGAAGCGAATTTCCCGCCACCTCGGCGGAGATGGCTCCACGAAGACGGCATGCTAAACGCTCTCCATCACCACCAAAGCGGAGAAGACCATCATATTCTTCTCCCCACCACAATTCAAAGAGGGATGATAAAAAGCAAGACAAGAAAAAGGCGAGAAAGAGGACACCCTCTTCTCCATCTTCTTCATCCTCTTCCTCTTATGAAAACTATGGTGAAGATGACAAAGATCAAGACAAGAAAAAGGCGAGAAAGAGGTCACCCTCTTCTCCACCTTCTTCAAATTCTTCACCCTCTGAAGAAAGTGATGGTGCAACCTTTGAACCATAAAAAAGAAGATGCCATAGGAAATCCTATGCCGCATGGAAGAGGTCGTCCAAGTTGAGGAAATTCAAAGAGGGAGGGAAGAGCATCTCTTTCCTTACCTATGATGGTACCTTTGGTGCTACGGACAAAGTCTTGGCCTTTATCCAACAATTCGATGCGGCGTTATGAGATGAGGGCTTCAGAGAGTCCTCTAAGCTATGCCATGTAGCTATGCACTTTCAAAAGTCCGCCAGACAATGGTGGTCTAGCCTACGAGCCAATGGTGAAGCCCCACGAACATGGTAAGCTTTAAGAGATTTCATTATGAAGCAGTTTTTGGCCACCGATGCCAAAGACAAAGTACTCACCGAATGGCAAAGCTTAAAGCTCTCTCCCAATGAATCTATCCACAAATATGTAGACAAGTTTTGGGACCTACAACTCAAAGCCATTGTCTTCAAAAAGTTGGATTTTGGAGAGCAAAAGCAACAATTTTGTGCGGGCTTAACCGAAGAAATGGCGGAGTATGTCAATTCCCAAAGACCACGTACCATATCGGTGGTAATACACCACACTATGGTCGCCTCTCGAATCAATTTCCAAACGGGGGCAAAAAGAAATAATAAGCCCTCGAAAAACAAGGGTTCCAATGAGCCTAAGGGGAGGGACAATGTCCAAAAGTCTCCTAAGGGCAACTCCAACAAAGCTAAAGAGAAGGGAGTTTACAAAGGTAAGAATAAACTTTCTCCTGAAGAGCTTGAGCGTTATCGTAAGGATAACCGGTGTTTCAAGTGCGGCGAACAAGGGCATGCGTACCGCACTTGTCCCCAAAAGAACAACCGCCAAGATCCTCCTAGAGCTTCCTTGGTTGAAATCCAAGAGGAGGAGACTCACCAAACTCACCACAAAGGATCTCCTCTATGCCATGCTTGGGGAAAGGTAAGAGAACATGATGCTTTTATTTTCTTTGACCCTGGTTCTACTCACGGTTTTATATCTATAGAGTTGGCCACCAAGCTAGGAATATAATCCTACGAGATGGGAGATGTCCTACCCGCAGATAGTGCCTTCAAGGGGCAAGAAGCTTCAGTCACTCCCTTAATTGGGAAATTGAGGCTTCATGTCCAAGGCTATGTGGACAAAGAGGACTTCTTTATCTCTCCTCTCAAGCATGAGGATGTAATCCTAGGGGCACCATGGTTTGACCGCCTGGCTGCTGATGTTGAATTTCTTGAAAGGAGAATCTCCTTTAAGTTCAGGGAAAAAGACATGTATATAGATGCTAAGGAAATGGGTAACACCATCCCCATTGTACATACACCAGCTTTCAACAAGTCAATAAAGAGCTCTATTTCCGTGTACATGATTTTTGTTAAAGATTCTCAAAATTAACCTAATGCTTTAACAAACGAAAATAAAAGTACCCAAAAGGAATTAGAGTTATCTAATTTTCTCAAGGGGTTTCAAGATGTTTTTATTGACGACATCCCTTGTGAGCTACCTCCTAAACGAGGTAATGATGACCATGCAATTGAACTTCTTCCAGGAAGTTCACCGCCTAATAAACCTCCTTATAGAGTTTCTCAAGCTCAACAAGAGGAGATTATGCGGCAAGTGCATGAGTTAGTTGAGAAGGGCATGGTTAGGCCTACCTCATCTCCAATTTTCTCACGTGTGCTATTAGTGAAAAAGAAAGACGGCACATATCATATGTGTGTCGACTATAGAGCACTAAATAGGATCACTATCAAGAATAGGTTTTCCGTTCCACGGGTAGAAGACCTATTTGATGAGCTACAAGGATCGATCTACTTCAGTAGGGTTGACCTAAAGAGTGGCTATCATCAAATAAGGATAGTTGATCAAGACATTGTAAAGACCGTGTTTCGCACTACCCTTGGTCTTTACGAATACATTGTCATGCCTTTTGGCTTGACCAATGCACCAGCCACATTCAACCTCTTGATGGAGAAGCTGTTCAGGCCTCATCAAACCTTCACTGGAGTGTTCTTTTGATGATATTATCATCTACTCTAATTCATTGGAGGAACACAAGCAACACCTCCAGGTAATATTTCAAGTTTTAAGAGAGAATAAACTTTATGTTAATCCAAAGAAAAGTGAATTTTTCTTGCAAGAGATTCAGTATTTAGGTCACATTATCTCTCTAGATGGCATCCAAATGGATCCATCCAAGTTAGAGGTAATAAAAGGATGGCCTAAACCAAGGAATCTTCATGAACTAAGAAGCTTTATAGGTATGTGCGCATACTATAGACGCTTCATAGAAAAGTTCTCACAAATTGTGGGACCATTACATGACCTAACAAAGAAAAGCACTAGGTATACATGGTCTGCTAAGGAGAACAATGGTTTTGAAAAGCTTAAATAAAATCTTATCTCTCAACCTGTGCTTACACTACCGGATCTCTCAAAACCATTTGAGGTCCAATGTGATGCTTGTGGTGATTGCCTTGGAGCTGTTTTGCTCCAAGAAGGGCACGCCATAGGCTATGACAGCCGAAGGCTCGACCCTGTTGAGCAAGCTCTAGTCATATACGAAAAGGAACTCCTTGCAGTTCTACATGCCTTAGACTCATGGAAGCAATATTTATTGAGGACTCCTTTCATTCTGCGAACGGATCACCAAAGTCTTAAGTACTTCATGACGCAGACCAAGCTCTCCGACAAACAAATGAGGTGGGAAAATTTCCTTTCGCAATTTCATTTTCATATTGCTCACATTGTTGGCAAGCATAATCAAGTAGCCGATGCACTCTCAAGACGGCCGAGAGTGAATGCGGTTTCCATAGCAACTCACAATGATCTATCTTCAATGATAGATAAGTATGCTATTGATCTCGATTTTAGAGATGTGATTTCAGCCCTTACATTAGGGAAGAAAGAAGAACCATTTACTTTACAAGATGGTTATCTTCTCTATGGCAATAGACTATGCGTTACTAACTCCCTCCGTGAGAAAGTAATGTATGAATCTCATGCTCCCCCGTATGCGGGGCATAGAGGGATTCAGTCTACCTTAAAGGGAATTGAAACATATTTCTATTGGCCTAGCATGAAAGTGAACATACAAGAGTATGTTTCGAAATGTGTGGTATGTCAAAAGACAAAATTTGATAGAGGGAATAAACCTGGATTGCTTCAACCCTTGCCAATCCCTAATTCACCATGGGAGAGCATATCCATCGATTTTATCTTTGGATTGCCTAAGTCTATCCATGGGAATACGGGAATATGGACGATAGTAGATAGGTTTAGTAAACAAGCTCATTTTATACCTGTCAAAAAGACTATCAAAGCCCATCAAATGGCAACCCTCTTCATTTCACAAATTTTCAAATATCATGGCTTGCCAATGTCCATAGTGTTGGATAGAGATCCTAGAATGACCAGTAATTTCTGGAAGGGTCTCTTTGAGAATTTAGGGACAAGGCTAAATTTCTCTTCGGCCTATCATCCACAAACGGATGGCCAAAGTGAAATAGCTAACCTAACAATTCTCGATCTACTAAAAGCCTATGTAACGGAAGTAGATCAAAGATCCCAATGGGAAAAGTACTTACCCTTAGTGGAGTATGCTTACAATAACACTATACATACTTCCACGGGAAAAGCACCTTTCGAGGTAATTGAGGGAAGATGAAAAAGTCCCTTGCTACTTAAGGTACATGGGAAGATCTTCGCTGCAGATGAGTATAGCCGAGACCTACAAGAATCTTTTCAAAAGATTAAAGATGCTATCTCTATCTCACAGCAAAGGCGAAAGGCTGCTTTTGACAAGCACAGAAGAGCCCAAGCCTTTAAAGGAAACTCTTGGGTCTTGTTAAAGTTTCCCAAGGCTCGATTAAGGCACACGACGGGCAAGAATCCTACGGGCCACCAAAAGTACTATGCTAAACTAGCAAAAAGGTACTATGGTCCCTTCCAGATTCTTAGGCCAATCAATGACATGGTCTATCAACTTAAGTTGCCCAATCATTGGCTCATACACAATGCTTTTCATGTGAGCCTATTAAAGCCTTACAAAGGAGAGCCACCTCAAGAACCAACTATTGAAGACCCACCGGAGATCGAGGACCAAGAGGAGGTGCTGCAGCCCGAGTCCATTCTCCGACATGAAGACAAGGTATTAAGAGGCGGTAAGACTATCCGACGATATCTTATTAAATTTAAGAATTATCCTTTTGAAGATGCTAGATGGATGCAAGGCATACAACTAAAGGATAACCTAAACCTTGTCAATGCTTACAATGCTTCCCAAGAGTAAGAAAATGTACAAAATGTTAAAAATGAACAAAATTTTTGTCTTATAAGACTCTCTTTTTCTTTATTTGTGCACAAAAATGAAGTAGTATGCATGCTTAAATCAAGTTTGCGGAGACGACGTCTCCCAAACACCAAGTAGAGCTTGTCACTCTACTATGGAAGACTGATACGACTGATGTGTAGACATGCTTGCGGCAGCCTCAGGCTCTCAAGCGCCAAATGGACTAGTCATCCATTATGGAATGTTGTCGTAGGGTAACATAGGGATCCTCTACCCACTAAGAAAAGGACTCATGAATATGCTTTATCTTCTCTACACCATAGTCGAGGACGACTATGATTTCAAGAGAGAGGTAATGTCATAATAATCAATATCTAATTCTCGGAAATGATTTTCTCATATTAAACTGATCATTTAATGTGGGAAAGTGCTAGGGGAGAAAAAGCTAGAATATTGGTTAAGCTAGCAGACCGGCCACAGTAGGGATCCAAAGGGGGGGCCATCTGCAAAAGATCCATGTGCGAAAATGGGCTAAAAAGACCCTAAGGTTCAGCCCATTAAGAATTCCAAAATGCTAAGGTTCCAAAATTCAAAGGTTGTGTCCAAAGGGTTAAAGCTAGGGGGGAATTGGATGCTTTGTGTGCTCTCCAAAGTCAATGCACATCCCTACATGGGAGGGGGCGATCCCTTCTTCTAGGGGATGAGAGACAAAGCCACACACACATAAGCCCCTTTACACAAGGGGAATTAGGGACACATGTCAGCTCCCTAGCCCAGATGCCCACAAGGTGTGCCCAATTCCTATTGGATGACCCTTGAAGTGGACCAATGAGAATTAAGCTAGAGTAAATCTAGTTTAATTAATTTAAAAACATTTAATAAAAGAAAACAATGAGAATTAAGTCTCCTAGAAGACTATTGGGCAGTCTCCCAAGGGGTCCAATGAGCATTCGGGAGCCCCATGGCTTGCCTGATTCCTATTGGCCAGGAGGCAAAGGGGTCCAATGAGAGTTTAGTTTAATTATTTAATTACCTAAAGCTCTCACAAAAGGGGAAAGGGGAACACATGTCAGAAGGCTATCACTTATGCTCCTTAATTGTAATTGGCTTGACTTGGGAAGGGCCAATGAGGCTTCAGCAAGAGCAATTAGCAAGAGGGCTGGCCCAAGAGAGAGAGGGGGCTGATTTTTGCAAGGCATTATCACACACACACTCACACAAGCTCATGTGTGAAGAAAGAGAAGACTATCTCTTCCCAAGCTTTAATGGAGAACTCATCACCTACTCCAAGCTTGTGAGATAGAAGCCTACATCAATTCTCTCTTGGCATGTGGATGCAAATCCAACCAAGAGCCAAGCTTCAATGCATGCTCATCTCCTCTACCAAGCTAATTACTAAGCTAAGCTATGCTACATATGAGTGATTATGTGAGGAGATGTACATCTTTCTCGTAAGATAGTCCTTCTTTCTCTCAATCTACTCTCATACCCTGCTAGCGCTCACCATCGTCGAAGGTGTGTGAGGTCTTGGGTCTGAGAACGGGGATAATTCAAGTTGTGTTTGATTAAGTGTTTTGCTTAGTGCATGAAGCTTCCATCTCATTAGAAAATTTCGGAGGTCATTTGGAGGGCCTTGTAAGAAATTGTATTTCTCTCTCTAGAAACTTTTTTTAAAATGCACTTGTTGAGTATATCCAAAAGGACCACCAGACACTCTAAAAAGTAGATTCATATTCCCAATCATCCTTGAAAACGGTCACTTTTTTATTTAATGCGAGCGTCTTTTTCAGGAGGAAGGTGCGGCGCATTCAATGCAGCTTACGTCATCACTGAAAGTTGAAAAGTCACAAACTATAAAATAGTGATAGATTTTGAGTATTTTGACACCACCAATGCATCAGGAACGCCAAAATACCCTAAAAATGAATGTCTACTTGTCTCATTCCGACATCCGGAGAGGCAAAAAATGTCAAAAAACCCCCAAAAATGGGCTTTTTACTTAAGGCGCGCGAGGAGGCATTCTAAAATTTTAGAATGCCCCTCTGCGCGCCGTTAGTACAAAGCTCCTTTTAGTGATTTTTGGACACTTATCTTTCCAAAAAGCCCCTTTTTAAAGTTTTTTGGACATTTTCCTCTCAAAAAGCTCCCTAAAAAAAGGAAAAAAGGGGCTTTTTACTAACGGCGCGCGAGGAGGCATTCCAAAATTTTGGAATGCCCCCTCGCGCACCGTTAGTACAAAGCTCCTTTTAGTGATTTTTGGACACTTATCTTTCGAAAAATCCCCTTTTTAGAGGTTTTTGGACATTTTCCTCTCACAAAACTCCCTAAAAAGAGGAAAAAAGGGCCTTTTTACTAACGGCGCGCGAGGAGGAATTCCAAAATTTTGGAATGCCCCCTCGCGCGCCGCTAGTACAAAGCTCCTTTTAGTGATTTTTGGACACTTATCTTTCCAAAAAGCCCCTTTTTAGAGGTTTTTGGACATTTTCCTCTCAAAAATCTCCCCAAAAAGAAGGAAAAAGGGCCTTTTTACTAACGGCGCGCGAGGAGGCATTCCAAAATTTTGGAATGCCCCCTCGCGCGCCGTTAGTAAAATGTTCTTTTAGGGATTTTTGACATTTTTGGCCTCTTTGGATGTCTGAGCGAGGCAATTGGACATTCATTTCTAGGAGATATGTGCGTTCCGGACGCATTGACAGTATCAAAAGTTTCAAAATCTTCCACCACTTGATAGTTTTGTGACTTTTTGAGTTCTAGTGATGACGTAGCCCGTATCAAATGCACCGCATCTACCTTCTGAAAAAGGTGCTCGCATTAAATAAAAGAGAGTGCTCGTCTTCAAGGACCACTAGATTATTAAATGAGGAGAGAGACACCTTTTATATTTTTGTTAATATCAATCTATTTTTCTACGTAACGTAGGCTCTTCTCTCATTTGAGGATCTTATTTTCCTCTCTCTACCAAAAGGCCCTCCAAAAGACCTCCGAAATCTCCTAATGTCATTGCACTAGCTAGTCTTGAACACTACAAGAGGCTATTCATATTAGCGACGCTCACACAGCGACGCTCAAAAACAAAATTCCCAGCGTCGCTACGAGCGTCGCAAATTTACAAAGAAATTTGCGACACTCAAAGCGACGCTGGCTGGGCTAAAAAAATAACCGAGCGCGCCCAAAAACTCAGATCTAAGATCTGAGTTTTTCGGCGCCCTCAAGCAAGGAGCCAGTAACGCTCTCCCTCTCTCTCTCTCTCTCTCTCTCTCTTTTTCTTCTCCACACACACACACACACACACACACACACACACACGAGGAGAGGAAGGAGAGCCAGGTATGCTCCTTCCCTCTCCTCATTCTCATGTTCCCTTCCCCTCTTTCTCTCTCCCTCTCTCTCTCTCTCACACACACACATACACACACACACACACATAGTGTTTTTGAGAGAGAGAGAGAGAGAGAGAGAGAGAGAGAGAGAGAGAGAGAGTACAAACAAAAACAAAAACGCACACACACATACATAAACAAAGAATGCACACACACATTGAGAGAGGAAAAGAGAGAGAGAGCATGCATAAACAAAAAACGCACGCATTGAGAGAGGAAAAGAGAGAGAGAACATGTATAAACAAAAAACGCACACATTGAGAGAGGAAAAGAGAGAGAAAACATGCGTACGATCCAAAAAAACGCACACACATTGAGAGAGAAGGAGAGAGAAACTAATTTAACGTTGTAGGAAACTAAATAAAATTAAAAGACCTAAAGATCTAGCCGACGAGGAGTTGAACTCAAGACCTATTATTCAAGAGGGAAATGGCATAATCAATCTATCATACTTGGCATGGGTGATAGAAAGGTTATACCATTTATCTCTTTTTATTGGCACACACATCCACACACGCGCACACACACAAGAACAAGAGAGTTATAACGTCGTAGGAAACTATCTTAAAAGACGTTAAAGATTAGGTTATATGTAGACTTACATTAAATTAGATTTAGGTTTATTTTTAACTAGATTTACGTTTATTTACGCTAGATTTAGATTTACGTTATATTAGATTAGATTTAGGTCTCCATAGACTGCGATGCCTGCATGAAGTGGGTGAAGAAAGCCCTCAATGGAATATAGGCTATTGCTGCCTTCACTCATGGTGGGCTCCGTCGATCCAAAAGTACTAGTGAAATGTCTTCAGAAGATAGGGAAGAAGGTGGATCTTCAGGGCGGCAAGAGTCACTACATCCCCGATACAATGACCATCTAGACAACCTCTAGTCATTCAACAGCAACTTCAAAGTTAGTAACAAGAGCAAGAACGGTCTAAAGGGCCAATTGCTGTCGTCAGATGTGGATGGAGATGAGGCAGCGTCATCGCCGGAAGTTAACTCTCACATCTTTAGTGATGAGAATGCCAACTCTTGCCGAGTTATGTGAAAAATTATGTGTTAAATCAGTTTTAAGGTTCTTATAATCCCTGTTAGTTTAGTTCTTTGTTTTTAATATAACATAATTTACGTTAGATTTAGATTTATGTAATATTAGATTAGACTTAGGTTTATTTAGGTTTACCCACACACACACACACACACACACACACAAGAAGAAGAGAGTTTTAACGTTGTCGGAAACTATCCCAAAAAACGTTAAAGATTAGGTTAGATGTAGACTTACGTTAAATTAGATTTAGGTTTATTTTTAGTTAGATTTACGTTTATTTAGATTTACTCTTATTTACGTTAGATCGAGTCCACGCAAGAATTACTTACGGTTTAGGGTTTAGAGTTAGACGAATAGTGAAAAGATCTACTGTGAAAAGATGTTAAGATGCTGTGAAGTGCTACAGCTAGAGAAGAGGCAAAGGGGTTTTGTCCACTACATGCAGTATCATGTAGACGTGGGTGTGTAGATTTCTTGTACCCACAAATATAGGTATTGACCAATAAAGACGAGATTATAACCCGGTGGTTCTGATCTCCGTGCACCTCTAGACCAAGGTGTGCGGGGATTGGACATTACTAGAGAATGTGAGGTAAAGAGAGAGAGAGAGAGAGAGAGAGAGAGAGATAAGACGAAGAATGCCAATAGAGTATTAAATTTGTTGTCCAGGTTATAAGTTTTTTATATATCCTCATTATGAGTAGTGACGAGGATGTGGGACCGTCCAACCGAAACACCTATCTCTCAACGAGGGTCTTATGTCCTTGTAATCAATGCAAGCATGCTGTGCGACGGACAAGACGTGTTTCTTTACAGCACATTCGCGAATTTGGCGAGTTCGATCCATCTATTATAGATCGAGTTGTTGCCAATTATAACTCGTCGGACTCTGACGCTGGCCAACAAGTAGCAATCTTGCAACCCAATAGACGTGTTCGCAGGCGCTTTGGTCAAGCAGTTGAATCACCTAAACCATCCACGAGGATTCTCCCTACCCAAACCCGTTTCAAGGTTGATAGACACCCAGGGCAGGTAACTAGTCATAAAATACAAGTACGCCAGTGTAGTGATGAGGAGCACTCCATTCCAACAATACAAATGAGCCCCAAAAACTTGCACCACCTAAACCATCCACAAGGATGCTCCCTACCCAAACCCTTTTCCAGGCGGATAGATATCTAGGGGAGGTAACTAGTCATAGAATACAAGTATGCCAGTGTAGTGATGAGGAGCGCTCCATTTTCAACAATAGAAATGAGTCCCAAGCACTTGCACCACCTAAACCATCCGAGGATGCTCCCCACCCAAACCTGTTTCCAAGGGTGGATAAAAACCTAGGGGAGGTAACTATTTGTAGACGTTCTTATTCGGGATTAAAAATGCAAAAACATTATCTAATAAAGCTCAAGTGCAAATCTCAATTTTGAGCTCTAGCGAGGACTCTAGAGAGTGTGGAAAAATGGTTTTCTGAGAGGATGGACCATTGTTTATATAGGCCACTCAAAATGTGGTCCCTCTTTGTAAAATTTGGAGGGAATGTCGAGCCCGCCGGGTTACAAAGGAGGCCGACGGGGCTCGCTGGGCAACTCAAATAGCCCAGCGGGCAAACGGGAACTCTGGGTTTCAACAAGTCATTGTGGATTTGATGTTATTAACACTCCCCATGGACTTCACGTGCAGGGATTTAATATTTACGTCATTACAACAAATTTTGTGTGATCACAAGGTCTTATTGACACATTTACATGATTACACTAAACATGATCACAAAGAATCAGGTTAAGGGCAACCTGGAAACCCACTAAAATCCCACCGGGCTTTCCAGTATTCTCGTCGGGCCCAGCGGGCTTTTCCATTTTCCCTGCGGACCCACGGGGAATATTGGAAAGCTCGGCAGGCCCACCGCATTATATATATACAGGCCCAATCGGGCCCACTCGGTGTTATTTCTTTGTTTCATCTTCTGAGAGAGACAAAGAGAGAGAGAGAGAGAGAGAGAGAGAGAGAGAGAGAGAGAGAGAGAGAGAGAGAGAGAGAGAGAGAGAGAGAGAGAGCTCGTCGACCGCCTTTGCAGGTACGTCAAGAGGAGAGAGGAGAAAGGGAGAGTGGGGGTCGTGTCCGAACGTTCTCTACGTCGCAGTGCTTGGCAGTAGCAAAGTACCTAACCACACGATCCGGGTATGTGTTGTGTGTGTGTAATGTGTGGTAACCTGCCTTTTGTCGTATTGCATGGCAGTCATAAGGTACCTTACTACACAATGGGAGTGTGTGCGTAAGCTGTTGAGGCAAGATTTTCCATGTATGGGAACCCCCCCATATATCTTTGCCCTTTTACCAAAATATTTCCTATTATATAAGTTACTTACTTTTAATTTTTCTTCCTTTTTCACAAACGTTTCAGCCTTTATTAAATAAATTAGACGATGTGAATCACGATGTAGCATAAATAAGTAAGCTTTCTTTGTTGATCTCTCTTTTGACCTTAAATATTAAATATATATATTCTAAATTACATTATATATTTTAGTATTTCTAATATATTTCTCATGTATGTATATTATTCCACCCTACCAAATATTTTATTCACTAGTTTTCATTTTCAAACCTCAACCCCACTTTCAAATTTCAATAATACCTCCATCTAGATGATTGCCAATCTTTTCAAAACTCTACGTCATGTTTTCATACACATGAAGAAGCTTACACTTGAAGGCAAGAGAGAAGTCCACTCAAAGGGGACCACCAAAAGACATTTGCAGCCACAAATAATACATTATTTGGCATAATTTTTTAAGTAGATAAGAATCCCGAATCTGAAAGAGCGTTCAACATGAAAGATGTAGCTCGTGATCTCAACTTTTAGCTCAATTGTTTTCAAAATTTTTGGAGTTATAAACACGGAGATGTGATACATGCCATCCCCAATTTTCTTCCCTCAAGAATGGCTATGGTTCTACAAGTCTTCAAGCACTTGTAATTAAGGGTTGAAGGCACAATTTCAAGAAGAACAAGGGTGGACACACATGATATTCCTCGCCATCAACTCCCATCTCTCTATTATGCCTCCTATGAGCTTGTTCCCTTCTCATTTTCCTGCCATACGCTACCTATTGTATTCATCTTTTGCAAGCAATCAACACACTCCATCTTGGTGCCATACTTTGTGTCACTTTGGATACATCTCATTGTGAGTATGGTATATGCTTGTTCCTTGCCTTTTTTTTCTACTTATGTAAAGGTGTGCGGATTCACCACCATACACACACACACTCTCTCTCTCCCTCTCATATTCCTATCATCTTGCTACTTCCATCTTGAGGTGTGCGGATTGGCCACCTCTTGTATAATAAGTGAGCATACTCACAAGTTTCCGCTACATCATTATCTTCCTTACTAACATGCACGAGTAGCAAGCCCATTCTCACTCATTCACCACTCCTCTCACCTTATTCTCTGACCCCCGCATTCCACATTTGGGTGTGGATCTTGAAATTGTTTTCCATGGCATGCTTCATTGTGTATATGTATGCGTCCTAGCCGCATATCTTGCTAGGTGGTGCCCCTATTGCGTATCCCCCATGATGAGGCCATTGTGCATAATCTTGGTGTAGAGGCCACTGGGTCTATTTTTTCACTTCCGCCTCTCATTTGGTGCCCCCACTGAGGAGGGCTCTTGAAACCTTCAGTTTACAAGACTGACATGTTTACTTATGTTTATGGACGAGTGGCTTCTTGAATTCTCTAATTGGACCACTAAAGAGGAGGAGCTTCAAGCAGGTTTGACACAAGTCATCAAGACACTCTTGCCAGGGTGTTGTATTGTTAGCATAGAAGAAGTGGTAAGACCCTCTTTCCCTACTCAGATTGTTTACATTTCTCATCATCCCCGCAAGCGTAAAAGCAAGGCACAAGCTTCATCATGCTCACATTGTAGCCAAAAACGGCACCTTCTACATGAGTGCAACCCAAAGTAAAGAAAAGGCCATCATTTTCTCCCTCGACATCCGTACAGACGTTCTCACATCAGTAAGCTTTCAAGTAGCACCAGGCTTCTCTACATCTATGTCCCCATCTTTGCCACCTATTCCACCTACATCCACAACAAGCCTTCACAACTTGAGGAAGCTACTACGAACGGGTGGTCCCTCCCTCTCCCTTGCACCAAAAGATTCAAGGGTTTTCCAGCGCCGACAATCACCCCGTTTCCAAAACAAAAGGGTAAATCTTCCAAAGTATTTCTATACCTCATTCTCATCCCATAAGCCAGGAACTAGAAACAGCAGCATGGATTCTACGTCGTCTACCGAGTGAAGTGGCAGAGCTTGTCATCGACAAGGTCTTTGACACAGGTTTTGCTTGGCGGAAAGACAAGACCCTCCACCTTCAAGGGGTGTTGCTTGTGAATCAAGGCTATGATGACGACTTTACAGCTTGCTATGTATCCATCCAACTTGGATTAATACAAATGGTAAGACTCACCACCTACCTCATCACACCTGTGTATACACTAGATGGCACTCTATCTTGAAGGAAAGTGAAGTTGCTCAAAGAGAGAGAGTTCAAGATTTTCCAAGAGCTTGCTAGAGGGGCAGTCCTAGAGCTAGAAGACGAAGACAACCTTGTCCTGGGGTACTATAAATTTGACCTCGACTACCAAGAGCTCTACAACTCCGACTATAACCTTCCACCATGAAGAAGAGAGCCTTTCCGACTTATCATGTGATGGACCCAGCGCATCAGCCTTTTGCAAGGAACCAAACTTATGCACCACAACGAATTCAATCAATCAAAGTAATCTTGGACCGCAAGATGTTTTATCAGCAGATCATTACAACCATGTTTGGTAGAGAATGACTGTAAGAGATAAACACCTCTTCTCTACCCTTTATCCTCCCTATGATTATTCATGAAGTGTCTTTTGATGTAGTTATTTTCATCATTGTATAATATGTTTTCCATCTACCGAGCACCCATGTATTGAATCTCTATTTATTAAAAAAAAAAAAAGATTTCTAAGTCGAGTTAATTTTCTCACTCTCACAATGGAAAGTGTAGCATTTCCAACCTTTACTGGTAAGGTGGGTGAGGATGCTGCAGACTTTCTAGACAACTTGGAAATAGCATGTGTCATCTCTGCAAGAGATGATGATGCTTCGCGCTTGCGTATCTTCCCACTTCTAATGAAGGTGGCGGCAAGATCATGGTACAATGCCTTGGCACAAGCAACCAAGGAACGGTGGGACTTATTAAGAGCAGCCTTTGTCGAGCGTTTTGGAGAGGGAGCAACATCAGAGAAGCTATGGCAATTGTTGACAGAGTTGAAGCAGGGTAGTATGCTATAATATGCATCATATGAGTCAAAGTTTGTAGATTTATGGGGGCGATGGGTTGCATCGCTAAGAGAGGATGAGGGGGCACCTAATTTCCTAAAGAAGGATCGGTTTGTGGCTAGGTTATGGCCAACTCTTAAAGAAAAGGTGAAGGGAAGGTTTCCTGCTACGTATGAGTTAGCAGTTGAAGTGGCCCGCGTTAAAGACAAGAAGTTGCACCTACAAGCCAGGAATATCGATGAAGAGGAAGCCGTTAGGACCCGACCACCTCTAGCACCACCTACAACAGCTGCCCAGAGGATTCAACCACAAGAACCAATTGAAGATTAGCAAGACCTGCTCAATCGAATCACCAATCAACTTATGAATCTCTCAGTCCATTTGATATAACAAGGGCATGCACACAATTGCAACCAAGAGGAAGGAAGAGGACAACGAAGGGAAAACCAAGAATACCACTGCTACAATTGTGGGGAGGATGGTCATGGCATGTACTACTGTCCACACCCAAGGAGGCAGAATTTCAACAGAGGAGGTGAATGTTCTAAACCATATGATTTGGTTCAAGATGTTTCTATGCAGGGCCCAAAATTCACTTGGCCCCAGTTACTCCACCTAGAACCTAGGGTGAGGAGACAATGGACAAAGATGGTTAGCACTAGATTACCAAATCCAAAGATAGGTGGGGCTATCTCATGGAGGAATCTAGATGACATACTACCAGTGATGGATGCTTACATCAAAGGGCAACACATCTCCAATATCTACATCGATGGTGGCGCACAAATATGCGTCATGAGTGAAAACATGATGCACCATTTGGGTTTAGAGGTGAGTCGGCCGGCACCATGCCTAGCCAAAATGGCAAATAATTTAAAAGTTCAATGTGTTGGTGTCATAAATGCAGTTAGGATAAAGGCATTCAACACCGAGGTAGATGTGGACATCTTTGTCATGCCACACAAAGGGGAGGGCTACCCTATCATTCTAGGGAGGCCTTGGCTTATGGCTATGAGAGCTAAGCAGGACTGGGACACCAGCATAATCCACATGAAGGATGCAAAAGGAAGGCCAATACTTTACGACATGAAGACAAGTCGGCAATGCGACATGGATCTAGAAACCTCTATGGATGAGTTTTCTAGTGGTGACTCTTCAACCACTTGAGAGGAGTCTTCAACATGGAGTGAAGGAAGTGATAGCTCCATTGAGGTAATGGGACTCACATTCAACCACAACAAGGTGGACCCTTCAAAATTGCAACCACACGTGAAAGTGGTGAAGACACTTCAACTACCCCTATGGCACGAGATTGGTGGAAGACGACCAAAAGTTATATTGACAACCACTTGGCAAGTCCTTTCTAGAGAAAGACTCATGCAAAGAAATGCAATTGAGGTCTATTGGCACTTTAGCTTCTCCTTTAAAATTGTGAACATTGTGTGTAACATTAATTTGGGAAGCTCTTTAAGTTGGGTTGTGACAAGAGTGGAAGGATTGACATCAACAACCAGTGGAATCAATCTAGGACACACCAATCAAGGAAGAATGGTTTTGCATACTAGTGGTAACATGGAGTCATTTTTCAAAATGTGGTTTGCAGTTTATCTTTTGTACACGGTGGGCTCTCTTGTGCAGCATGCATCAACCATGCAATCTATCCATGTGGGCAACAAGTCTCTATCAATTTGGCATGAAGAAGAACAACAAGCAAGATATGAGGATTATGGTTTCTTACTCCCTTTTGGCTATGTGTCTGGACGAGGAAGCCATGCATGGTGCCGCTTTGGAATACTTTCAAGGACTGATCAAGTTCTTTCCATACCTTCTATCATTTATGCAAGAGTTAATTCTTGTGCAGCTTGTGGACTCAAGAATCATTATAAGTGTGATCTTAAGAAGAAGGCATTATTGCATACAATGGATTTACGCATAGTGTCGGACCCAGGTGGACACCGAAAAGAGCTTTGGGGAGCCTCATGCTTCCAAGGGATCCATTATTCCCTACAAGGATCTACCAGCCAACCAAGGAGAAATCCCACTCTATTTCACATCAAAGTACAGAGCTAGAGGAATGAATACCTCTAGCCTTCGGGGGAGGGCTAATGAGGCAAGCTTTTCCATGCATGGGAACCCCCCCATATATCTTTGCCCTTTTACCAAAATATTTCCAATTATATAAGCTACTTTTGATCTTTTTTCCTTTTTCACAAACGTTTCAGCCTTTATTAAATAAATTAGACTTATGCTAATCAATCATGATGTAGCATAAATAAGTAAGCCTTCTTTGTTGATCTCTCTTTTGACCTTAAATATTAAATATATATATTCTAAATTACATTATATATTTTAGTATTTTCTAATATATTTCTCATGTATGTATATTATTCCACCCTACCAAATATTTTATTCACTAGTTTTCATTTTCAAACCTCAACCCCACTTTCAAATTTCAATAATACCACCATCTAGATGATTGCCAATCTTTTCAAAACTCTAGGTCATGTTTTCATACACATGAAGAAGCTTACACTTGAAGGCAAGAGAGAAGTCCACTCAAACGGGACCACCAAAAGACCTTTGCAGCCACAAATAATACATTATTTGGCAGAATTTTTTAAGTAGATAAGAAACCCGAATCTGAAGGAGCGTTCAACCTAAAAGATGTAGCTCGTGATCTCAACTTTTAGCTCAATTTTTTAAAGAATTTTTAGAGTTATGAACACAGAGATATGATTTTTGTGGTGGACCCCAGTTTTCTCGTGTAATGGTGACACATGCCATCCCCAATTTTCTTCCCTCAAGAATGGCTATGGTTCTACAAGTCTTCAAGCATGATTACAAGAGACAAGGCTCTTTTAATGAGGTCTTGGCAACTCTAGAGTGATTCTATCACCATTTTTGGAGGATCCATCCTCATCAACAACTATCCACCTTTGACAATCTCTCTTGTAAATTTCGTACCTCTCTCTTCTCTCCCTAATAAGCTTATGTCTAGCCAGAGCTAGACTATTGTAAATATCTCCTATCCTCTACATCCTACCCACATTCACTCATCTTCTCTCTCTATTGACTCTGGTATTTTAAATAATGAGGAGACAAGATGGGAGCCAAAGTCACATGCACCCCATTTTCCTAGTCACCAAAGTGGGATACTCACTCATCTCAAATAGAAATATTGCTAAATCCTCCCCTCCTTCCCTATATAAGGAGGCCATGAGAGCTCACTTAAAACACACACACACACACACACACCTATCCATACATACTCTTGTACTACATGCTTGTAGCATGAACCCTAATCACATAATCACAACACCATCATCATCACCATCACCATGCACAAAAGATGAGCACCACACCTCCACACCACTTGTAATTAAGGATTGAAGGCACAATTTCAAGGAGAAGAAGGGTGGACACACTCATGATATTCCTCGCCATCAACTCCCATCTCTCCATTATGCCTCCTACGATCTTGTTCCCTTCTCATTTTCCTGCCATATGCTACCTATTGTATGCAAGCAATCAACACACTCCATCTTGGTGCCATACTTTGTGTCACTTTGGATACATCTCATTGTGAGTATGGTATATGCTTGTTCCTTGCCTTTTTTTTCTGCTTATGTAAAGGTGTGCAGATTCGCCACCATACACACACTCTCTCTCTCTCTCCCTCTCATATTCCTATCATCTTGCTACTTCCATCTTGAGGTGTGGGGATTCGCCACCTCTTGTATGATAAGTGAGCATACTCGTAAGTTTTCCCTATCTCATTATCTTCCTTACTAACATGCATGAGTAGCAAGCCCATTCTCACTCATTCACCACTCCTCTTACCTTATTCTCCGACCACCCCATTCCACATTTGGGTGTGGATCTTGAAATTGTTTTCCATGGCATGCTTCATTGTGTATATGTATGCGTCCTAGCCGCATATCTTGCTAGGTGGTTCCCCTATTGTGTATCCCCCATGATGAGGCCATTGTGCATAATCTTGGTGTAGAGGCCACCGGGTCTATTTTTTCACTTCCGCCTCTCACTGTCCTACGAAATAATGCTTCCCACGGGGGCATCACCTTAGTGACGCGGGGAAGATGGTGTCCTTGTTATAAGTATTGGCTTAGTGTCTGGATACTACGTCGGTAATGTGGCGAATGTAGTATCTGTATGATGAATCAACTTCCCATCTCCTTTTCGAAAGAACATATGGGCATCGGTCGGTAACACGGCCATATGATGTTAGTATGCAAGCCATTATTTCTCCTTAGATTCAGGTGGCACTCGATCAATAACACTGCTAATAGAGTATCGTTTGCTAGAAGCATCCGTTTTTGCATAAATGTGGCGTTCACGTCGTTAACCCAGCCATACGAACGTCATATACTTTTTATGTGCATGAGCAGTTAAGTTTTTAAGTATTAAGTATATGAAATACTTGGTCGGTAACGCGACTGTGAAGAGTATTTCACATACAAATGTTTGAATTGTTTTATTTTGTTTCTTTAACTGTCTATATGAAATTATATAACAGCTAAACATATTCAAAAGAATGCTTTACTCATCAATCATTGCTATTTTAAATGCTCCATTTATATAAATTATATGCAAGAAAGTATTTGCACACAATTTGCACGTTAGATATTCTTTTTTATCTTTTTAAAGGACCTTAAGCATCATCACTATTTTTAATGCTTCATTTACATAAATTCTTTGTGTAACATTTAATGTCCTAGAAACTTATGTGTAGCGGAAATTAGCATGAACATATTGGGCATTTCATTAGAATAGAATCCTAATGAGAATTACAAGAGTGCTTGGGTGGAGACAGCAACGAAAAGCATAACACCTAGTTAGATAGCATCAACAATACTTTCAAAAGAGAGAGAAATTAATCTATTGACAACACTTGAGGACCGAATTCGCATGGAGCCGGTCCCCCCTCCAAAAGGCTTTGTATTATGGTTTCTTCCATCAAGAGAGACATTGTACATTACAGTTCTTTGTGTTCCTTCAAGACTACCTAGTGCAATGAAGATGAAAGCTTCATGCACTAAGAAAAACACTTAGTAAACACAACTTTAATTATCCCCATTCTCAGACCCAAGACCTCACACACCTTCGAAGATGGTGAGAGCTAGCAGTGTATGAGAGTAGATTGAGAGGAAGAAGGAGTATCTTACGAGAAATATGTACATATCCTCACATAATCACTCATATTAGCATAGACTTAGCTTAGTAATTAGCTTGGTAGAGGAGATGAGCATGCATTGAAGCTTGGATCTTGGTTGGATTTGCATCCACATGCCAAGAGTCAGTTGATGTAGGCTTCTATCTCACAAGCTTGGAGTAGGTGATGAGCTCTCCATTAATGTTTGGGAAGAGATAGTCTTCTCTTTCTTCACACATGAGCTTGTGTGAGTGTGTGTGTGATAATGCCTTGCAAAAATCAGCCCCCTCTCTCTCTTGGGCGAGCCCTCTTGCTAATTGCTCTTGTAGGCTCCCCATTGGACCTCCCCAAGTCAAGCCAATGGCTATTAAGCAGCATAAGTGATAGCCTTCTGACATGTGTCCCCCTTTCCCCTTTTGTGAGAGCTTTAGGTAATTTAATAATTAAACTAAAGTCTCATCGGACCCCTTTGTCTCCTGGCCAATAGGAATCAGGCAAGCCATTGGGCTCCTGAATGCTCATTGGACCCCTTGGGAGACTGTCCAATAGTCTTCTAGGAGACTTAATTGTCATTGGTTATTTTATTAAGTGTTTTTAAATTAATTAAACTAGATTTACTCTAGCCTAATTCTCATTGGTCCACCTCCAAGGCCATCCAATAGGAATTGGGGACACCTTGTGGGCATCTGGGCTAGGGAGCTGACATGTGTCCCTAATTCCCTTTGTGTAAAGGGAGCTTGTGTGTGTGTGTGTGTGTGTGACTTTCTCTCTCATCCCCTAGAAGAAGGGATCGCCCCCTCCCATGTAGGGATATGCAAATACTTTTTAATTACACACAAAGCATCAAATTTCCCCTAGGGTTGACCTTTGGACACAACCTTTGAATTTTGGAACCTTAGCATTTTGGAAGTCTTAATGGGCTGAACCTTAGGGTCTTTCTAGCCCATTGTTGCACATAGATCTTTTGCAGATGGCCCCCCCTTTGGATCCCTACTGCGGCCGGTCTGCTAGCTTACCCAATATTCTAGCTTTTTCTCCCCCGCCACTTCCTCACATTAAATGATCAGTTTAATATGAGAAAATCATTAAAGAGAATTAGATATTGATTATTATGAAATTACCTCTCTCTTGAAATCATAGTCGTCCTCGACTATGGTGTAGAGAAGATAAATCATATTCATGAGTCCTTTTCTTAGCGGGTAGAGGATCCCTATGTTACCCTACGACATCATTCCACAATGGATGATTAGTCCATGTGGCGCTTGAAAGCCTGAGGCTGCCACAAGCGTGTCTACACATTAGCCCTATTAGTCTTCCATAGTAGAGTGACAAGCTCTACTTGGTGTTTGGGAGACGTCGTCTTCGCAAACTTGATCTAAGCATGCATACTACTTCATTTTTGTGCACTTTGTACATTTGCTTACTCTTGGGAAGCATTGTAAGCATTGACAAGGTTTGGGTTATCCTTTAATTTTATGCCTTGCATCCATCTAGCATCTTCAAAAGGATAATTCTTAAACTTAATAATATATCGTCTTACCCCCTCTTAATACCTTGTCTTCATGTCGGAGAATGGACTCGGGCTGCAGCACCTCCTCTTGATCCTCGATCTCGGGTGGGTCTTCAATAGTTGGTTCTTGAGGTGGCTCTCCTTTGTAAGGCTTTAATAGTCTCACATGGAAAGCATTGTGTATGAGCCAATGATTGGGAAACTTGAGTTGATAGGCCATCTCATTGATTGGCTTGAGAACTTGGAAGGGACCATAGTACCTTTTTGCTAGTTTAGCATAGTACTTTTGCTGGCCCGTAGGATTCTTGCCCGTCGTGTGCCTTAATAGAGCCTTGGGAAAATTTAATAAGACCCAATCATTTTCTTTCAAGGCTTGGGCTCTTCTGTGCTTGTCAGTAGCAGCCTTTTGCTTTTGCTGTGAGATAGAAATAGCATCCTTAATCTTTTGAAAAGATTCTTGTAGGTCTCGGCTTCACTCATCTGCAGCGAAGCTCTTCCCATGTACCTTAAGTAGCAAGGGACTTTTTGATCTTCCCTCAATTACCTCGAAAGGTGATTTTCCCGTGGAAGTATGTATAGTGTTATTGTAAGCATACTCCACTAAGGGTAAGTACTTCTCCCATTGGGATCTTTGATCTACTTATGTTACATAGGCTTTGAGTAGATCCATAAAAGTTAGGTTAGCTATTTCAATTTGGCCATCCGTTTGTGGATGATAGGCCAAAGAGAAGTTTAGCCTTGTCCGTAAATTCTCGAAGAGACCCTTCCATAAATTACTGGTCATTCTAGGATCTCTATCCGACACTATAGACATTGGCAAGCCATGGTACTTGAAAATTTGTGAAATGAAGAGGGTTGCCATTTGATGGGCTTTGATAGTCTTTTTGACAGGTATAAAATGAGCTTGTTTACTGAACCTGTCTACTATCGTCCATATTCCCGTATTCCCATGGATAGACTTAGGCAATCCAAAGATAAAATCCATGGATATGCTCTCCCATGGTGAATTAAGGATTGGCAAGGGTTGAAGCAATCCAAGTTGCTTCCCTCTATCAAATTTTGTCTTTTGGCATACCACAAATTTGGAAATATACTCTTGTATGTTCACTTTCATGGTAGGCCAATAGAAATATGTTTCAATTCCCTTTAGGGTAGACTGAATCCCTCTATGCCCCGCATACAGTGGAGCATGAGATTCATACATTACTTTCTTACGTAGTGAGTTAGTAACGCATAGTCTATTACCATAGAGAAGATTATAACCATCTTGTGAAGTAAACGGTTCTTCTTTCTTCCCTAATGCAAGGTCTGAAATCACATCTCTAAAATTGGGATCAATAGCGTACTCATCTAACATTGAAGATAGATCATTGTGAGTGGCTATGGAAACCGCATTCACTCTCGGCCGTCTTGAGAGTGCATCAGCTACTTGATTATGCTTGCTTGCAATTTTCCCACCTCATTTGTTTGTCGGAGAGCTTGGTCTCTGTCACGAAGTATTTAAGACTTTGGTGATCCATTCGCAGAATGAAAGGAGTCCCCAATAAATAGTGCTTCCATGAGTCTAAGGCATGTAGAACTGCAAGGAGTTCCTTTTCATATATGCCTAGAGCTTGCTCAACAAGGTTGAGCCTTCGACTCTCATAGCCTACGGCATGCCCTTCTTGGAGCAAAAAAGCTCCAAGGCAATCACCACAAGCATCACATTGGACCTCAAATGGTTTTGAGAGATCCGGAAGTGTAAGCACAGGTTGAGAGATAAGCTTTTCTTTAAGCTTTTCGAAAGCATTGTTCTCCTTAGCAGACCATGTATACCTAACGCTTTTCTTTGTTAGGTCATGTAATGGTCCCGCAATTTGTCAGAACTTTTCTATGAAGCGTCTATAGTATGCACACATACCTATAAAGCTTCTTAGTTCATGAAGATTCCTTGGTTTAGTCCATCATTTTATTACCTCTAACTTTGATGGATCCATTTGGATGCTATCTTGAGAGATAATGTGACCTAAATACTGAATCTCTTGAAAGAAAAATTCACTTTTCTTTCGATTAACATAAAGTTTATTCTCTCTCAAAACTTGAACTATTACTTGGAGGTGTTGCTTGTGTTCGTCTAATGAATTAGAGTAGATAATAATATCATCAAAGAACACTCCAGTGAAGGTTCGATGAGGCCTGAACAACTTCTCCATCAAGCGGTTGAAAGTGGGTGGTGCATTGGTCAAGCCAAAAGGCATGACAATGTATTCATAAAGACCAAATGTGGTGCGAAATGCGGTATTTACAATGTCTTGATCAACTATCCTTATGTGATGATAGCCACTTTTTAGGTCAATCCTACTGAAGTACGTCGATCCTTCTAGCTTATCAAATAGGTCTTCTACTCATGGAACGGGAAACCTATTCTTGATAGTGATCCTATTTAGTGCTCTATAGTCGACACACATACGATATGTGCCATCGTTCTTTTGCACTAATAGCACAGGTGAGAAAAATGGAGATGAGCTAGGCCTAACCATGCCCTTCTCAACTAACTTATGCACTTGCCGCAAAATCTCCTCTTCTTGAGCTTGAGAAACTCTATAAGGAGGTTTGTTAGGCGGTGAACTTCCTGGAAGAAGTTCAATTGCATGGTCATCATTGCCTCGTTTAGGAGGTAGCTCACAAGGGATGTCGTCAATAAAAACATCTTGAAACCCCTTGAGAAAATTGGATAACAGTAACATTTAATGGCCTAATAACTTATGTGTAGCGGAAATTAGCATGAACATAGTGGGCATTTCATTAGAATAGATTCCTAATGAGAATTACAAGAGTGCTTGGGTGGAGAGAGCAACAAAAAGCATAACACCTAGTTAGATAGCATCAACAATACTTTCAAAAGAGAGAGAAATTAAGCTATTGACAATAGTTGAGGACCGGATTTGCATGGAGCCGGTTCCCCCTCCAAAAGGCTTTGTATTATGGTTTCTCCCATCAAGAGAGACATTGTACAATACAATTCTTTGTGTTCCTTCCACTACAAGAGGTTGTGTGCTCTTGTGACGCTGTTAGCGATGGAAATACACTGGGTTTTTATAACCCCCGGCGTCGCTAAAACCGTCGCTACGAGCGTCTCTACGAGAGCATCGCTATATGCGTCACTATAAGTGTCTCTATATAGAGATGCTCATAGCGACGGTTATAGCGACGTTTACACTGACGACTATAGCGATGCTCATAGCGACGCTACAAAGCCATAAATAATGACGGTTATAGCGACGCCCGAGAGAATTTTTTTTTGGTGGCAGGGCATTGAATGCCCTGCCACCCATCAACCATATTGTACTTGATTCACTGCAAGGGTAGATAATAGACCCAAAATAGTCACCCACAAGACGCATTGTTTGCAAAATTGACAATTGTACACATCATAGGCAAAATGAATTGATTGGCAAATGTAATAATGACAATTGTACAACATCATAGGCATAAAGAATTGATTGGCAAAAGGAACTGCGGTGACAAATGTAATAATATACATGGTTCAAAAAGACGTATAAAATCCGTCTCATGATACATAAGCTATGAGAAACCCTAAACTAATGCTATCTAGCTACGGCTAAACTGACGTCGTCTAGTCAAACGTCTCATCGCGTCCAAGCGGCATATCTGTCGGATTCTGCAAAAAAAGACAATAAGATAGCTTTCAGTAAGTATAAACATATAACGACATTTATAAAACAATACAAAAAATAAAAAAGAGTAAACCCTAATACTAACCATGCCGCCGCGAGAACTGAGAATGTCCATCAGGGTGTTTAAGCCCTTCCTGCCTGCGTACTCGCGCTTGTACGGTGTGGGATCACGTCCTGTCATCGACCACTGTCAAAACATACAAAGATTTCATTATGTTAGAATTAAAAAACTCATAAACCCTAAACTATCGAACATAAAGAGCAATGTGAAAACACTTACAAAATCGGCCTCAAATGATTCCCATCCACCGCTCCCTAAGTGGTGCGAGCTCCCTGCCTCTACTCGCGCCACCACAGGATCTGCATCAGAGGAACGTCGTCGACTAGACTATTCAAATTTTGCCATGATTCCACAATCTTGAGTAAAACGCTTTTTGTCGATTCGTTCCACCCTAAAATGTCGACCTTTACACCATGCTGCTGTGTATGACTTATACTACAACGAACAAAGATTATGAGTGGCCGTTCAAACGTTTATAAATAAAGTCACTTGCTAGTCGTACATTGCAAATTTACCTTGGTCGCGCAACCCCGAGAGTACTCCCACTCTTCCTCAGTCACTTCATCACCGCATTGTTGTGCGCTTTTCAATTGGTTGTGCAACCATCTTAAGCTCATGAAGGTTGGTAGGATCTCCAGAACCGTTGGATAGTGCATCGGTGGTCGTCTTCCCCGTCTCCACTCGATTCGTACCCTTTGTCGCTCTTGCTTTGCATCCTCATATTGTGAAATCCACTTTTGCATCACTGGATTGTGAAGCATGCAAAATTGGTTGATTTTAGCCTCTAGATCTTCCGTCATCTTCTTCTCAACACCGAGATTGCACATGACAATCCCAGATATGCGCTCATCATCTATGGTTCGCCATAGCGTGTCCCGGGCTTTATCAAATCCGTCTAGCCACTCTCCAATGTACACTAGGGACTCTGATACCAACCAACCTTCTGCCATGCTACCCTCCGGACGTGCCTTTTGACGCACATATCCCTTAAGCGTTTTCATGAAATTTTCTAAGAAGAACATCCATCTGGAATGAACTGTGCCAGCTAATTCCATCTCATCAACTATGTGAACAAGAAGATGCACCTGAATGGTTAGCATTGTAGTAGGAAAATGTTTCTCAAACATGCACACAAGCTCCGCAGCATTTAGTTTGGCGAATGGTATGGAGTCTACGTTGATCTCCTTTTGTGAGATCCATTGCACCAGCTTTGCAAGTTTGTAGATTGTGTTACGGATGTCGAGAGACAAACATCCCTCAATGGCAACCGGTAAAATAAACTGTAAAGTATGTGCAGCAATGATATTAAAGTCCACATTTTATGCAATGATATTAAAGTCCACTATGAACGTACCTGACACATTTTATGCCAATCGTGTGACTTCAAACCGGTAAGCTTTCCTTCTTTAGTAAAACACGTTTGGAGCGAGTGCATTATGCCAGTGGGGGTCCGCAAAGATCGAATGGTCTCTTTTACTTTGCGTTCTTGGGCTCCTATGAAAATCCATGGTGCTTAAGGGAGTTTTATCAATCCATCAGACGCTGTTTGCGTCCAATATTGCTCCATACGATCCACATTTCTAAGGTCAACTCTGGCTCCCAAAGTATCTTTCTTGCCGGTTAGATGGTCCCATAGTAGATTACCCACATTCTTGAATATGTGCATTGGATCGAGCAAGTGATTGATCATGAGTCGGGGCCAGTATGGTAACTCGTACCATAGAGATAGTCTCTTCATCCCTGGAGGCAATCCGTCATCGCACATCTCCTTCTGCTCTAACCATGCTTCTGCAGACATCCTTGGTGGCTCTCTTCCCAAAAAGCCGTCGCGTAACACATGATTCTCTGGAAGATACGCTTGATGAACTTCGTAGATTTGCTTCTTCAGTGAGGGTGCCCTACGTGCATTCAGTCTAGGTCCACATGTGACACATGCTCTGTATCCGCTTGTTTGAAGCCCTGCATGTATACACATGATAATAGATCAACTATGGGAAAAAACAAGATTTACAGTGTCCAAGTGAGGAGTGTCAATAGATCACCAGAGCATTCTGTTAGCCCGGGATAGTCATGCATGGTCCACATTAGAATGCCTCTGATCAAAGCATTCCGTCATCCTGTGTGTCGGCTCATATCCACCACCTCTATGCCAATCCACAATTGTTGTAGCTCTTCCAATAGTGGACGAAGATACACATCCATATTCCCCACTTTATATCGCCCTGGCACAATCAAGCTTAGCCATAGGTGCCCCTTCTTCATAGTCAACCACGGGGGAATGTTGTAGTTGACGATGACAACGGGCCATACACTGTAAGATGTTGATCTTTGACCAAATGGATTTACGCCATCCATAGCCAGGCCTAAGCGCAAATTTCGAGCTTCCCTGGCAAAATCCGACCATGTTCCATCTATATGTTTCCAGGCTGCGCAATCTGCAAGAATTCGTAGCACACCATCCGAAGATTTATTCTCCTCATGCCATGATGCTAGGGTGGCCATGGACTTACATTCGAAGAAATGCTTGATGCGAGGAAGCAGAGGAAAATGTCGCAAAACCTTTTGTGGAATTTTTGTCCCGTGGATATCTACTCGATATCTTTCGGAATCACATTTCGGACACTTCTCCATGTCTATGTATTCCCCTCTGAAAAGAATGCAGCCATTAGGACAAGCGTGGATAAAATTGTAATCCATCCCCAAGTTTCGCAAAATCTTTCTTGCTTCATCTCGGGAATCTGGCATCACATTGTCAGCTGGTAGTATGTGCTCTTTCAGCAATCTACACAACATAAAAATATGATACAGTCGTGTAAAAATCTATCAGATCATTATACATTTAGAGTCTATTTAAAGTAAACTAATTGTAATAGATCACCTGAAAAGCGCTGTGACTTTTCATATCATCATAGATAAGCCTTTCTGAATCCATGATCGTCTCGATCATTTCATCAATCTCGGGCTCAAACATTGCCTCGTTGGGAATGTGCTCTGCATGATCATCCCCCAAGCTGTCAGAGGCTACATCTTGTGGCCTAACATATCTTGGTGCTCATTTCTATTGTTGGAATGGAGTGCTCCTCATCAATACACCGGGGTACTTGTATTTTACGACTAGTTACCTTCCTTGGGTGTCTATCCGCCTGGACAAGGGTTTGGGTAGGGAGCATACTCGTGGATGGTTTAGGTGGTGCAAGTGCTTAGGGATCACGTCTATTGTTGGAGTGGAGCACTCCTTCTCACTACACCAATTTCACGATTTAGTTTTTTGGCCTATACAATAAGGCTTGGTGGGCTCCTAAAGTTGCCCGAAGGGACTCTAATGCTGCCCGCAGGGCTAGGGCTCTATCTCAGAGGATAAAATTGATCGGACGATGAGGTAACCTTCAAGTCACATGGTCATTTTTTGTGAATGTGAAGAGTTGTGAATTAACAATTTTTAATTAACACTGTGATCACAAAGAAAACACGTGATGACATGAATATGAAATCCCTAGCAACATTCCTAGCTTCCCAGACGAAGGTAAGCATCCAAACTATAAGAGACATCAAACATAAATGTAGACCCTCATCCCTACTTTGCAGCATCCCAAAAAGCATCCTGTACTTAGAAATCTTGATCTGCCTGCAGAGTCTACAATAGTCGTGGAGAGATCTCCACCATTTATTAATTTACATACAATCCCAATACAAAATATGTTTTATAGATTATAGTTTTTGACATCTAATACAATTTCCTTGTGTCACATTCTTCCTTTCCAGTAGCTCCCCAATGGGCATGGCCCCTGTTTAGATTCACCAAAGAAAGATTTTATGTCTGTAAGCATAGTATGCATCCTAGTTGGATTCAATTCTATATAGACACCATTACCCCATGTGTTGAGACCCCCACATCCTGTTGTAGCTCTCATGGATTTAGCTTTCTGACACCGGCAATTGATAGAAGATCTTCGTCAAAGAAGACCACCAATTGACCGAAGTATTTGGGAGCTCCCAATCCCAAAACCTTTGAGATGAGTTTTGATTACATGGAATGTGAAGATTGAAGACAATAGTTGACAACAATGCCCATGGTACTCTAAATCCATCTCCAAGCGTGAACAATCTCCTAGCAATGTAACGAACCCTAGCATCCCAAACCAATTTAGAGCATACATATTTCCATGATTGCAGAAGCATGTTACTGGTATTACCACATAATTTCAACAGCGTAGTAGAGAACAATTTATCCCATGGAGACATATTCCAAAAACCATGAAAACACACAATAGCTTTGTCAATCAAATACCATAATAACTTTGACATCATTTATCCGTTACCAGCGTATGTATCACGAGTGTAGCCTGCCTCCAACATCTGCGATTGCAGATGCATAATTCCCCAAGAAATGCAGTTCCTATGGCTGGAGCCCCATAAGAACTATAGGTACCTAGATTTGAGACAGTTTAGAGTAGTATCAAACCAGTCACAAGCAGAAGTAAAAAGTACAACAAGTATGGAATGAGAATGGCCGAGAGCACCCTAACCCGAACATGGAAGGCCATTCATTACAGTGCCAAGATGCCAATTTCAAACAGACCCTCTCTTCCACCCACTCAGTCAACTATTTAGAAGTAACATCCACCCCTATGGGATATCCTTAAAGATAGTGTCCCAGTGGAATCTTTTGCCTCGCCAAATAAGGTCCCCAAATTTGTACGGCTTCTGAAAGCCTGCCATTGATTAGAATTTGTGAGCAGGCCCCTTGCTCTAGCAAACGAATGCATTCTTTTGCTCTAGCAAAAGAATGCATTATGAAATTTTATTGCCAAATCCTATTTTTTTAAGGATGTTAACCACAAAATCCCACAACACTGAGTCAAAATCTTTTGCAAAGTCAAGTTGCAGCATTACCACTTTTTGATTTGTTTTCTGCAATCTTCTATGCCTAGCATGAGAATAAGAATTTTATCAAGTATGTACCTTCCCCCTACAAAGCCAGAGTGAGATTCATGCAAATGATCTTTAAGAAAGGGAGAGATTCCGATAGTTATGGCTTTGACTAGATGCTTATATAGGATACCCATCATGGTGATAGGCCTCCATTATGAAAAGGAGGTGGGAAAGGTTTCTAGAGGCAACAACTTGATAATTCCATGTTTCAAGTGGGGCTCCATACTTTGGGTGTTCCAAATATAGTTTATGACTCCCAATACTAGAGGGATCAGGAGGTGCCACTATGCCAACAAAAACTCCTTAGTGAGTCCACAAACCCCTGGTTATTTTTCATTACCCAACTCTTTGAGATCCCATAACAATTACTTAACATCAAAAAGGCCTTCAAGTCTATCAGCATTACATGCCTCAATACATGGATTCATAACTGAAAGCATTAATCAACAGCTTGTTGCCTTTCTGGAGATTGATAAGGCTCTTTACTGAGTATTTCATCATGGTATAACTTACATTTTTCAAGACCTCTGCTCATGAAGAAATTTCCTGGCCACTTGGATTGTCAATTCTACTTATATTGTGTCTAGCATGTTTGGCCTTTAGTTAATTAAAAATAACTTAGAGGAACAGTGAACATCTTTTTACTCTTGTTGCCTACATTAAAGAATGATTATAGAAGCACTCTCTTGATCAAATTTCCTTAGCAACATTCTTGCATCCTTGCGATTCTCAATATCCTCATCATTATACATTGATACATCCATAGACATTACCCTTTTTATGACTTCTAAAACATGAGACATATCCCATTTTTTAATTGGGAACATATTTTCCAACCTTTCTTTATGGAAATATGCACCAAAGAATAGAAATCCAGCCAATCTCTCACTGGTTTCTCAACCCAAACAACATCATAGCATCAAAAAATGTATTTTTAGTTGAACTTTGAAACATGTCATGATTCAACATCAAATGATTTACCATTAGAGGAAAAGCTAGTTGATCCAACATATTTAAAAGCATTCACATCACATGTATTTAGTGACAATGTAATAGGAAAATCATCCGACAATGATTGTTGAATATTGATCGACATCTGAACTTAGGCAGGGACCGAGTCATAACTTATAACATAGAGCCTATCTAGACGTGATCAAGAGGCCTAGGAAGTATAGGCTTGATAATGATATGTAAAGCTAGAAGAGGGTGGAGAAGAAGACTCCCAAAAATCAATCCATTTCCCAACTGTCATCTTTTCCCCTTAGGGGGGTCACCTCTTAGACATGTAAGTTACCACGTGAGTTTAAATGAAAGGTTTTTAAATTAATTTTTAGCAGGATTATATTAATAAAAGGGGTTGTTAAATTGATTTTAGAAAGAAATTCATAAAATTTTGAAGAAAAAGGGGTCATTTTATTACCTTTAGTATGTAAGTAAAGGGTTTTTATAGTACCCTTTGGACGCGGTTATATGAACAATTTCTTAAAGGTGAACCCCTCAATCTTCTCCCATGCTTGGGATTCAAATTTAGAGAAGACAATACTAATAGAAATAGTGTCTTTAGCATGACATACCTAGTTAAAGTCGCCACCAACGATATCATCATCCAATTTTTATGTCAGACAACAAATGGCAGAGCTCATGTCTAAGGGAAGGGTTATTATGAGCATAGATATTTACCACCAATTTTTTCCTCCATTTAGTACATCAATACCAAAGATATAGCATGTCCCAGTAGGGTGATATTACAGCCATTGAGGATTCAAAGAAGACTTTATGCAAGTAAGGACCCCTGAGTATCCAAATTGAGCACCCCCATAGAAGCCTTTCAAACCCCTATATTGCAATAGCATCCCACCCTCTCATGTCTTTTATGCTCTTGAACAAGTCAAATGTCAAGATCCAATGCCAACATTCATTTATTAAAAGTGTACAACCTAGTAGGGTGATTCAACCCTTTCACATTGAAGGTATAGACTTTCTTTGGGCAATGCTATGAACTATGAGTATCCCCATCACTATTAAATTCTTGCATGTGAACCTCAATTTGAATGTCTTTATTTTCTCCCTCTTCCTCGTGTAGTCCAGCTTTCTTACTTGAATCATGAGTTTCAACTATATTGTCAATAGTAGCCAGAGTATCAAGAGAGGGCATATCTTCTATGAGCACTTCATAAATGTTTTGAGAGGAGTAACCATATGGAAAGATCTTCACATTGAAGGTTTTTTTTAGATGTAATAAAACCCTATGAATCAACCACCCTCTTTCCTTTATCTAGGGGTTTAGGGACACTGAAGGTGAAGGATTCATGATTAGATGCAGTATGGCCTTGAAATAAAACTCTTGTATTGGAGGGAACTAGGGCACCAAGTTCTCTGGCATATGAAAGAGTGGTTTGGCTACTCTTGGGTTGGGTATTACCTCCTTTCCCATTCTCCTTTTCACCAGGAGGTTTTCCATAGATATGTTCTCTGGGAACAAGGGTCTTACTTCCTAGGTAAGAGGGGATAAGGTCAGAGTCCTTATTGAACATAGGACAACTTTTGGAAAAGTGCCCCAAATTCCCACAATGAAAACAAGCCCCATCTAACTTGCCCCATTTCAAATTAATAAAAAATTTACCTAAAGTATCAAGTTCAATCTCAAGCGTCTCCAAAAATTTCTTATTAGTTTTCCACAGAACACAAGCTTTGTTCCTATTGGGGCAATGCATAGTAGGGGGAAAACAAAACTTTCCTCAATAAAGATGCCAACTCACCAATAGAGGGCCATAAAAAGGTAGGAAAAACCCACAAAATCTACCCAAACAGGGAATTTAGATCACATTTCATATCTCTTTCCCTTTGATTTTAAGTCCGGGGGTGAGGAAATCTTTCAAAATTTTAGCCATTATAGAAGAATCATAGCGTTCAAAGCTTTTACCTAACAAAGTGTGATTAAATGCATGGATCTAACTCAAAAGTAGGTGGAAGAGACATAGTGCCAAGGTGAGAGGGGACCTTAAGACAAATCCAACAATCTTGCAAGACTGTTGTGAAACTGGAGGGAAAGTCCTTGTAGGCACGAGAGGAGGCAGGGCTTCCACAGACATGCCATACCCTAACTCGAAATCGCTAACCTCCTCTCTCTCTCTCTCTCTCTCTCTCTCTCTCTCTCACACACACACACACACACACACACACACACACACATAGCCAACTTAACAAAGTCATTTTTAAAGCAAGAGTAATTATAGGAATAAGGATGGAGCGTCACATGAGAAAAACAAGAGAATCCCATGGTGTAGAGAAGAGGAGAAGGAGAGATCTGATAGAGAGAGAGTGAGAGAGAGAGGGAAGGTTGTTAAGCCTGAGGCACGCAAGAAGGTGATAGTCAAGAAGCATGTATTCATTCCATTACAAAGGGTTGGTTTTATACAGTTACAAGGTTCATGTAATTCATTGGGGTGTGTGCCGTTTAGCATCTGACGACGTGTGTGGTGACTGTGATGACATGGATTAATTATTCCCACACTCCCCCATAAGACACATCGTCCATGCAGAGGCATGTATAGATGCATAGTAGGAGATGTAATCTATTGTATGCTTTGATTTGTACAATCATGCTCATGCAGACTTGAGGTTGGTTCATCTTCAAACACTTCAACCTGGATCTAGGTTTGACTTCATGATGAAGAAGATTAGCAGCTCCGATCACTGCTTTGGTCAAGCTATGAAAGCCTTTGTCAGGTTCACTGCATGCATGCTTTCTCGAGCTTGGACATGACCTACTAGCTCCCACAAGGGAGATGTAAGCATGAAGATTTCCATTGGATGAAGTGCAAGAGAGCCAAGGTGGACATCGAGCATCAATGACTTGAACGTCGATGTGAATCTCAACAGATAAAAGGTGGATACCTCCATGTAATCATCTAGTAAATCCAGCTGGTAAAATGGATTTGAAGAGGTATTAACGGTAGCTTGAAGAAGAGGCCAGAGCTTGGTTTTGCTGAAATCCTTGGCGAGATGGGTAACGCCACTCGATGCAACATGCATGGAAGGTGCCTTACTTCCAAAGCGATTCTTAGGTGTAGGGCAAGTTTTGTGTGAGAGTTTTTTACAAAAGTGCATATAGGACTTGTGAGAACTTAGAGATTAACTTAAATGTGATTAATATCACTATTAATTAATATGCTAATGTCAAGACATAAGAGAGTGCAAGACAGAAATAGAGCAATGACAATAGATTGCACTTGAATGGAGAGTGAAGACCTTGTTACAAATGAGGACAGCTAGTGGGATTTATATATAAGTTGAGGGAGTGAGGATTATCCATCACATGTGAATTATAGGTTGGTGGGAATAGACACATGTTGAGACTTGCATAGGTAAAAAGGGTCCATGTGGGAATTAGGTGTAAGGACTTTGGGAAAAGAGGTAGGTGGAAAAGAAGTCCACACTTATTAAAATCATAAGTTACTTTTACATCCCCCCTTAAAGGTGGACTTCTCGTTGTAACATTGAAATTGATGAACAAAAGAGCTTTGTGAAGTAGCCATGTCGTAGATACATGCTATCCCCCCTCAATGAGAAGTTCATCCGGTAGGGATCAAACTCAAATTACGAGATGAAGCTGTTTGTTTAGTGGCGGGCACAGACTTGGTGAGAAAGTCTACCCAATTTTCTGCAGATGGAATATAGACTAGCTTGATGAAGCCATTTACGACTAATTCTTTCACAAGATGAAATATTATCTTAATGTGTTTGAGCTTGGATGAGAAGGAAGGTGATTCTATAAGTGCGATGGTAGACTAATATTCACAAAAAAGAGTGATTGGATCAGTAGAGATATTGAAGGGTAGCTTCAATTTGTTGATCAATTCAGAGATCCAAAGAGCCTCGCGGGAGGCAAGAGCAGCAGTAACATATTCCGCTTCAGTAGAAGAACTTGCAATAGAACATTGTCATTTGGTTTGCCAAGAGATAGGACCACCAGCCAAAGTGAATACATAGCCTCCTGTAGAAAAACATTGAGGGTCGTCGCCAGCCCAGTTGGCATCAACATATCCTGAAATAGAGATGGGGCTAGAGGGGTCGTAATAGTAAGTGAGGGCATAGTGTTGAGTGGCGTGCAAGTTGGCCGTGGTGGCTTTGCAGCTTGCTTATGCACTTTACAGGGCTTTGACATAGAGCGAGAGAGGATATTGCCTATGTAGGAAAGATCGAAACGGGTGCAAGAGATAAGATAACGTAATTGTCCGCAGAATTTTGGGAAATGAAAGGATGGGCAGTAGAGTGCATCAGTGTGAGTGTAATCATGAAATTCAGGAGCAAGCTTGTGCTTAACAGGCAAAGGGGTAAACTCAAGGGTTGAAGCGGACATACCATAGAAGAGGAGGAGTTCTTCAATGTATTTGGATTGGGATAATTGGATAAATTTACCTGCTGGATCTCTTATGACTTCAATGCCGAGAAAATAAGTCATAGGTCCTTTGTTGTTTACTGGGAATTCATGAGAGATGCAATCAATTGCTTGTAGAAACATGTACTCTGATGTGCCAAGAGGAGGAATGTCATCCACAAAGAGGCCTAAGATAGCCATGCCTTTAGAGGTCTTCCATATGTAGATATTGTAGTCTGCCATAAGACATTCCCAGCCACATTTGAGCAAGTGGTGGTGCATGCGGATGTACCACTCTCGTGCAGACTGTTTTAAGCCATAAATGGGCTTATGCAATTTACATACATAATCAGGGTGGTGAGGGTCTTCAAAATGAGGAGGTTGTAGCATATAGATGAGCTCTTGGAGCAAGCCATGTAAGAAGGCAGTTTTTATATCAAGATGATGTGAAAGAAGATTAAACTTAGCAGCAAGTGCAATAGGAAGCCGAAATGCAGTCATACCCAGTACTGGCGAATAGGTGTCAAAGTAATCCACACCTTGTTGTTGAGTGAAGCCGCTTGGAGCAAGCCATGTAAGAAGGTAGTTTTTATATCAAGATGATGTAAAAGAAGATTAAACTTAACAGCAAGTGCAATAAGAAGCCGAAATTCAGTCATACCCAGTACTGGCGAATAGGTATCGAAGTAATCCACACCTTGTTGTTGAGTGAATCCGCGAGCGACAAGGCGTGCCTTGTAGCGATCAACTGAGCCGTTGGGGTGGTATTTCTTCTTTAATATCCATTTGCAAGAGACAATGTTATGATTCTTAGGAGGTGGCACAAGCTCCCAAGTGTTAGCTTCTTCGAGGGCTTGGAGTTCATCCAATATGGCGGAATGCCACTCCTTGCTCTCGCTAGAAGCGAGGGCATCGAGAACAGAGAGGGGAAGGGCATATTCAAGAGGCTCTGGTGGATGTTTAAAGAATTATTTCATCACTGAGGACAACAGAAAAATTGGTGGCTTCATAGATCTCGCGAAGAGAGCGGGTGCGACCATGTGAGCTAGAGGCGGCTTGGTCCAAGTGTATAGCCGAAGTGTGTTTCGATGGCGAGGTGGCCAAAGTAGAGCTATGAGGCTTGAATTCGTCAACATCTGCTGCGATGGGAGTAATTGGCAAGGTTTCGTGGGAGTTGTGGAAAAAAGATGGCAATTGTGAAGGTGAGACCGGTAGCGAAGGTGATGGGAGCTCACGAGGTGGCTGCGGTGTGATAGAAGTAGCGGCAGTTGGGATGGACGGTGTTGGTGATGGTGTCAACTGTGAGGAGATGGGTGCAAGAGGTGGTGCAGGAGTGTTGCCGATTGGCTGTGCATGAGAATGCGAGACACAAGGAGGTGGATGGGCGACGAGGAAAGGCCTTTGGATGGTGGAGGGAGGCTCAAGATTGTGCCTAGAAGGGTGGGAAATTTGCATGGGTGTGTGTGTGGGTGAGACCGTCAACAAAGATTGATGAGAAGAGTGGATTGGTGATGAGAATGTAGGGTGCAATGGTGAAGAAGATTTTCCTAAGATGATGAATTCTTCATCAAAGACAACGGTGCGGGCAAAGATAAACTTGTGATGGTCTGGGATATAGAGGCGGTATACCTTGATGCCAAAGCGATCACCATAGCCAACAAAAGTTGTGCGTTGTGCACGTGGTGATAGTTTTAATAAAGGTTGCGTCACAAGTGGCATCCATGTTTAGTTTCAACTAATGCCTTGAATGTGCAAAAATGAGAGAAGGTTGAGGATTTTTCGGCCATGTAGTAAGTAGTTGTGTATTTTGAGAAATCATCTATAAAAGTAAGCATATACTTATTGCCAGTGAGGGAGTTGACGGGAAATGGGCCACAAACATCAGAGTGGATGAGGTCGAGAGGTGCAGTGGCTCATGATGTTGAAGTGGGGAATGGGACATGATGTGCTTTAGCAAGAATGCAGCCCTCACAAAGTGTGATGTGAGTGAGGTGATTGGGAAGACCTAGTGCAAGTTGGCGATGAGTGAGTTGGTGCAAAACATGTTGAGAAATATGTCTTAGTCTATAATGCCATTTGAGTGTGTTTTCTTGTGTTTTTATGGATGATGCAGATGCATGTGCAGACGATGAGTCACCCAATGGATAAAGACGCCCAGTTTTGGAGACCAAAAGTGTGACATACTGACCATTTTTGTTTAGTGCCGAAATGTGTCAGCCTTCTCGCATGAATTTGATGATGATGGCGTTGTCGGTTAGCTCGCTGACAGAGATGAGATTTTTCTTGAGACCAGGGACATAATATACATGAGAAATAGTGGTGTGTAGGCCATTAGGTAGGTTAATGACAGCATCTACATAGGTTTTGGCGAGCTGGATGTTGTTATCACTGAGGCATACTTCTAGAGGGTGTTCTAGATAAGTGATGTTGGATAGCCAGTGTAGGTGATATGTCATATGATGGGTGGCGCCCGTATCAAGTAGCCAGATATTGGGATATGAAGTAGCTATAGTAGTGGCATATAGTTGCAAAGGATAAGATGGGCTATCATAAGTAGATATGTCAGCATAATGAGCTTGACCATAAATAAAAGGAGATGGCTGGCCATGGCGTGTCCCCCCTTGAGGGTAAGAAGGATATAGGTTAGGGTGAGAGATAGGACGATTACCTTGATTGCGTGGTTGCCGACAGTCCTTTGTGAGGTGTCCAAAGCGATGACAGTTTGCGCATTGCTTTGAATTTTGGTGATTGTGGTGGCTTTGAAATTGCGACTTTCTTCCAGAATTATTGTGTTGTTGAGGAGGGCCCGAATGTTGAGGCTTCTTGCCGTTGTAAGGGTGTGAGTTTCTTATCATAGTGACAAGTGTTGTGGACTTCTGCGAGCTGCTAGTGTGGTCGCGAAGCGTTTCCTCCTGATGGATCTTGGCTACAAGATCTTGTAGCTGCAAGTTAGCCGTGGTGGCTTGTGTAGTGATAAAGGCTCTCCATGATGCAGGTAGAGAAGCCAATAAGAGCATACTTTGAAGCTCTTCAAGGATGGCAAGCCCTGAGATAAGTACTTCATCTAGAAGTATTTGCCATGTCTCCAAAAACTTGGAGGATGACTGACCCTCTTGCATGGTAGTGTTTACCAATTTCTTGATCAGGGAAACTTGGTAGACGATGTCAGTATGCTCGTAGTTTTTCTCGAAGAACTTCCAAATGGCGCTAGCAGTAGTTAGCTTTTTCACCATTTGGACCTACCGATCTTGGCAATGGAGAATGAGCTCCATCTTGGCACTATTGTTTCTACTATGCCAAGTATTATAGGTGTCGGTGAAGTATGTTGAATCTTTGTCTTCGGGGTCTTCGGGGTTGTCAGGTTGCTCTTTGACTCTTGACGTGACATCCCAAAGTTGCAGCTGGGTGAGGTAGAGTTCCATCCGAATCTTTCACACTTGGTAGTTAGTGACGTTAAGCTTGTCGATAATGTAGCGGGGCTTGTAGGTGGATGCGGAAGATGAAGAAGCTAACTCGGACATCTTTCGAGGTTCCGGATTCCTTGAAAATAATGGAGAGTGAGGCTTCGAGTGTGGTCTAGAGAGATGGAAGACTCTTAGCGCTATTTAGAAAAATTAATCTTAAGCTCTATCGCTCTGATATCATGTGAGAACTTAGAGATTAACTTGAATGTGATTAATATCACTATTAATTAATATGCTAATGTCAAGACATAAGAGAGTGCAAGATAGAAATAGAGCAATGACAATAGATTTCACTTGAATGGAGAGTGAAGACCTTGTTACAAATGAGGGCAGCTAGTGAGATTTATATACAAGTTGAGGGAGTGAGGATTATCCATCACATCTGAATTATAGGTTGGTGGGAATAGACACATGTTGAGACTTCCATAAGTAAAAAAGGTCCATGTGGGAATTAGATGTAAGGACTTTGGGAAAAGAGGTAAGTAGAAAAGAAGTACACACTTATTAAAATTATAAGTTACTTTTACAGGACTAGCAACCTAATTACCTGCAACCCGTGGCTTTTTGAAATTGTCTGCACTGTTGGGTGGTCTATTGAAGCTGAGGCAATCTGTGGTCGTTGTCTAAAGAGCTGCATTGTACTAAGGTTTGCTGCAACTTGGGTTTCTTGCTTGACGTAGCAGGCAGTAGTGGCTCCTTTGTGTCGTCACCACCAACATCAGCAGCTAGGTCACGGGCTAGGTTGTGAGGCTTCGATTCATCATGGCGTGCTACTAAAGAAAACCGACGCCAAGTGGGACCTCACAGGTGCCTGCAGGGTGGGCGCACTCGACAAGAGCTTGCAGACCAGGTTTAAGTTGGCATAGAGAGGCTACATGGGAGGATGGGGTGGCAGCAGTGTTTACAGCAGGCACGTCTTGAGAGGGTTTCACCACCGGGGCTGTACGATTGGTTGATGGTGTAGAGTCTAGGCTAACAGTGCCAAAAAGATGAAGTACACGGATGGATTCAACCACAATATGATTTGCAGCGACCGAGTTCTCAAATAACGCACCATCTGCAAGCTGGCTGGCAGGAACATCATTGAGTGGTGCAGCATCATGTGCGGCAACAATTTTGGTGACTACCCCTTCTTTTGCAGGGTGGGCGGCAGTCTTGGCCGCGTCAAGGTCGTCTGCAAGAGTTTTTTCAAGGGCACCAGGAAGGGTTGCATCAGCCCTAGCGTTTGCAAGGGCCGCCGCAGCAAAGTCTTCTGCACAGCAGGATCGTCATCTACAGCATGGGCCTTGGCTGCAATAAGGCCTTCGTCTGCCGCGGGGTCTTCTTCCTCCAAGTTCCCAAGGAAGGCATCAATTATGGTTGCATGACCATCACAATCGGCATCTACGACTGGGTAGGAGAAAAGAAAGCGGCTGCTACTACGATTGCAAGGTGAACTTTTGGCGCCTCAAGGGGAGTGCAAGACAGGGGAGCGCCAGGGTTGGCATTGCCCGAAGGAGCAGACCGGTCTTGGGTGAATTTCACCGAGAGAGCAGGGCCTTTGAGTTCAGTGGTGCAGGTAGTGGCTCCCTTGGTTCCAGCGCCAAGAAGCTGAGCGGGACCATGCAAGGTTGCATCGAGGTTGGCTGCACCTGCAGCAGGCTGTGCTTGGGCTGATTTGAGCACGGTGTCAAGGTTGACACCAAGAAAGTGGCGGGCTCGCTGCAGAGCCTCCAAGAGAACCATAGCAAGGTTCTTCACCCAGAGCCAGAGAGGCACATAGGCTGCATGGTGGGGCTGCTCACAGAGGCAGCAGGGTCTGAGCGCAGGAGCCAGCGTGAGGTGCAGGAGCCGGCAGGGAGGATCTTCCGGCTTCGATGATACCATGTAGAGAAGAGGAGAAGGAGAGATCTCACATAGAGATAGAGAGTGAGAGAGAGAGGGAAGGCTGTTAAGCCTGAGGCTCACAAGAAGGCACTAGGCAAAAAGCGTTTGTTCATTCCATTACAAAGGGTTGGCTTTATACAGTTACAAGGTTCATGTGATTAATTGGGGTGTGTGTCGTTTGGCATCTGACCACGTGTGTGGTGACTCTGTGATGACATGGATGGATTATGTGGATTAATTACTCCTACACATGGATCAACAACATCTAAAATGTCCAATTCAACTTGTCATGTAATGAATTCACATTTATTTGTTGCCGTGAACATTAATGATCTACCACACATGAGAAAAAGGAGAGAGTCCCATGTATCAACAAAACCTAAAATATCAAATTCAACTTGTCATGTAATGAAGTCTCGTTTACTTGTTGCCAATCTCTAGTGATAAGAATTGCCAATTTCTAGTGATAAGCATTGGCAGCTTCACAAGAGAAAACACTAGAATTTTTTATTATTATTGAACCCTCTAGGAAGGGTGGAAGCAATAGAGGAAGGAGACATAAATGTTTCATTTAAAGATCCTTATAGGACAAGGAAGTTAAGGATGCCACCACCAACCACCAAACTCCTTGAAACACCCAACTTGTTGTGAATGTAAGTAATCATCCCTAACTAGTTGTGAATGCCCACCATTACCATGTCTAAATCTTTCCTTAGGCTTAGAAGTGGTAACTCTAAACGTTAGGCTCCGTGAAGAGCTATGTAGCACGATTCTCATCATCAATATACTATATCAATACTCACCGAGTTGATCCAATTAGGGCATGAAGGCAGTTTGAGCTTGTAAGCCATCAAGTGCACTCAAATTTTTACAACCGATTACTACGCTAAACAATTAGATACGAGTACTCAATCTATAGTAGATAATACCAAGTCTTGGGGAATAAAATGGCTAAAGTTTTAACTCAACCCTAGGAATGAAAACCCACAACAATCCTTGACATTTTGATGAGGTCAAACACATTTTATCTTTACATGTAGAGAGAAAAACACAAATTCTGGGTGAAGGTGCTATTTTTGGGAAAAATATTGAAAGGGATACATATGCTATTTTTATTTAAGCCAATTCTCTCTCTCTCTCTCTCTCTCTCTCTCTCTCTCTCTCTCTCTCTCTCTCTCTCTCTCGTGCGCGCGCGCTGTCGGAATGTGTGTGGTCTAGCCGGGAAGGTGCAAAACCTCTGACTGCGAGAATTCATGATGAGAGTCACAAAGACTTTGTGAAAAAGCGTTTGTGGAGACTCACCAAACCTCTTTCTAAGGGTGACAAAAAATATAAGAGCGTTCGTGACAGCAAAGTCACAAACCCTCTTTCGAATCGTGCTTGGAGTCTGCTTGTTTTCATAGTCAAGATTATGATGAGAGGATCACCAAATCACATTCAATTTGCGTGTTTCCTATCTCCACCAGGCGGGTTGTGTAAGCCGAGTGGTGCCCCATAATGTGTGTGTATGTGTGCTATTCCAAGAGTGTGTGTCGGCTTATCATAGAGGCTTTGTATGTGTTTCCAACCCGCTCACATTCTTTTGGTGCCCCCACCGAGGATCAAACTCTAGTATCTTCAACTTCGGGATTACAGGTTACAGGTTACAGGTTATTCACATAGGTACAAATAGCTGGAGTAGAGTGATACACTGATAGTGGAAGTCACTTGTAGTTGCCATGGGTATGCATCATTTGGTGCCTATTTGAGCACATTGTCTTGTATGGTACGTTACTTGTGGATACTACCATTGTACACCTTTGTGGAGCCATACTTGGTTTTATTTGGCAGTTCCACCCGTTTCTGAGACTTGGTATGGAAGATAGTCATTTTTTAGACTTGACTATACAAGATTTGCATAAGCTTTCGTGAGAGGGTCGATAGCGTGAGGTTTTATTGAGGGGATTGTCAAATGTGAGATCCTTTTTGGTAATATAGGTGGTTGGAGCACCCTTTTTGTGACCTCGCCATAGGCTATGTACTAATGATTCCTACTTGATGCTCGGGTTCTGTTGTTGGAAGGTTATGTATACATATACAGTCTATATTTTGGGTTCTCACTGCTCTACTTCTAGGAAAACTCTGGCAAAATTTTTCGAAGTTGTGATGGCCGGTGTTTTGGTCTTTTGAGCCATTTATGCTCTTATGCTGCTGAAATTCTCAAAAAAACAGAGGATAAGTCAGGTGTGCCTTCTTGGGAGCTGCATAATTGGCTTTAATGGATGATCAATATGGAACTCAATTTACTCCTTTTCATTTAACACAAAAGAATCCAAATAAAAGTTCACGCGTCTACGAAGAATTTTTTTCCAACAACGCATAGTCTTTATGTTCGGGCCAAGAAGATTAAGAGAGATAGTGGAATGTCGTTTGCCTCTTGTAATTCTGATGATGAGAGGCGGAAGTGAAAAATAGACCCGGTGGCCTCTACACCAAGACTATGCACAATGTCCTCATCATGCGGGATACACAATAGGGGCACAACCTAGCAAGATATGCGGCTAGGAAGCATACATATACACAATGAATCATGCCATGGAAAACAATTTCAAGATCCACGCCCAAATGTCGAATGGGGTGGTCGGAGAATAAGGTGAGAGGAGTGGTGAATGAGTGAGAATGATCTTGCTACTCGTGCATGTTAGTAAGGAAGATAATGAGGTAGGGGAAACTTGCGAGTATGCTCACTTATCATACAAGAGGTGGCGAATCCGCACACCTCAAGATGGAAATAGCAAGATGATAGGAATATGAGAGGGAGAGAGAGAGAGTGTGTGTGTATGGTGGCGAATCCGCACACCTTTACATAAGCAGAAAAAAAGGCAAGGAACAAGTATATACCATAATCACAATCAGATGTATCCAAAGCGACACAAAGTATGGCACCAAGATGGAGTGTGTTGATTGCTTGCAAAAGATGAATACAATAGGTAGCGTATGGCAGGAAATTGAGAAGGGGACAAGATCGTAGGAGGCATAATGGAGAGATGGGAGTTGATGGCAAGGAATATCATGAGTGTGTCCATCCTTCTTCTTCTTGAAATTGTGCCTTCAACCCTTAATTACAAGTGGTGTGGAGGTGTGGTGCTCATCTTTTGTGCATGGTGATGGTGATGATGATCGTGTTGTGATAATGTGATTAGGGTTCATGCTACAAGCATGTAGCACAAGAGTGTGTATGGATAGGTGTGTGTGTGTGTGTGTGTGTGTTTTAAGTGAGCTCTCATGGCCTCCTTATATAGGAAAGGAGGGGAGGATTTAACAATATTTCTATTTGAGGTGAGTATCCCACTTTGGTGACTAGGAAAGTGGGGTGCATGTGACTGTGGCTCCCATCTTGTCTCCTCATTATTTAAAATACCAGAGTCAATAGAGAGAGAAGATGAGAGAATGTGGGTAGGATGTAGAGGATAGGAGATATTTACAATAGTCTAGCTGTGGCTAGACATAAGCTTATTAGGGAGAGAAGAGAGATGTAAGAAAATTATAGAGAGGTTGTCGAAGGTGGATAATTGTTGATAAGGATGGATCCTCCAAAAATAGTGATAGAATCACTCTAGACATGCCAAGACCTCATTAAAAGATCCTTGTCTCTTGTAATCATGCTTGAAGACTTGTAGAACCATAGCCATTCTAGAGGGAAGAAAACTAGGGATGGCCTGTGTCACCATTACATGACAAAACTGGGGTCCACTACAAAAATCAAAGCTCCCCGTTCATAACTCTAAAAATTGTGAAAAAAATTGAGCTAAAAGTTGATATCACGAGCTACATGTTTCATGTTGAACGCTCCTTCAGATTTGGGGTTCTTCTTTACTTAAAAAATTCAGCCAAATAATGTATTATTTGTGGCTGCAAAAGTCTTTTGGTGGTCCCCTTTGAGTGGACTTCTCTCTTGCCTTCAAGTGTAAGCTCCTTCATGTGTATGAAAAAATGACCTAGAGTTTTGAAAAGAGTGGCAATCATCTAGATGGAGGTATTATTGAAATTTGAAAGTGGGGTTGAGGTTTGAAAATGAAAACTAGTGAATAAAATATTTGGTAGGGTGGAATAATATACATACATGAAAAATATATTAGAAAATACTAAAATATATAATGTAATTTAGAATATATATATTTAATATTTAAGGTCAAAAGAGAGATCAACAAAGAAAGCTTACTTATTTATACTACATCGTGATTGATTAGCATAACTCTTATTTATTGAATAAAAGCTAAAATGTTTGTGAAAAAAGAAGAAAAAATCAAAATTAACTTATATAGTAGGAAATATTTTGGTAAAAGGGAAAAAATATATGGGTTGGTTCCCATGCATTGAAAAGCTTGCCTCATTAGCCCTCCCCCTAAGGCTAGAGGTATTCATGCCTCTAGCTCTTCTTCTGGAGCATGTTGAAATAGAGTAGGATTTCTCCTTGGTGGCTGGTAGATCTTTGTAGGGAATAATGGATCCCTTGGAAGCATGAGGCTCCCCAAAGTTCTTTTCGATGTCCACCTGGGTCCCACACTAAGCGTAAATCCATTGTATGCAATAATGCCTTCTTCATAAGATCACACTTATAATGATTCTTGAGTCCACAAGCTGCACAAGAATTAACTCTTGCATAAATGATAGAAGGTATGGAAAGAACTTGATCAGCCCTTGAAAGTATTCCAAAGAGGCACGATGCATGGCTTCCTCGTCCAGACACATAGCCTAAAGGGAGTAAGAAACCATAATCCTCATATCTTTCTTGTTGTCCTTCTTGATGCCAAATTGATAGACACCTGTTGTCCACATGGATAGATTGCATGGTTGATGCCTGTTGCACAAGAGATCCCACCATGTACAAAAGATAAACTGCAAATCACATTTTAAGACCATATTAGGTATTTTGGTAAAAATCTCACATTATGGGAATCTCCAAATCGACCGAATTCATGTAATTTGGGAATTTTCCACTTAAAGTGGGAAAAATTGAGGTGTGTGGCTAGTAAATAAAGTGAAAATCTCATAGGATTGTGGTGTTGATAAACACCAAAAGTCAAGAGGATGTACAACACATGGATTTGAATAATAACTATAAATTACATAAAACAAAGGAAGATACAAAAAAGATTTTGTTTACAAATTGACTAGTATAGTCACAATAGAAGCTCCACATAATTCTACTCCACATTTGATACCATATCTGAACTTTGATCCAAGTGTGGCTGATGTGCACGAGTGAGGCCTTCTTTGGCTTTTAGAGCATGTCTTTCTGGAATCTTTATTCTAGAAAATGGTCCTTCTTTGTTGGGTCTCCAGGACCAAACAATTGCATCTATAGTTTCCCACACTTGTGGGTCCTTATAGTTGACAGCCCAATAACCCTTCCAACAATTACTGTAAGCTTGAGTATCTGTCATCCCACTTTTTCTCGCGCAAGGTGCCCAATATTGAATCAAGAGTTTTCTGTAGTTTGGTGATGTAGGCTCATTATCAATGTCAGATAAAGCCATTGCAAGCCACACTGGATAGATTTCTGTGTCACTCGGAACAAGCATAAGAAAGTCACCTTGGTGCACATCAGACATAGGGTCAAACTCTTCCCTTGGCCTATCTCGTTGAGGCCCACAAAAATGATCGTTCAACTCTTCAAGGCCTAGGAATCTTTCTGCTCCTTGTTGCAAATTCATTGTAGTGCTTTGTAGGTGAGAATATTCTTGAGTTTTTGGCCAAAACATTTCATACAAGACTCCCTCTGATATGATTGCTTTTCCAATCTCTTCAATTACCTTACTCCAATAATCTATCACGGGTCTATAATATCGCGGAATACTTGAACCATTCCCTAAATTTTTCCAAAATTTTATATAGTTCTTTAGCCCCAAAATGACTTCTTCGTGGGCCTTGACATACTCCGCCATTTGTACTAGAGGTGGATCTCCATGTGGTAACATTGGCTTGCCTTCTGTGTCTGTTTTCCAAAGGCGAATACTTCCACTCCAACTTGATACACCTACATGTGCCTTATATTGCATCATTGGTGTCTCATCCTGCATAAAGAACCTGAACTGAAGCGGTTTGGAATGTCCAACAAGTATGTCTTGTCCATCACAAAGATAGCCATCACAATATTGCTTGAAATCGGGGATCTTTGTGAGAAAAAATGGAGCTGGAGATGAAGATGAGCTGTTTCGTAATGTATCCATCAAATGTGGCAAAGTATAGGTTTGTGTAACTCTCAACTTCTCTGAAAACCTACTAAACATGGCGTCTATGTCCTCATGTGTATGCCCAACCATTAAAAATCCCAGCTGGATGGTTTTGAAAACACCCCTTGCAACAAGCATTGACAAATAGGCAAATAAGTATCGATTTTTGTTTTCCCCTGCACAATTATCCAATTGTAGCAACAAGTTCTCTGGCAATCTGCGAAATGTTGACCCCAATTCCTCTTCTGCAATTTCTGACGACTGCACAATGGGCTCTTTTCCATCACTCAAGTTATGGTAGTCCAAAGCATCCCTTGAGTTCAAAGCATGTAGTAGTGAAATATTGCTCCTTGGAAGTCCATTTGTTACTAGATCACCAAGAGGATGCTTATCTATCCTCTCGAGGTTATGTAAACAATTAGCAATTGAGCCAATTGTAAGATTTGGATCAGCTGGCCACAAACCATTCAAGACAAAGTGTCCGTAATGACCTTCTCCATGTCCATGAGTGATCATGCCAATCAATGCCACCTGCAGATTATATCCTGAATCCACACCCTTGGGAACAATGCGTAATCTAGGAATGGCAGTCTTCTTTTGATCCATCTTATCATGGATTATGCATACATATTTTTGTGGTTGAGTTTCTGAATACGTGCGCCATGCATAATATAGGCTTCTGCAACTCTTTTGTTGTGCCATGTGAACTTCTCTCTCCCTCAAGAGAAGAGCTCTCTCTTCAAGAGAAGGTTTAGCTTCTAACCTTGCCTTGATTGAGCTACAAATATTGCACTTAGAGAACTCACTCGTCTTTGTTAAAGTGACATGTGGGTACTCTTTGTTCCAAATTCTACCAAAAGAAGATTGGGATAGCTTCTTCTCATAGCCCATTTGGTCAAGTGTCGTGTTGATTTCACATAAAATATCCACTTGTTTGTATGTTGATGGAATCACCAATTGAGTCTCTCTTGAGCCATCTAGCAGTGTTCTACTTCTATGTGGCATCTTCTCAGAGTTGTTTTCCACAAACTCATTTAGTAGTGCTCTTGCTAAACTAGTATGTTGAAGTCCCCTTCTCAATGTACATGTGTTCCCATGTACATATTGGCGCACACCATTTTCAAAGTTCTCCTTGTATCGATAAAATGATGTCTTTGGTATTCCATGTAGCTCATACCATGCTCTACAACAAACAATAGAGCCATTTAGCCTGAATTGGTATCGTGACTTCTCATCTTTCTGATAACATATAGAAAGAACATCATAAACATAATTAGTGCGTGATTTTTGAGACTCTCCCCAAAATTGTTGTCGTAACCTTGTCACCATATCACGATCTGCAAATTGGCAGCATTTTTGTGCACAACAATCAATGCATGATACCCTTTGAATTGATTTGTTTGAAAGGTAAAAAGTCGAAGCTGGTGCTGCTTTTGATTTTTGAGTCCTGTTCATGAAAGTGTATCGTCTCTTCCTTGACAACTGGACAACATTACTCCCATCAAGTTTTTTTCCAACATTGCCATCGTTGGATACATCCTCATATGTAGCATGCATGCCATCAACAGGAACAAAGCGTTGTAATGGGCTCCCATTCAACATTGTTGTCTGCTTGATGGGCCACTTTAGCAAAGTGATGCTACCCACTTCAACCACATCATCAATGCTTGCATTTTCTCTTTCAATACCCACACCCACACAATCAGGACCAAGTTCCTGAAAGTTGACATAATCATGTGGAAATACATATAAGATGGTCCCTTCATTCATGGTTTGCATCATTGTGTCATCTTTTAAAAGGACCCTCTGATTTCTCCAAGACTCTCGAATCATTGCTTCAAATTCTGGGCTTGTCATAGGTATTGCATCTGTAACTAGAGGATCAGAATGATCATGTTCTTCATCACCATTGTAGCTTTCGTGTGGATCAATTAAGTTCCCATTTAATACAAAAGATTGCAAAAGAAGCTTTGACCATCGAACAGCACTCCATAATGAGCCTTGGAGAGATGAAGTATCCATTGTAGGAAAAGGTAGGACCACATCCTTCAAGCATTCCTCCACTAGTATGGAGACATTTCCCAGCCCTATCTTTGTACCACCACAAGTGGAATCTGGATCTGTTCTACACACACAACCAATACCAACGATTTCATTGTCAAGTATCATATGTACTTTCTCCCCAGATTCGAAGTCCATCCTGTAAGTAAAAAGATTACATTGTTAAATCCATAGTTATAGAAAAATACTCTTCAAACCAAAAATCATGCTACAACATGAAAAAGGTTTGCATAGGTTGGACAAGTGGTGAACCTTGAGACCAAATCCTCCTTGCTATATTAATGGAAGCAAGGTTGGACAAAGTGGTGGACTTGAAACCAAAGCCTCTTGCTATATGAGAGCATAGGTTGGACAAGTGGTGGACCTAGTTGTAATACCCACTGCCACCTATCAACTACTATAGGACTATGCTTTCCAATGTCCAAGTATCCTTGAGTCTTTCAAGGTTGAACATGGTGGACCTTGAAACAAAAATCCCCTTTCTATATCAGAGCATAGCTTGGACAAGTGGTGGACCTAGTTATAATGCCCAATATCCAGGTGAAATACTTAGGACTTTGCTACCTTGCTTGCAATGTTTACGTAGCCCTCATTTCTTTAATGGAAGTAAGGTTGGAAGTGGTGGACCTTGAAACAAAGCCTCTTTGCTATATAAGAGCATAGGTTGGACCTAGTTTTAATACCCACTGCCACCTATCAACTACTATAAGACTATGCTTTCCAATGTCCAAGTATCCCTTGAGTCTTTCAAGGTTGAACACGTGGTGGACCTTGAAACAAAATCCCCTTTCTATCTAAGGTTGAACACATGGTGGACCTTGAAACGAAAATCCCCTTTCTTTATCAGAGCATAGCTTGGACAAGTGGTGGACCTAGTTATAATGCCCAATATCCAAGGTGAAATACCTTAGGACTTTGCTACCTTGCTTGCCAATGTTTACGTAGCCCCTCATTTCTTTAATGGAAGTAAGGTTGGACAAGTGGTGGACCTTGAAACCAAAGCCTCTTTGCTATATAAGAGCATAGGTTGGACCTAGTTTAATACCCACTGCCACCTATCAACTACTATAAGACTATGCTTTCCAATGTCCAAGTATCCCTTGAGTCTTTCAAGGTTGAACACGTGGTGGACCTTGAAACAAAAATCCCCTTTCTATATTAGAAAGGTTGAACACATGGTGGACCTTGAAACGAAAATCCCTTTCTTTATCAGAGCATAGCTTGGACAAGTGGTGGACCTAGTTATAATGCCCAATATCCAAGGTGAAACACCTTAGGACCTTGCTACCTTGCTTGCCAATGTTTACGTAGCCCCTCATTTCTTTAATGGAAGCAAGGTTGGACAAGTGGTGGACCTTGAAAGCAAAGCCTCTTTGCTATATGAGAGCATAGGTTGGACCTAGTTGTAATACCCACTGCCACCTATCAACTACTATAGGACTATGCTTTCCAATGTCCAAGTATCCCTTGAGTCTTGCAAGGTTGAACACGTGGTGGACCTTGAAACCAAAATCCCCTTTCCATATCAGAGCATAGCTTGGACAAGTGGTGGACCTAGTTATAAGCCCCTCCTTTCTTTAATGGAAGAAAGGTTGGAAAAGTGGTGAATCTTGAAACCCAAACCCTTTGGCTATATATAGAGGATATCTTGGACAAGTGGTGGGCTTAGTTGTAGTATCCAATGTCCAAGGTCCAAGGTGAACTATGTAAAGACCTTACTTCCAAAAACAGAGTCGTACAAGTGGTTCTCCTTGAAACCAAAACCTCCTTAGTGTATTAGAACATAGCTTGGAGAAGTGGTGGACTTAGTTGTAATGGTGAATGTCCAAAGCAAACTATTATAGGACCTTGCTTCCCAAATCAAGTTTGGACAAGTGGTGGATCTTGAAACCAAAACCCCCTTACTCTATTAGAGCATAGCTTAGATAAGTGGTGGACCTAGCTGCCATGGAAAATGTTCAATCTGAACTGCTGCAAGACCTTGCTATTAAATGTCTAAGTAGAGCTAGCTTCTTTAATGGAATCAAGGTTGGGAAAGTGGTGCATCTTGAAACCAAAAGCCCTTTATTGTATTAGAGCATAGCTTGGACAAGTGAGGGACCTAGTTTTAATGTGTGATGTCCAAAGAAAAGTATTACAAGACCTTGCTTTCCAATATTTGAATTGGTCAAGTGGTTAAAACTAAGTATAAAACTTTGACCATTTTCTTCTCGAATTGCCAAAAAGCTAGTTTTAGACACCCCTAAATGAAAATGGTTTAGGGTGGCCTTAAACAATGTTTTTTCAAAGACTTGAACAAAAGGGTTGTCGAAGAGTAATGACAATTTATTGTGGCTTGAAGTGCCTGAGTATGTGAAAACAAGCCTAGGTTTTCCACGAGGCAAAAGGTGACATAATAAGAACATTGGAAAGTTAGGATTGACCATGTGGCCTAAACTTTGGCAAGTGAAGTGGTGGCCAAGTTTTGTGGCACAGTGTGCACTTGGTCCTATATGTGTTGACCACTTGGCTAAATCTAGGACCATAAGGCCAAACCTTTGGCACCTTAAATATAGTATGGGACATAATCTAGAACTGCTATAGTAAATTAGTAGTATAGCTAATATGTTAATATTTGTATTATATTTAAGTATATGCTAATATAATTTATGTTCAAAATTTCACTAATGAAGAATGTTCCCATTTAGCACTCCAGATGCGGGGTCTTAGGGCAATGCCACAATGGGGTGACAAGGCAGCGCTTCCACGTGAGGTTTGGGGGTAGCGCTCTTGATGGGGATGTGGAATATAGCGCTCTCGATGGCGGGGCTTGGGAGGTTGATTTTGGGATATTGTTCTGGGCGGGGGTCCGGGGCAGCGCCCCGGGCGGGGTGAACCTAGTATAGAGTTACGCATGTTTTTCATATTTTCAACCATGATTTCTTTAATTTTGGCCGTGTGAATTGGTTAATTTTTTATATTGCTTTTGTTTTTTTTAATCCTATGATAAAACATGGACTTGTAGCATACGTGGCATTCTAATAAACCCTATCAAGATTAGGCACACAGAGAGCGCACGAGAAACGCACACAGAGAAAGCAGGCGAGCAGCAAAAACACAGAAAGCGCACACGGATCGCACACAGTTGGAGTATACGCGCGCGTAGAGGAGCAAGCTCGGCATCGTACACAACACACAGGTGGAGTGCACAGGATTGAAAGTTCGCGCACAAGACAAAGAAACAGCAGCGTACACAACGCTTTCCAGAAGGGCAGGATCGGGCAGTCTTCTCAGGAGACATTGCACACCTCACGAATAGAGAAAAAACAGGTATTTCTCTCTCTCTCACTCTCTGTCTTTCTCCATATAGAGAAGATGGTTCTCTGTAACTCTTCTTGCACACACACTCTCTCGTCAAAAGACAGAGATACATAGTTTAAAAGTATCCCCGCACACATACACATATTCCCACACATCGTCTTCCTCTCTTCCACATACATAACCACAGTGAAATCTGTTATCTTGCTGTCTCTCTCTTGAAAATACATGCACATATTCCCACACATCGTCTTCCTCACTTCCACATACATAACCACAATGAAATCTGTTATCTTGTTGTCTCTCTCTTGAAAATACGTGCACATATTCCCATACATCGTCTTCCTCTCTTCCACATACATAAACACAGTGAAATCTGTTATCTTTCTCTCTCCTCTCTAAAAAACAGTTATTTATCTCTCTCTCTCTCTCTCTATCTATCTATCTATCTCTGTATTTGCTATCTCTCTCTTGAAAATACATGCTCATGTATGTGTGCGTCTGTGTTATCTATGTGTATGTATGTATATTTGTGTTATTTCATTGTAATACTCATACATAATGCAGATACACAATTACACTTAATTACGATATGCACACATAGTATATATACATACATAAATATCACAAATAACTAACACATTGTAATACTAGTAAAATTGAATGGAAGACTTACTTGCGTGATCTGTTAAAGTCGATTCTTGTAGCGAGTTCTGGATGTATGCTGAGCTGATTTTCCTCTAATCCATTTGTAGATATGATTGTAACTTCTGTTTCTCAAAAATAGTAGTGTTGTTTAGTGATACACCTAATGGACATAAATGGTTTAAACTAGGACATGTAGACCAAAAATACGTGTATTTCTTTGGATGAATATATACACTTTTTGGTGACCCTTACCACAAGTGGTGGACCTTGAGACCATGGACTATAAGGACCTCCAAACAATACCTTGTACACTCAATCCTTCTTGGTATCTAGGTTGGACAAGTGGTGGACCTTGTTCAAATTCTCTAACCACTCTCTCTAACATGGTGACATAATTTAGGTGTGATAAATTCATATCTATGCAAACTAATATCAGTTTAGGCTTGTTAATTTGAATTTGTTTGAATTTATGTACAATATAATGATTTGAGGTTTGCATATTTGAATTTAGGTGGTATAATGATATCTTTTTGTGGTAAACTTGAATTTAAAATCAATTTTGCGTGGAATATTTTAAATTTAAGTAGTAAAATTTAAATTTTTATAAAAAAGTTTGAATTTTAAAATTTGGGCGGGATAGTTTAAAATTTAGGCGGGATATTTAAGATTTGGGAGGGATATTTTAAATTTAGGCGGGAAGGTTTTGAATTTATAGCGAGATCTCCCTTACATAAGAGAGTATAGGTTGGACAAGTGGTGGACCTTCAAGCTAGAGCATCCATGCTACTGGACATGATAGGTAGGGAATCTAGTTGAATATTGTATGTATAATATATATGTAATAGATCTAGCTTGGACAAGTGGTGGACCTTGGAATAAAACCCCATGTAAAACATATCATGCACATTCCAAGTGGTCAAAAAAAATATCATTTAGAATATAGCCTTATAGGTTGGACAAGTGGTGGACCTTAACACCCAGATATTCTTCATATAATGACATAGAGTGGAAAACTGGTGAATCTTGAGACCAAACCATGCTACTAGCGATAATAGCTTGGACAAGTGGTGGACCTTGAAAGTATACCCCCCATCTACGAAATATCGTGGGTTTAAGGTATTTCGATGGAGCCTAGCATCTTGGAGACATCGTGCATCTTGCTTCTCTTCATGTTTCAATGGAGCCTATCTTGGACAAATGGTGGAGCATCCTTCTCTCCATGTTTCAATGGACCCTAGCTTGGACAAGTGGTGGACCTTTACTTCTCTCTATTATTCAATAGAGTTAGCTTGGACAAGTGGTGGACCTTGGAACCAAACCCCCATGTAAAACCTATCATGGTCACTCCAAGTGGTGAGAAAGAATAACCTTTAAGATATAGCCTTATAGGTTGGACAAGTGGTGGACCTTAACACCCTAATATTCTTAATATAATGACATAGAGTGAAAAAGTGGTGAATCTTGAGACAAAACCACTCATGCTACTAGCACTAATAGCTTGGACAAGTGGTGGACCTTGAATGTAAACCCCCATGTTTCAATAGAGTTAGCTTCGACAAATGGTGGAGCATCCTTCTCTCCATGTTTCAATGGACCTAGCTTGGACAAGTGTGGACCTTTGTTTCTCTCTATGTTTCAATAGAGTTAGCTTGGACAAGTGGTGGACCTTGGAACCAAACCCCCATGTAAAACCTATCATGGTCACTCCAAGTGGTAATAAAGAATAACCTTTAAGATGTAGCCTTATAGGTTGGACAAGTGGTGGACCTTAACACCGCGCATATTCTTAATTTAATGACATAGAGTGGAAAAGTGGTGAATCTTGAGACCAAACCACTCAGGCTACTAGCAATAATAGCTTGGACAAGTGGTGGACCTTGAATGTAAACCCCTCATCTACGACATATCGTGGGTTTAATGTTTTTCGATGGAGCCTAGCATCTTGGAGACATGGTGCACCTTGATTCTCCTCATGTTTCAATGGAGCCTACCTTGGACAAATGGTGGAGCATCCTTCTCTCCATGTTTCAATGGACCCTAGCTTAGACAAGGGGTGGACCTTTGCTTCTCTCTATGTTTCAATAGAGTTAGCTTGGACAAGTGGTGGACCTTGGAACCAAACCCCCATGTAAAACCTATCATGGTCACTCCAAGTAGTAAGAAAGAATAACCTTTAAGATGTAGCCTTATAGGTTGGACAAGTGGTGGACCTTAACACCCCATATTCTTAATAAAAGTGGTGAATCTTGAGACCAAACCACTCAGGCTACTAGCAATAATAGCTTGGACAAGTGGTGGACCTTGAATGTAAACCCCTCATCTACGAAATATCGTGGGTTTAATGTATTTCGATGGAGCCTAGCATCTTGGAGACATGTGCAGCTTGCTTCTCGTCATGTTTCAATGGAGCCTATCTTGGACAAATGGTGGAGCATCCTTCTCTCCATGTTTCAATGGACCCTAGCTTGGACAGTAGTGGACCTTTGTTTCTCTCTATGTTTCAATAGAGTTAGCTTGGACAAGTGGTGGACCTTGGAACCAAACCCCCATGTAAAACCTATCATGGTCACTCCAAGTGGTAATAAAGAATAACCTTTAAGATGTAGCCTTATAGGTTGGACAAGTGGTGGACCTTAACACGCGCATATTCTTAATATAATGACATAGAGTGGAAAAGTGGTGAATCTTGAGACCAAACCACTCAGGCTACTAGCAATAATAGCTTGGACAAGTGTGTGGACCTTGAATGTAAACCCCTCATCTACGACATATCGTGGGTTTAATGTTTTTCGATGGAGCCTAGCATCTTGGAGACATGGTGCACCTTGCTTCTCCTCATGTTTCAATGGAGCCTACCTTGGACAAATGGTGGAGCATCCTTCTCTCCATGTTTCAATGGACCCTAGCTTGGACAAGTGGTGGACCTTTGCTTCTCTCTATGTTTCAATAGAGTTAGCTTGGACAAGTGGTGGACCTTGGAACCAAACCCCCATGTAAAACCTATCATGGTCACTCCAAGTGGTAAGAATAACCTTTAAGATTAGCCTTATAGGTTGGACAAGTGGTGGACCTTAACACCCTAATATTTTAATATAATGACATAGAGTGAAAAGTGGTGAATCTTGAGACAAAACCACTCATGCTCTAGCACTAATAGCTTGGACAAGTGGTGGACCTTGAATGCAAACCCCCATGTTTCAATGGAGTTATCTTGGACAAATGGTGGAGCATCCTCTCTCCATGTTTCAATGGACCCTAGCTTGGACAAGTGGTGGACCTTGGAACCAAACCCCCATGTAAAACCTATCATGGTCACTCCAAGTGGTAATAAAGAATAACCTTTAAGATGTAGCCTTATAGGTTGGACAAGTGGTGGACCTTAACACGCGCATATTCTTAATATAATGACATAGAGTGGAAAAGTGGTGATCTTGAGACCAAACCACTCAGGCTACTAGCAATAATAGCTTGGACAAGTGGTGGACCTTGAATGTAAACCCCTCATCTACGACATATCGTGGGTTTAATGTTTTTCGATGGAGCCTAGCATCTTGGAGACATGGTGCACCTTGCTTTCCTCATGTTTCAATGGAGCCTACCTTGGACAAATGGTGGAGCATCCTTCTCTCCATGTTTCAATGGACCCTAGCTTAGACAAGGGGTGGACCTTTGCTTCTCTCTATGTTTCAATAGAGTTAGCTTGGACAAGTGGTGGACCTTGGAACCAAACCCCCATGTAAAACCTATCATGGTCACTCCAAGTAGTAAGAAAGAATAACCTTTAAGATGTAGCCTTATAGGTTGGACAAGTGGTGGACCTTAACACCCACATATTCTTAATAAAAGTGGTGAATCTTGAGACCAAACCACTCAGGCTACTAGCAATAATAGCTTGGACAAGTGGTGGACCTTGAATGTAAACCCCTCATCTACGAAATATCGTGGGTTTAATGTATTTCGATGGAGCCTAGCATCTTGGAGACATGGTGCAGCTTGCTTCTCGTCATGTTTCAATGGAGCCTATCTTGGACAAATGGTGGAGCATCCTTCTCTCCATGTTTCAATGGACCCTAGCTTGGACAAGTGGTGGACCTTTGTTTCTCTCTATGTTTCAATAGAGTTAGCTTGGACAAGTGGTGGACCTTGGAACCAAACCCCCATGTAAAACCTATCATGGTCACTCCAAGTGGTAATAAAGAATAACCTTTAAGATGTAGCCTTATAGGTTGGACAAGTGGTGGACCTTAACACGCGCATATTCTTAATATAATGACATAGAGTGGAAAAGTGGTGAATCTTGAGACCAAACCACTCAGGCTACTAGCAATAATAGCTTGGACAAGTGGTGGACCTTGAATGTAAACCCCCTCATCTACGACATATCGTGGGTTTAATGTTTTTCGATGGAGCCTAGCATCTTGAGACATGGTGCACCTTGCTTCTCCTCATGTTTCAATGGAGCCTACCTTGGACAAATGGTGGAGCATCCTTCTCTCCATGTTTCAATGGACCCTAGCTTAGACAAGGGGTGGACCTTTGCTTCTCTCTATGTTTCAATAGAGTTAGCTTGGACAAGTGGTGGACCTTGGAACCAAACCCCCATGTAAAACCTATCATGGTCACTCCAAGTAGTAAGAAAGAATAACCTTTAAGATGTAGCCTTATAGGTTGGACAAGTGGTGGATCTTAACACCCACATATTCTTAATAAAAGTGGTGAATCTTGAGACCAAACCACTCAGGCTACTAGCAATAATAGCTTGGACAAGTGGTGGACCTTGAATGTAAACCCCTCATCTACGAAATATCGTGGGTTTAATGTATTTCGATGGAGCCTAGCATCTTGGAGACATGGTGCAGCTTGCTTCTCGTCATGTTTCAATGGAGCCTATCTTGGACAAATGGTGGAGCATCCTTCTCTCCATGTTTCAATGGACCCTAGCTTGGACAAGTGGTGGACCTTTGTTTCTCTCTATGTTTCAATAGAGTTAGCTTGGACAAGTGGTGGACCTTGGAACCAAACCCCCATGTAAAACCTATCATGGTCACTCCAAGTGGTAATAAAGAATAACCTTTAAGATGTAGCCTTATAGGTTGGACAAGTGGTGGACCTTAACACGCGCATATTCTTAATATAATGACATAGAGTGGAAAAGTGGTGAATCTTGAGACCAAACCACTCAGGCTACTAGCAATAATAGCTTGGACAAGTGTGGACCTTGAATGTAAACCCCTCATCTACGACATATCGTGGGTTTAATGTTTTTCGATGGAGCCTAGCATCATGGAGACATGGTGCACCTTGCTTCTCCTCATGTTTCAATGGAGCCTACCTTGGACAAATGGTGGAGCATCCTTCTCTCCATGTTTCAATGGACCCTAGCTTAGACAAGGGGTGGACCTTTGCTTCTCTCTATGTTTCAATAGAGTTAGCTTGGACAAGTGGTGGACCTTGGAACCAAACCCCCATGTAAAACCTATCATGGTCACTCCAAGTAGTAAGAAAGAATAACCTTTAAGATGTAGCCTTATAGGTTGGACAAGTGGTGGACCTTAACACCCACATATTCTTAATCAAAGTGGTGAATCTTGAGACCAAACCACTCAGGCTACTAGCAATAATAGCTTGGACAAGTGGTGGACCTTGAATGTAAACCCCTCATCTACGAAATATCGTGGGTTTAATGTATTTCGATGGAGCCTAGCATCTTGGAGACATGGTGCAGCTTGCTTCTCGTCATGTTTCAATGGAGCCTATCTTGGACAAATGGTGGAGCATCCTTCTCTCCATGTTTCAATGGACCCTAGCTTGGACAAGTGGTGGACCTTTGTTTCTCTCTATGTTTCAATAGAGTTAGCTTGGACAAGTGGTGGACCTTGGAACCAAACCCCCATGTAAAACCTATCATGGTCACTCCAAGTGGTAATAAAGAATAACCTTTAAGATGTAGCCTTATAGGTTGGACAAGTGGTGGACCTTAACACGCGCATATTCTTAATATAATGACATAGAGTGGAAAAGTGGTGAATCTTGAGACCAAACCACTCAGGCTACTACCAATAATAGCTTGGACAAGTGTTGGACCTTGAATGTAAACCCCTCATCTACGACATATCATGGGTTTAATGTTTTTCGATGGAGCCTAGCATCTTGGAGACATGGTGCACCTTGATTCTCCTCATGTTTCAATGGAGCCTACCTTGGACAAATGGTGGAGCATCCTTCTCTCCATGTTTCAATGGACCCTAGCTTAGACAAGGGGTGGACCTTTGCTTCTCTCTATGTTTCAATAGAGTTAGCTTGGACAAGTGGTGGACCTTGGAACCAAACCCCCATGTAAAACCTATCATGGTCACTCCAAGTAGTAAGAAAGAATAACCTTTAAGATGTAGCCTTATAGGTTGGACAAGTGGTGGACCTTAACACCCACATATTCTTAATAAAAGTGGTGAATCTTGAGACCAAACCACTCACGCTACTAGCAATAATAGCTAGGGATAACCATTAAGATATAGTCTTTCAAGGGTGAGAAAGAATAACCATTAAGATATAGTCTTATAGGTTGGACAAGTGGTGGACCTTAACACCCAAATATTCTTAATATAATGATAGAGAGTGGAAAAGTGGTGAATCTTGAGAGCAAACCACTCATGCTACTAGCGATAATAGGTTGGACAAATTGTTGATCTTGAATGTAAACTCCCCATGTACAAAATAACGTGGGTTTAAGGTATTTCGATGGAGGCTAGAATCTTGGAGATATGGTGCAGCTTGCTTCTCTTCATGTTTCAATGGAGTCTATCTTGGACAAATGGTGGAGCATCCTTCTCTCCATGTTTCAATAGACCCTAGCTTAGACAAGTGGTGGACCTTTGCTTCTCTCTATGTTTGAATAGAGTTAGCTTGGACAAGTGGTGGACCTTGGAACCAAACCCCCATGTAAAACCTTTCATGGTCACTCCAAGTGGTCAGAAAGAATAACCATTAAGATATAGTCTTATAGGTTGGACAAGTGGTGGACCTTAATACCCAAATATTCTTAATATAATAACACAGAGTGAAAAAGTGGTGAATCTTGAGACCAAACCCTCATGCTACTAGCGTTAATAGGTTGGACAACTGGTGGACCTTGAATGTAAACCTTCCATGTTTCAATAGAGTTAGCTTCGACAAATGGTGGAGCATCCTTCTCTCCATGTTTCAATGGAGCCTAGCTTGGACAAGTGGTGGACCTTTTGCTTCTCTCTATGAGAAGAATAAAGTTAGCTTGGATAAGTGGTGGACCTTGGAACCAAACCCCTATGTAAAACATATCATGGACATTTCAAGTGGTGAGAAAGAATACCCTTTAAGATATACGCTTATAGGTTGGACAAGTGGTCGACCTTAACACCTAGATCTTCTTTATATAATGACATAGAGTGGAAAAGTGGTGAATCTTGAGACCAAACCACTCATGCTACTAGGATAATAGCTTGGAAAAGTGACTGACCTTGACGTTAAACCCCACATGTAAACAATATCGTGGGTTTAAGGTATTTCAATGGATCCTAGAATCTTGGAGACATGGTGCAACTTGCTTCTTTTCATGTTTCAATGAAGCCTATCTTCCACCAATGGGGGATCATCCTTCTCTAAATGTCTCAGTGGAGCCTAGCTTGGACAAGTGGTGGACCTTTGCTTCTCTCTATGTTTCCATAGAGTTAGCTTGGACAAGTGGTGGACCTTGAAACCAAACCCCCATGTAAAACATATCATGGTCATTCCAAGTGGTGAGAAATAATACCCTTTAAGATCTAGCCTTATAGGTTGGACAAGTGGTCGACCTTAGAACCTAGATCTTCATAATATAACGACATAGAGTGGAAAAGTGGTAAATCTTGAGACCCAACCACTCATGCTACTAGGGATAATAGCTTGGAAAAGTGACTGACCTTGACGTTAAACCCCACATGTAAACAATATCGTGGGTTTAAGGTATTTCAATGGATCCTAGAATCTTGGAGACATGGTGCAGATTGCTTCCCTTCATGTTTCAATGGAGCCTATCTTGGACAAATGGTGGAGCATCCTTCTCTCCATGTTTCAATGGAGCCTAGCTTGGACAAGTGGTGGACCTTTGCTTCTCTCTATGTTTCAATAGAGTTAGCTTGGACAAGTGGTGGGCCTTGGAACCAAACTCCCATGTAAAACCTATCTTGGTAACTCCAAGTGGTGAGAAAGAATAAAGTTTAAGATATGGCCTTATAGGTTGGACAAGTGGTGGACCTTAGCACCCATATATTCTTAATAGAATGACATAGAGTGGAAAAATGGTGAATCTTGAGACCAAACCACTCATGCTACTAGAGATAATAGGTTGGACAAGTGGTGGACCTTGAATGTAAACCCCCCATGTACAAAATATCATGGGTTTGAGGTATTTCAATGGAGCCTAGCATCTTGGAGACATGGTGTAGCTTGCTTCTCTTCATGTTTCAATGGAGCGTATCTTGGACAAATGGTGGAGCATCCTTCTCTCCATGTTTCAATGGACCCTAGCTTGGACAAGTGGTGGACCTTTGATTCTCTCTATGTTTCAATAGAGTTAGCTTGGACAAGTGGTGGACCTTGAAACAAAACCCCCATGTAAAACCTATGCTGGTCACTCCAAGTGGTGAGAAAGAATAACCCTTAAGATATAGCCTTATAGGTTGGACAAGTGGTGGACCTTAACACCCAAATATTCTTAATATAATGACATAGAGTGAAAAAGTGGTGAATCTTGAGACCAAACCACTCATGCTACTAGCGTTAATAGGTTGGACAAGTGGTGGACCTTGAATGTAAACCCCCCATGTTTCAATAGAGTTAGCTTCGACAAATGGTAGAGGATCCTTCTCTCCATGTTTCAATGGAGCCTAGCTTGGACAAGTGGTGGACCTTTGTTTCTCTCTATGTTTCAATAGAGTTAGCTTGGACAAGTGGTGGACCTTGGAGCCAAACCCCCATGTAAAACATATCATGGACATTTCAAGTGGTGAGAAAGAATACCCTTTAAGATATACCCTTATAGGTTGGACAAGTGGTCGACCTTAACACCCAGATCTTCTTAACGTAATGACATAGAGTGGAAAAGTGGTGAATCTTCAGACCAAACCACTCATGCTACTAGAGATAATAGGTTGGACAAGTGGTGGACCTTGAATGTAAACTCCCCATGTACAAAATATCATGGGTTTAAGGTATTTCAATGGATCTTAGCATCTTGGAGACATGGTGCAGCTTGCTTCTCTTCATGTTTCAATGGAGCCTATCTTGGACAAATGGTGGAGCATCCTTCTCTCCATGTTTCAATGGACCCTAGCTTAGACAAGTGGTGGACCTTTGCTTCTCTCTATGTTTCAATAGAGTTAGCTTGGACAAGTGGTGGAACTTGGAACCAAACCCCCATGTAAAACCTATCATGGTCATTCCAAGTGGTGAGAAAGAATACCCTTTAAGATATAGCCTTATAGGTTGGACAAGTGGTGGACCTTAACACCCAGATCTTCTTAATATAATGACATAGAGTAGAAAAGTGGTGAATCTTGACATCAAACCACTCATGCTACTAGTGATAATAGGTTGGACAAGTGGTGGACCTTGAATGTAAACCCCCCATGTACGAAATATCATGGGTTTAAGATATTTCAATGGAGCCTAGCATTTTGGAGACATGGTGCAGCTTGCTTCTCTTCATGTTTCAATCAAACCTGGCTTGGACAAATGGTGGAGCATCCTTCTCTCCATGTTTCAATGGAGCCTAGCTTGGACAAGTGGTGGACCTTTGATTCTCTCTATGTTTCAATAGAGTTAGCTTGGACAAGTGGTGGACCTTGGAACCGTACCCCTATGTAAAACCCATCATGTGCATTCCAAGTGGTGGTAAATAATACCATTTAAGATATAGCCTTATAGGTTGGACAAGTGGTGGACCTTAACACCCAGATCTTCTTAATATAATGACATAGAGTGGAAAAGTGGTGAATCTTGAGACCAAACCACTCATGCTACTAGGGATAATAGGTTGGACAAGTGGTGGACCTTGAATTTAAACCCCACATATACAAAATATCATGGGTTTAAGGTATTTCAATGGAGCCTAGCATCTCAAAGACATGGTGCATCTTGCTTCTCTTCATGTTTCAATGGAGCCTATTTTGGACAAATGGTGGAGCATCCTTCTCTCCATGTTTCAATGGACCCTAGATTGGACAAGTGGTGGACCTTTGCTTCTCTCTATGTTTCAATATAGTTAGCCTATATTAGACAATTAGTAGACCTCCAATCTCTCCATGTTGTCTAGAGCTAGCTTGGACAAGTGGTGGACCTTACTTCTCCCTTCCCTTAGTTTACTAGCTTAAATGATCACTATGTATACTTGCTTAGATCTAGCTTGAACAAGTGGTGGAACTTGTATTCACACAAACTTAATCCATTACAAAAAAGTATATGTTAAAATAACATTTGGTTTTTTTTGTTTCAGGAAAGATGGCTCCAAAAAAACAGGTTGCAAGGGTTGCTGTCTCAGTTGACTATACTTGCAATGATCTTAGGAAATGGTATTTGGACATACATGGTATAGAGGGTGCACAATTTCATAAGGTGCATCTATTTATTGCCAAAAAGGATAATGACAGCTTGTTTGAAGATGTTGGACAAGTTGTGGAAGCATCTGTCTCTGTAGTTGATAGTCATCCAGAGGTGGAATGCATTGACATTCTAGTTCCAATGAATCTAGAATTTCAACTATCTCCAGGAGCATATGCATTGGAGCGCATGTCTAGAAACAAAGAAGAGACAATGTTTTCTCGAGGATGGAAGTTTGCAGAATCAAATCCAAATATCACAGCAGATCAACTTCAAAGCTCCATCATTGCCACACTACAACGAAAAAAGGTGAAAGCTTCACGACCACCATCCACAAAGAAGCAAGCAAAAGTGCAGAAAGTAGAAGCTAAGCGAACTAGCTCCATTTTGGATGTAGACAAGGCATCTTTGGCATCCTCATCAACAGAGGGTTCAATGTCAAAGATGAGAATTGTGGATCCAGATGTTTTAGAAGCTGAGGCCATGAAAGGACAAGAAAAAGATACAGGTGGAATGAATAAGTACATAAATTATTTTCCTTTCCAATATAGGGAATTTGATATCCCTATTCAAAATTGTTGGCTTGCTCCTGATCACTATAATGCACGTATTATGGATAAAAAACACGCTGAAAGTGTGTTATTTGGATTTTCACGGAGTACGACCAAGCCTGCAGCATGTGCATATTTGATGCCTGTTCGAAATGCAAAATCAAAGAAGGGGACTCCTTTGGCAGTAGAAGAGGTAGAGGAGCAAAAAATTAAAGATTATCATTATTGGATTCTTGATGGGCAGCATTCAATCTATGCTGCAAAAGTTTTGCTTCACAATGAACAAAACAACAAAGAGATCTTTGAAAGACTGATTAGCGTGTATAAATTTAGAAAGGCTCGCATTGTTGTGAATGCTCCTCCATTTGTTGCAACTGCTATATCTGCCATTGCAAATGAGGAGGCTCAGGCATTGTATGTCAAGCAACCTTACAGCCAAATATTGAGACATTTACGGAGTCAATGGATCTTCTCAGGACGACCACCAAAGGCAGCAAGTGGAATTGCAGAGGGACATGCATCTCGTGCCGGATGGGATGTAAGTTATTTTCTTTGTCTTTTTGATAGTGTTTAATTAACAAATCTTGCTCAATAGTTTAATTATTTCTCTATTTCTTTTTTTTAGGTTTTCTTCGATTGGCAAGAATGAGTGCAGCAGCAAGTTGGATTGCTAAACAGGCACACATGGTCACCTACTCTGATTTAGTTTATGATTGCTGGATAGAAATCATTGAAAATCTAGAAGAGGAGAATAAGAAACCCCCAACAACTGTATTTAGATATCTTTGTGGCCTTGAGGAATCAGAGGTAAAGACTATTCAAGAAGAGATTAGAGATGAGAAGATTTTACTGTCAAAGAGTGCAAAGGATGGTGATGCAACTGACATGTATGATCGAATCAAGCAGTTGAAGCAAGACAAATTGATTCAAGATGCACTTCTTGAAGGCTTCAACAATTTGAATGAGTCTTCACCATGTAAAGACTGGGAGGAGGTGGTCAAAATGTATAACATCAATGATGTTGTTTATAAAACAATTTTAATGCTATGCGAGGAATGGATCAGATCTAGTTTGACGCGTGGAACAAAGAAAATGGCTTTTCCAGATGGAGCAATAAAATACATGCAATGGGCAATTCACCTTCAAAAGGAGAAAACTGAGCCTAGAGATTTGCCATGGTCAATCTATGTGGTGAGCCTACAAATGGAAGGCAATCTCTACTTGATGCGCCACTTCAATAATAAAGTGCCTATTGGCTTATGTGTTTTAGATATGACAAAAAACGTTGGAGGCAATTTGAAGTGGAGTGAGGAGACATTTAACAATGCTTTGGATGGGATCTTGGCTATTGCTGGAGGGTCAACAGATCCTGGATTTGTCTTTCTTGCATTTGTGGATTTCACTAACTTCACAAAATTGCAATGTGCCTTTCACGCCATGGGAGATAATCTGAGCTACCATTGTTGTGGTGCATTGCATCACTTTCCATCAGCTCCTTGCAAAGGAGCAATTCAATTCCTAACAGTTATTGCCTTCTTGGGACAAGGCAATGCATTTGAAGACCTGAGAAGAAGATCAGAGGAACATCCCATGCCAATTGATTGTTCTCTTCTTCAAGTAGCAGATAACGATATGTCAGATTTGCAATATTTGGAGGCCAAAAAAAGAGCTTTGGTCAAGCACTACATTCGTACATATTGTTTTGAAGACCGCAAGCTTGTTGATGTTTTTGGTGATGGCTCCTTGGTTGCACAAGAAGGAATACAACAGAAAAAAGAAGTCATCTGCTTAATTGATAGTGTGGAGGAGGCAAAAAGCATGGAGACCATGCTGCTAGACTTTGTTAAGTCTCATGAAGATATAGAAAAATGGGCTGGACTTCAACAATCCACTTCGCAATCAGGCGACATTGTGCCTGTTACAGAGGAGTGCTCTCCACAAAGAGAAGAAGAACAACAACAACACCATCCTCTGTCAATGGAGGACTTTTTGGAAATGGAGACACGTATGTTTTGAGTTTCTTGTGCATGTTAGTGTTTCTTGTTACTGATTTGATACTCTTAATGTTAGATTTTGCTTTATATAGTATTGATTGAGCTTGTATTTTTTATCTCAAGCATTCAAGGTTTGAATGTAAATAGTAAATTACTTGAGTTTTTGAATGGTGGATCTGTAGACTAAAACTAAAACATTTAATACTCACAAAGACTTAATTACTTAAGAGCTTGAACTCAATAAGTTTTGGACCTTTTATCAATACCCCCTTGATATGATACATTAGATCGTAGCATGGTTAAATGGTGATGCTTCATAAATTGAACCTAGCTTAGACAGGTGCTGGAGCCTAAATTTAAACTAACCTTGCTAGAAGGGAGCTTATGTTTGGACTTTGAGAGAAATAGCATAAGTAATCAATTAGAGCATAGATTAGACATGTGGTGGTGGCCGGCCTTAGAGACCAAAATCTTAATGAGCTTGGAAAGGTATTTAAGTACTGCAATTTACTTAGTTTTAGTACTCATTAAATGCATAGCTTGACAAAAGGTGGACCTTACATGGATCCTAATTTCAAGAGGTGTGGTAGACCTTCAAAACAAGCTCATATAGCTTGGACATGTGGTAGACCTTGCATGAAGACTAGTTTAGACAAGTGTGGTACACCTTGTAACCAACACCCATTTGTTATATTAGCTTGGACAAGTGGTGGACCTTGCTTTTATGTTTCAATGGAGCATATTTTGGACAGGTGGTAGACCTTGTTTCTCTCCATGCTTCAATGGAGAGAAACTTTAGCTTGGACAAGTGGTGGACCTTGTTTTTATGTTTTAAAGGAGCATATTTCGGACAAGTGGTAGACATAGTTTCTCTCCATGGTTCAATGGAACCCACCTCAGACAAGTGAAGTACCTTGAAACCAAACCCCCATAATACAACCTACTAAATAGGTTGGAAAATTGGTGGGATATGAAACCATCCATGATAGAGCATAGTATAGGTGAAAACGTAGTGGTCCTTATATCAATTACCCATGCATAGCTTGGACAAGTGGTGGACCTTGATTCTCTCTATGTTTCAATGGATCCTATCTTGGACTAGAGATATATCTTACTTAGTTCCATGCTTCAATGGATTGTAGCTTGGATAAGGAGTGGAACTTCAAACAAAACTCCACAGCATAGCATATATTAACAATTCATGGGTTTTATAGAGATTGTCCTGCCTATTTTGGAGAGTTGGTACACCTTTATTCTCCATTCTTCAATGGATCTGAGGTTGGACAAGCGGAGCTGGAGAAGTGGTCAACCTTAAAATGAAACCTCCCATGCTACAACCCATCATAGATCGTATATGTAGTGGACCTTGAAACTCTTTTATGTCCCTAGCTTAGAGAAGCATTGCACTCTTGATTATCTCCATACATGAAGGCAAGGTTGGACAAGTGGTGGACCTTCAAACCAGAATCTCTATGCAATAATAGGCAAGTGGTGGAGCTTGTTTTCTCCTTGTTCCAATGGAGCCTAGCTTAGACAAACAATGGAGCTTGCTTCTCTCCATGTTTCAATGGATCCTAGCTTAGAAAAGTGGTGGAGCTTTGCTTCTCTCCATGTTCCAATGGACCATAGCTTAGACAAGTGGTAGACCTTGAAAAACACCCCTCGTATACAACATATTATGGGGTTTTCATGTTTCAATGGCTCCTAGCTTGGACAAATGGTAGAGCTTGCTTCTCTTTATGTTTCAATGGATCCAATCTTAGCCAAGGGGTGGACCTTGAAACAAGAATCCCCCCCCCCCATGTACAACGTATTATGGGTTTTGAAAGCACTGGGAGAAAATAATAGCTTTGATAAGTGGTGGACCTTGCTTCTCTCCATGCTTCAATGGAGCCGAGGTTGGACACATGTTGGAGAGAAGATGGTTGCCCATGAAATAAGACCATGCATGCTATAATCAATCATATGTTGTACACATGGTGGACCTTGCAATTGTTTTATATGCCTAACTTGGACAAGTGGAGGACCCTTGATTACCTCCAGATATCAACAACAAGCCAAGTTTGGACAAGTGTAGTACCACCAAACCAGAATCTATATGCTACAATAGAGTATAGGTAGGACACGCGATGAACCTTGATATCAAACCATCCATGCTACTAGAGATGATAGGTTTCACATGTGGTGGAACCTTGTATCAATGTTCTATGTGTAGTTTTTGACTAGTGATAGACCTTGAAACTAATCCCTCTAGGCTACAAGAAAAAAGAGATGGATGAGGAGGCTAGACTACTTTTGTTGCATCAATGCATCCCATGTTACCACATATACTATAGGGTTCTTGGATAAGTGTTGGATCTTGTGTCAATGCTCCATGTCTAGCTTGGACAAGTGGTGGACCTTGGTTCTCTCTATGCTTCAAATGGGCAATAGATTGGAGACACAGTGGCCTTTTTTTTCCAATGATTTTATTTTTTGGAAACCTTGGAGGCACCATGTAAGAGGCACTCTAAGTCTTCCATACAATGGACCTATTGGACTATAAAATAATGATATCTTTCTTTGATATTGTCATTATTTTATGCATAATATTTTCTTCTTTTTGCAGACACAAAGGAGTTAAGTGATATAAAATCTAGATGTATTTCACACTATGATTGGCATGAAGATCCTTTTGGGACACCAACTTTTCCTATTCCCAAAGATGTAATTTTCCATATTAACGGTGTGGATTTTGAAGTGCGACTTTCATGTATTGAAGGAGCTGGTTATGGGCTATTTGTGCATACTACCCTGGAAAGTGGTTTGACTATTCTAAACTATGGAGGGCATAAGTATAGATTTCAAGACTGGAAAAAGATATGCAAAATATTTCCAAGAGCTTATAAATATTCTCTTCTAGAGGATCCAAACATAGAAGAAGAGGAAGATCAATCATACATTATTGGTTGTGTAGAAGAAGGAAACGTGTCGGGCTATATAAATAGTTCTCACAGTACAAATGTCTGTCCCAACGTACGCTATACATTTGATCCAAATTTGCCACCTTGGCATAAATGCACCTCTTCACACATCAAGTCAGAAGAATATGGCCATGTATGCATTGAGACTATTTGTCAAGTTGAAGCAGGAGAAGAGTTGTTTGCTGACTATAACTTTACTTGACATTGTAAAGTATTGTACATGGATGGAAATCTCAAGTACATGCATCATTTTCATTTTTCATGGATGAAATCTCAAGTGAATATAACATTTGATTATTGTTTAGTTTATGCTCAACGAGAATCTAGAGTGCTCTTATGCTTTGTGTGTTGTCTAACATATTTGACTACCTTGGCCATAGAATCTTGATTCTACTCTAGATTTGTGATAAATCTTACCAAAATTTAATCAATGTCTAGGTTGGACAAGTGGTGGGGCTTCAAACATTACTGTCTTAAACAAGTGGAGTTATCTTACTTGAATAAGTGGTGGCCTTTGAATCCAAATCTAAGCCAAATCTCTAATTATTTTCTTGTAGTCTAGGTTGGACATTTGGTGGACCTTGTATCCATGTTTCCTCAACAAGGGTGGCTTTTAGTTTTCACTTTAAGTACTCATCTTTAATAAAGTGTAGGATGGAAAATGTTGAGTTAGTAGATTGTATTTTAGACAAGTGGTGTTTGGTGTACGAATGCTGAAAATGGTTGCAAGGATTCTAACAACGACTTTACCTTAAATAAATTTCTTACTAGGAGTTCTACATATAAATATGGTGAATAAAATTCTAGTGGTTTTGAGATACCATTTGTGTGTGTGTTTTCTTAGATTCACAAACTGGGATGGATAACGCTCCTATGGTTCAGTCAACAACTATAGAATCCATAGATTCTATGGTTTCTAAAGTGCCCAAGATGGATGATATTTCTATACTAGAGTCTAGTGTTGTGCAACTTGAGCAAGCTTCCAATAATGAGAACCAAGAAATCGATGCTTCAAAAATGCAACATACATCAAAAGAGACTGAAAAGTCCACTCACGAGCTATTGCCAATTGGTACTACGTCATGTAGCGTAGATGTTGAGAAATCCATGCTTACAATTATATTGGATTTAAATGGTCTATTGTTGAAACGTTCCCCTCAACCATCCTCACACCACAACTCAGTGCAAATGGATTCAAAAAGATATATTATACTCAGGCCAGGTTGCATCCAATTCTTGAAGACTATTTTACAAAGGTTTAATGTTGCAATTTGGTCGACAGCTACTAGGAATAATGTGTATCAAATCCTTGCAGCACTAAACAACTTAGCTGAGGATACATTGCCTTTCTTTGCAATTTGGTCGCAAGATGTTTGCTACACCGCTCAAACTCAAAAATTGTTTAGACCCGACAATCCAAACGTTGAGGCAATGTTCAAGCCTCTAGCCAAAATTGCCATGGGGTTTGAATGTGATCCACAAAGAACAGTGCTTATTGATGACTCTCCTTACAAGGGATGTATTTCACCAGCAAACAATTGCATTTTTCCACCACAATTTGATGCTGAGAAGATGGTTGACAATATGCTCTTGGAGGAGCTACTGCCATACTTGATTCAGCTTGATGAGAGAAGGGATGTGCGTGATTTAATTGCTTCTAATCGTTATGGACAACCTATAGTGACAAATGATAGTGAATACAAACAAATCATGGAGTATTGGAAGCAGAAAAATGATGTTTGGTCAGCTAAGGTGTTCTTTACAAGAAGAATACCACCTGCAAAAGGTGACAGAGATGAAACTATCATTGAAGATGCAAGTGACACAAGCCACCGCAATGAAATGAGAAGAGCCCAAATACAAGAGATCTTGGCAAAGGAGCGTACACCCATTGAAAGCATGAAGGCGTCACAATTGACCACTTTAGCTAGGCAATTGGGTTGTAACACAAAAGGAGTTTTGAAGGCAACCACAGCAAAGGCTTATATAAATAAGGTGAAAGCTGAGAACAATCTTCTAAGGCTGGATAGAAAGCAACCCTAAGGTACTAGTGACATGTCATATATTCTTGATACACATGCTTGAACACTCATGTGCATGGTATCTAACAAATCTTTCTTTTTATTCCTTCTTGCAGGATCTTACAAAGGATACTACTAGATGGAGCTCAATCAATAGAGATTTTGATATTTTTGCTCAAAATAATGAAGCAGTCACCTACATTTTTTGTTTATCAATTTCTTGAGAGACTTTATTTTAGTTTGTAATCATCAAATGAAATGAAAAGTATCCTTCTTATTAAGATTGTTGATCTTTTTCTTGTTCAAACCTTTCAATTGTGATTTATAGTTTTGTTAGCATGAGATTGTGCTTTTTTAGTTTGAAAAAAACTGTCAAAGATCCAAGTCTTTTTGGCTTTACTTAAGTTATTAATTGTGAAAGATCCAAGTTTTTTTTCTTTACTTAAGTTATTGATTGCCTATGTAATAGTCCTTAAAACAATATCGGATGGCTTTCTTGCTCCCATGTCTCACATTGGTCTTTAGGTAAGACAAGTGGTGACCTTGAAAGTATGGTCTCATATCTCGATCAAGTGAAGAGACATGAAGCTTAAATATCACTACTATGTATCTAGTGTTAAACTCCATCGAGACAAAGACTAGATAGCCAAATTGCAGTCGAGTTTAAGTGAAAAATCCATTTGAGCTAAGGTAAAACTTATAGTGCCTCATTTTTCTAGGATTCTACCCCATCAAGGAAGTTATAATCTAGCACAAACCAATTAAGACTCTTTTGGAGCCTAGATAGGACAATTCGTGGAACTTATGAAACTTATTATTGAGTTAGAGTCTAGTTTAGATAAGCAAAAGATCTTCAAACCAGCACTTGGTCTTACTATTCAATATTCAAAGTCCCTTGAGGCTAACAAATTACATACCCACTTGTAACCTAACTAATGAGTAATTATATAGATCTAAGCAAGTATATATAATGAGTCTTCAAACTAATAATCCAAGGGAAGAGAGTAGCAAGGTCCACTACTTGTCCAAGCTCAGCTCTAGACAACATAGAAAGATGCTAGTTCTACTAATTGTCTAATTATAGGCATGGAGAAATGATAGAAGGTTGACCACTTGTCCAACCTATCATCTCTAGTAAGATGGGAGGTTTGGCCTTAAGATTCACCATGTAACCAACCTATACATCATTGTATTATGAAGAGTAAAAAAGCAAAGCTCCACCACTTGTCCAAGCTAGTTCTAAAATCCACATGGAGATAAGCAAGCTCCACCATTTGTCGAATCTCTCTTCCATTAAAACATGAAAAAACTCATCTATGTTGTACAGGGGGACTTTTTTCCAAGGTCCACCACTTGTCCAAGCTAGGATCCCTAGTAGCACGAGTGGTTTGGTCTCAAGATACACCACTTGTACACTCTATGTCATTATATTAAGAAGAACTATGTATTAAGGTCCACCACTTGTCCAACCTATAAGGTTATATCTTAAATGGTATCCTTTCTCACCACTTGAAATGCCCATGATATGTTTTACACGGGGGTTTCATTCCAAGGTCCACCACTTGTCCAAGCTAACTCTATTCAAACATAGAGAGAAGCAAAGGTCCACCACTTGTCCAAGCTAACTCTATTCAAACATAGAGAGAAGCAAAGGTTCACCACTTGTCAAAGCTAGGCTCCGTTGAAGTATGGAGAGAAGTAACCTCCATCATTTTTCCAAGATAGGTGCCATTCAAACATGGAAAGAATCAAGATCTACCATGTCTCCGAGATTCTAGGCTCCATTGAAACACCCTAAAACCATGATATTTTGTACATGGGGTGTTTACATTCAAGGTCTACCACTTCTCTAACGTATTATACCTAGTAGCATGAGTGATTTGGTCTTAAGATTCACCACTTATCCACTCTATGTCATTATATTAAGAATAACTGGGTGTTAAGGTCCACCACTTGTCCAACCTATAAGGGTATATCTTAAATGGTATCCTTCACCACTTATCAAGGTCCATCACCACTTTTCCAACCTATAAGGTTATATCTTGAATGATATTTTTCCTCATCACTTGTAATGTCCATGCTATGTTTTACAAAGGGGTTTTGTTCCAAGACCCACCACTTGTCCAAGCTAACTCCATTAAAACATAGAGAGAAGCAAAGGTCCACCACTTGTCCAAGATAGGCTCCATTGAAACATGGAGAGAAGGATGATCCACCATTTCTCCAAGATAGGTTCCATTGAAACATTGAGAGAAGCAATCTCCACCATGTCTCCAAGCTAGGCTCCATTGAAATACCCTAAACCCATAATTTTGTACATGAGGGGTTTACATTCAAGGTCCACCACTTGTCCAACCTATTATCCCTAGTAGCAAGAGTGGTTTGGTCTCAAGATTCACCACTTGTACACTCTATGTCATTATATTAAGAAGAAATATGTGTTAAAGTCCACCACTTGTCCAGCCTATAAGGTTATATTTTAAATAGTATCCTTTCTCACCACTTGAAATGCCCATGATATGTTTTACATGGGGGTTTCATTCCAAGGTCCACCACTTGTCCAAGCTAACTCTATTAAAACATATAGAGAAAGAAAGGTCCACCACTTGTCCAAGCTAGGCTCATTGAAACATGGAGAGAAGGAACCTCCACTGTTTCTCCTAGATAGGCTCCATTGAAACATGGAGAGAAATAAGCTCCACCATGTCTCCAAGTTGCTAGGCTCCATTGAAATACCCAATACCCATAATTTTTTGTACATGGGGGGTTTACATTCAAGGTTCACCACTTGTCCAACCTATTATCCCTAGTAGGTTTGGTCTCATGATTCACCACTTGTCCACTCTATGTCATTATATTAAGAGGAATTAGGTGTTAAGGTCCACCACTTGTCCAACCTATAATGTTATAGCTTGAATGGTATTTTTTCTCACCACTTGTAATGCCCATGACATGATTTACATGGGGGTTTTGTTCCAAGGTACACCACTTATCCAAGATAAATCTATTGAAACATAGAGAGAAACAAAGGTCCACCACTTTTCCAAGCTAGGCTGCATTGAAACATGGACCTTAATACCAAATTATTTCTAGTAGCATGAGTGATATTTTGTACATGGGGCGTTTACATTCAAGGTCCACCACTTGTCCAACCTATTTCCCTAGTAGGTTTGGTCCCAATTTCACCACTTATCCACTCTATGTCATTATATTAAGAATAATTGGGTGTTAAGGTCCACCACTTGTCCAACCTATAAGGTTATATATGGAATGGTATTTTTTCTCACCACTTGTAATGCCCATGATATGTTTTACATGGGGTTTTTGTTCCAAGGTCCACCACTTTTCCAAGATAACTCTATTTAAACATAGAGAGAAACAAAGGTCCACCACTTGTCCAAGCTAGGCTCCATTGAAACATGGAGAGAATGATGCTGCACCATTTATCCAAGATAGGCTGCATTGAAACATGGAGAGAAGCAAGCTTTACCATGTTTCCAAGCTAGGATCCATTGAAACACTCTAGGGGGTTTTATTTCAAGGCCCACCACTTGTTTAACCTATTATCCCTAGTAGCATGAGTGGTTTGGTTTCAAGATTCACCACTTGTACACTCTATGTCATTATATTGTGTTAAAGTCCACCACTTATCTTAAATGGTATCCTTTCTCGCCACTTGAAATGCCCATGATATGTTTTACATGGGAGTTTCATTCCAAGATCCACCACTTGTCCAAGCTAACCATATTCAAACATAGAGAGAAACAAAGGTCCACGACTTGTCCAAGCTAGGCTCCATTGAAACATGGAGAGAAGGAACCTCCACCATTTCTCCTAGATAGGCTCCATTAAAACATGGAGAGAAGTAAGTTCCACCATGTCTCCAAGATGCTAGGCTCCATTGAAATACGCAAAACCCATGATATTTTGTACATGGGTGATTTACATTCAAGGTCAACCATTTCTCCAACCTATTATCCCTAGTAGGTTTGGTCTCACAATTCACCACTTTTCCACTATATGTCATTATAATAAGAGGAATTGGGTGCTAAGGTCCACCACTTGTCCAGCCTATAAGGTTATACCTTGAATGGTATTTTTTCTCACCACTTGTAATGCCCATGACATGCTTTACATGGGGGTTTTGTTCCAAGGTTCACCACTTGTCCAAGAAAATTCTATTGAAACATAGAGAGAAACAAAGGTCCACCACTTTTCCAAGCTAGGCTCCATTGAAACATGGACCTTAATACCAAATTATTCCTAGTAGCATGAGTAATATTTTGTACATGGGGGGTTTGCATTCAAGGTCCACCACTTGTCCAACGTACTTTTCCTAGTAGGTTTGGTCGCAAGATTCACCACTTGTCCACTCTATGTCATTATATTAATAATAATTGGGTGTTAAGGTCCACCACTTTTCCAACCTATAAGGTTATATATTGAATGGTATTTTTTCTCACCACTTGTAATGTCCATGATATGTTTTACATGGGGATTTTGTTCCAAGGTCCACCACTTGTCCAAGCTAGATCTGTTCAAACATAGAGAGAAACAAACATGCACCACTTGTCCAAGGTAGGCTCCATTGAAACATGGAGAGAATGATGCTCCACCATTTATCCAAGATAGACTCCATTGAAACATGGAGAGAAGTAAGCTCCACCATGTTTCCAAGATGCTAGAGTCCATTGAAATACCCAAAACCCCTGATACTTTGTACATGGGGGGTTTACATTCAAGGTCCACCACTTGTCCAACCTATTATCCCTAGTAGCATGAGTGGCTTGGTCTCAGGATTCACCACTTGTCCACTCTATATCATTATATTAAGAAAAATTGGGTTTCCATATCTAAATGGATCTTTGCTTGGATAAGTGGTAGACCTTGAGACCTAAATACCCATTCTACACTAGAGCATTGGTTAAGCCTTATACACTTCAAGCATACCTTTAACAACAAGTAGTAGTTATTAGTTGACTTAAGTCTAGTTGAACTCCATGGTATTGAGACTAAGAGAGAGTGTAGCATAAAAAAGAGTCAGGATTTTAATTTGACTTTCTTTCTATTAATGAGTAGATCATAGATGGATTTTGGTATCTAATAAAACCTTAGGGTAGACAATGTAAAAATCATGTCTATTGTTGTGTTTGCATTAAGTGTTCTTGTTCTTTAATTTCAGAACCATTACAGAAAAATGGATTGGCTATATGCTGGCATAAATTGAAGAAAACTATTGAATTACCCATCCAACCTCCTCCAAGACCTTGTCCAAGGAATGAATCACCTCCTTATCACCTACCACTTGCTTTCAAGGACATCAAAAGAGTACTTATCTTGGATCTAGAGGGGTTACTTCTCAAGACAGTTGAAATGAAACATGGAGATTCTATGCCATCTTGGGCTCAACACATGCGACTTGTGGAGGACAAAGATGAAGTTTATCATGTGGTGCGACCAGACGCACAAAGTTTTTTGGATTTTTGTGCTGAATACTTTGAGCTATGGATATGGAGTTGCTATAACTTAACAAGGGTGCAACGCATCACACAAAAGTGTTTTCCTGAGCAGTATACCAAGTTCAAGGTGTTTATGAGTAACAAAAATTGCCAAAATCCAAATATCATGTTAGGATTTACAAGGGTTTATCACAAAAATCTGAGTGATATTTGGAAGATATTTGAGGATTTGGATGCAAACAATACCTTAATTTTTGATGACACTCCATATAGGGTGATGTGGAACATGCCAGGGACATATCTTATATTTCCAAAGATGTGGAGGCAAACTTCCGAGCAACTTCAAAACTTCTTGCAGAGAACCATAATTCCATGGTTGGTAGGATGGTTGTATGCAAGAGATAAGAGAGTCTATACATATAACACAATTGTAAATCAGTATAGTGATTCTGAGACAAATTATGTCCTTGGTGTGTACTTGTCAACACGAAAGCATTGAATAAATATGGCTATAAGATGCTTTTTTTATTCTAGTGTGTATCTTTCAACATTTGTATAATTTGATATAGTCTTTTTTTTTTTAATAAAAGGTGTGTCAATTTTATGAACACTTGAATGGAGTGCACCCTACTCTAAGGGGACTTCAATGTACTATTGGAGTGCATCCTATTGTAAGGGGACTCTGATGTATTGCTAGAGTGCACCCAAATTTTTGGGGACTCATTTTTTATTTGATTGGGGCCTATGTTGGGTCATATAGTAAAAGAAATTCATTTTTTGTCAATTCATATCGAGGTTGCATTTATTTGGAACTATGAAAGAATTGATGTTTGATGTCAAAATAAAACTTGTAAGTGTGGATCAGAGAACTCATGGACTTTAAATATGTGAGAGGGATCTTTTTCTTGGGCACAAATGTTTGCTTCAAGAATTTTATCATTACATACTTTATGTGAAAGAGTTTTAGAACCTAAAAGACTTTGAAAACAAAACTATGGAATCTAAGTGCATGTATTCTTGAATGGCTTGAAAGTTGATGTATACATGCATGTCGCCTTGATGAAGATTTAGATCTGACAAGATGGAAAGATATAATTCTTGGACGTTACCTTTGTCAATTTGGTAATAACATATTTAACTTTCTTTTAATATGGGTGGAAAATATATTATTATGTGCATTTGCAAAATATATTATTATGTGCATATTTAACTTTCTTTTAATATGGGTGAAAAATATATTATTATGTGCATTTGGAACCTAATTGCTTGACCTTCAAACCAAGATTCCTATGTTATTTTTTCATATACTTTTTTATACTGAATTAAGATTGTGGATGCAAGGTCCACCACTTGTTCAAGCTAGATCTAAGAAAGTATATATACTGAGTCTTCAAACTAGTAAACCAAGGGGAGAGAGAAGCAGGGTCCATCACTTGTCCAAGCTCATCTCTAGACAACATAGAGAGATGTTATGTCTACTAATTGTCCAATATAGTCATGGAGAAATGATAGAAGGTTGATCCACTTGTCCAACCTATCATCTCTAGTAAAATGGGAGGTTTGGCCTTAAGATTCACCATGTAACCAACATATACTTCATTGTATTATGAAGAGTAGAAAAGAAAAGCTCCACCACTTGTCTAAGGTAGTTCCAAAATCAACATGGAGAGAAGAAAGCTTCACCATTTGTCCAAGATAGGTTCCATTAAAACATGGAAAACCTCATATATGTTGTACATGGAAGCTTTTTTCCAAGGTCCACCACTTGTCCAAGCTAGGATCCATTAAAACATGGATAGAAACAAGGCTCCACAACTCGTCCAACCTTTATAGCTGCGAAGTGTACCGGTTGTCTAAACTAGACATGGGAAAATAATAGAAGGTCCACCACTTATCCAATATATTATCTCTAATAGCATGGGAGGTTTGGTCTCAAGATTTAGGAATTGGCTGACCTGTATTTCATTGTATTATGATGAATTTGGTTTTAAAGTCAACTACTTATCCAAGCTATAAGTTTATATCTTGAATGGTATTCCTTCCCATCACTTAGAAAACCAATGATATGTTGTACATGGGAGGGTTTGTTACAAGGTCCACCACTTGTCCAAGCTAGTTTCATTGAAACATGGATGAAGACAAGCTCCACCATTTGTTAAAGCTAGACTCCATTGAAATCTAGAAAATCCATTCTATGTTGTACATGGGGTTTTTGTTTTAAGGTCCAACACTTGTCCAAGCTAAGATCCATTGAAACATGGAGTAGAGAAACACTCCACCACTTGTTCAAGCTAGGCAACATTGATAGTAGTTGGTTTATTTTGAAGATCCACCACGTGTCTAAGCTAACTCTATTGAAACATAGAGAGAAGCAAAGGTCCACCAACTGTTCAAGCTAGGCTCCATTGAAACATGGACAGAAGCAAGCTCCACCATTTCTCCAAGATAGACTCCATTGAAACATGGAGAGAATCAAAGGTCCACCATTTCTCCAAGCCAAGATCTAGTTGTCCAACCTATAAGGTTATATCTTAAATGGTAATCTTTCTAATCACTTGGAATACCCATGATATGTTTTACATGGGGGTTTTGTTCCAAGATCACCACTTGTCCAAGCTAACTCTATTGAAACATAGAGAGAAGCAAAGGTCCACCACTTGTCCAAGCTAGTCTCCATTGAAACAAGGAGAGAAGCAAGCTCCATCATTTCTCCAAGATAGGCTAGCATGGATAAGTGCACCTTGAAACCAACCTTCCTATGAGGCAATAGAGCATATGCTACATATTTTATGTATGCCCCATGCCTCAAATTAAGAAGTTATAGATTAGAAGTGGACCTTGCTTAAATGTCACATGCAATAAATTAAGGAAAAATAGCCAAGTGGATTGTATTCCTCAATGGATCCTTGCTTTCACAAGTTGTGAACCTTGAGTCACTTTTACATTAACTTGGACAAGTGGTGGACCTAGAAACCAAGCTCTCCATGTTGAGATAAGTTGTAGGTAGGACATTAGAACATAGACAACGATAATGGATGCAATATACTCCTCTCCTAATAATCCAATTGATTGAAACCATGATATTTTAGTTGTTTTCATTGTGTATTGTATGTGCATAAAGTGGAATGAGACCTTAAGAAAACTCAAATTTTTGACAAAATCTCTATATTTTATACATGATATATTGAAAGGTGTCCAACCTGGGAATTGGGATTTTCCCACTTTACCTAATATGGTCTTTTTTGAAAAATGACTCCATGTTACCACTAGTATGCAAAACCATTCTTCCTTGATTGGTGTGTCCTAGATTGATTCCACTGGTTGTTGATGTCAATCCTTACACTCTTGTCGCAACCCAACTTAAAGAGCTTCCCAAATTAATGTTACACACAATGCTGACAATTAGAAAGGAAAATCTAAAGTGCGAGCAGACCTCAATTTCATTTCTCTGCATGAGTCTTTCTCTAGAAAGGACTTGCCAAGTGGTCGTCGTCAATATAACTTTTGGTCGTCTTCCACCAATCTCGTGCCATAGGGGTAGTTGAAGTGTCTTCACCACTTTCACCTGTGGTTGTAAATTTGAAGGGTCCACCTTGTTGTGGTTGAATGTGAGGCCCATTACCTCAATGGAGCTATCACATCCTTCACTCCCTGTTGACTCCTCCTCTCAAGTGGTTGAAGAGTCACCACTACAAAACTCATACATAGAGGTTTCTAGATCCATGTTGCATTGCCGACCTGTCTTCATGTCGTAAAGTATTGGCCTCCCTTTTGCATCCTTCATCTGGATTATATCGGTGTTCCAGTCCTGCTTAGCTCTCATAGCCATAAGCCAAGGCCTCCCTAGAATGATAGGGTAGCCCTCCCCTTTGTGTGGCATGACAAAGATGTCCACATCTACCTCGGTGTTGAATGCCTTTATCCTAACTGCATTTCTAACAACAACACATTGAACTTCTAAATTATTTGCCATTTTGGCTCGGCATGGTTCCAGCCGACTCACCTCTAAACCCAAATGGTGCATCATTTTTTCACTCATGACGCATATTTGTGCGCCACCATCGATGTAGATATTGGAGATGTGTTGCCCTTTGATGTAAGCATCCATCACTGGTAGTATGTCATCTAGATTCCTCCCAGAGATAGCCCCAGGTATCTTTGGCTTTGGTCGTCTCGTGCTAACCATCTTTGTCCATTGTCTCCCCACCCTAGGTGCTAGGTGGAGTAATTGGGGCCAGGTGATTTTTGGGCCTTGCACAGAAACATCTTGAACCAAATCATATGGTTTAGAACATTAACCCAAAGAGAAATCTACAATGTCAACTTTACGTCGTGACTTGGACGGCTTTTTGCTAGATTCTCTTTTAGTCTTCATCTTTTCTCCCTTTTGGGAAGATTCACCATGCCTAGTGCGTTTTACCCCTATGGCATCTACTCCTTTAAACTTAGTCTTACCTTTTGCTACTCCCTTGATATCCTCCTTCACTTTCTCCTTTCTTTTACCTTCAAGACGGATGACGCTTACTGTTTGATTCCCAAATAGTGGTGGGGGTAAGGGTGGAATGAGAGGTTGTGGTGGTGGTGTTGGTTGTGGTTGAATGGGTGGTTGTAGGATTTGCACGGGTGGTGCTTGTTGTGGTGCCCTTGGTGGTGGTGGTCATGCTCTCGGTGGTGAAACCTGGTTTTGCCTCGCTCCTCTGTTGAAATTCTGCCTCCTTGGGTGTGGACAGTAGTATATGCCATGACCATCCTCCCCACAATTGTAGCAGTGGTATTCTTGGTTTTGCCTTTGTTGTCCTCTCCCTTGCTCTTGGTTGCGATTGTGTGCATGCCCTTGTTGTATCAAATGGACTAAGAGATTCTCAAGTTGATTGGTGATTCGATTGAGCAGGTCTTGCTGATCTTCAATTGGTTCTTGTGGTTGAATCCTCTGGGCGGCTGTTGTAGGTGGTGCTAGAGGTGGTCGGGTCCTAATGGATTCCTCTTCATCGATATTCCTGGCTTGTAGGCGCAACTTCTTGTCTTTAAGGCGGGCCACTTCAACTGCTATATCATACGTAGCAGGAAACCTTTCCTTCACCTTCTCTTTAAGAGTTGGCCATAACCTAGCCACAAACCGATCCTTCTTTAGGAAATCAGGTGCCCCCTCATCCTCTCTTAGCGATGCGACCCATCGCCCCCATAAATCTACAAACTTTGACTCATATGATGCATATTCTAGCATACTACCCTTCTTCAACTCTGTCAGCAATTGCCATAGCTTCTCTGATGTTGTTCCCTCTCCAAAATGCTCGACAAAGGCTGCTCTTAATAAGTCCCACTGTTCCTTGGTTGCTTGTGCCAAGGCATTGTACCATGATCTTGCCTCCACCTTCATTAGAAGTGGAAAGATGCACAAGCACGAAGCATCATCATCTCTCGCAGAGATGACACATGCTATTTCCAAGTTGTCTAGAAAGTCTGCAGCATCCTCACCCACCTTACCAGTAAAGGTTGGAAATGCTACACTTGCCATTGTGAGAGTGAGAAAATTAACTCGACTTAGAAATATTTTTTTTATATATAATAGAGATTCAATACATGGGTGCTCGGTAGATGGAAAACATACTATACAAGGATGAAAATAACTACATCAAAAGACACTTCATGATTAATCATAGGGAGGATAAAGGGTAGAGAAGAGGTGTTTATCTCTTGCAGCCGTTCTCTACCAAACATGGTTGTAATGATCTGCTGATAAAACATCTTGCGGTCCGAGATTACTTTGATTGATTGAATTCGTTGTGGTGCATAAGTTTGGTTCCTTGCAAAAGGCTCATGCGTTGGGTCCATCACATGATAATTTGGAAAGGCTCTCTCCTTCGTAGTGGAAGGTTATAGTCGGAGGTGTAGAGCTCTTGGTAGTCGAGGTCAAATTTATAGTACCACATAACAAGGTTGTCTTTGTCTTCTAGCTCTAGGACTGCCCCTCTAGCAAGCTCTTGGAAAAGCTTGAACTCTCTCTCTTTGAGCAACTTCACTTTCCTTCAAGATAGAGTGCCATCTAATGTATACACAGGTGTGATGAGGTAGGTGGTGAGTCTTACCACTTGTATTAATACAAGTTGGATAGATACATAGCAAGCTGTAAAGTCGTCATCATAGCCTTGATTCACAAGCAACACCCCTTGAAGGTGGAGGGTCTTGTCTTTCCGCCAAGAAAAACCTATGTCAAAGACCATGTCGATGACAAGCTCCGCCACTTCACTCGGTAGACGACGTAGAATCCATGCTGTTGTTTCTAGTTTCTGGCTCATGAGATGAGAGTGAGGTATAGAAAGACTTTGGAGGATTTACCCTTTTGTTAAGGAGACGGGGTGATTGTCGGCCCTAGAAAACCCTTGAATCTTTTGGTGCAAGGGAGAGGGAGGGACCACGTGTTCGTAGTAGCTTCCTCAAGTTGTGAAGGCTTGTTGTGGGCATAGGTGGAATAGGTGGCAAAGATGTGGATGTAGATGTAGAGAAGCCTGGCGCTACTTGAAAGCCTACTGATGTGCGAACGCCTGTGCGGATGTCGAGGGAGAAAATGATGGCATTTTCTTCACTTTGGGTTGCACTCATGTCGAAGGTGCGGTTTTTGGCTACAATGTGAGCATGATGAAGCTTGTGCCTTGCTTTTACGCTTGCGGGGATGTTGAGAAATGTAAACAATTTGAGTAGAGAAAGAGGGTCTTCCCACCTCTTCTATGCTAACAATACAACACCCTGGCAAGAGTGTCTTGATGACTTGTGTCAAACCTGCTTAAAGCTCCACCTCTTCAGTGGTCCAATTAGATAATTCAAGAAGCCACTCGTCCATGAAGAGAAGTAAACATGTCAGCCTTGTAAACTGAAGGTTTCAAGAGCCCTCCTCAATGGGGGCACCAAATGAGAGGCGGAAGTGAAAAATAGACCCGGTGGCCTCTACACCAATACTGTGCACAATGGCCTCATCATGGGGGATACACAATAGGGGCACCACCTAGCAAGATATGCGGCTAGGACGCATCATATACACAATGAAGCATGCCATGGAAAACAATTTCAAGATCCACATCCAAATGTGGAATGGGGTGGTCGGAGAATAAGGTGAGAGGAGTGGTGAATGAGTGAGAATGGTCTTTCTACTCGTGCATGTTAGTAAGGAAGATAATGAGGTAGGGGAAACTTGCGAGTATGCTCACTTATCATACAAGAGGTGGCAAATCTGCACACCTCAAGATGGAAGTAGCAAGATGATAGGAATATGAGAGGGAGAGAGAGAGTGTGTGTGTATGGTGGCGAATCCGCACACCTTTACATAAGCAAAAAAAAAGTCAAGGAACAAGCATATACCATACTCATAATGAGATGTATCCAAAGCAACACAAAGTATGGCACCAAGATGGAGTGTGTTGATTGTTTGCAAAAGATGAATACAATAGGTAGCGTATGGAAGGAAAATGAGAAGGGGACAACATCGTAGGAGGCATAATGGAGAGATGGGAGTTGATGGCGAGGAATATCATGAGTGTGTCCACCCCTCTTCTTCTTGAAATTGTGCCTTCAACCCTTAATTACAAGTGGTGTGGAGGTGTGGTGCTCATCTTTTGTGCATGGTGATGGTGTTGTGATTATGTGATTAGGGTTTATGCTACAAGCATGTAGCACAAGAGTGTGTATGGATAGGTGTGTGTGTGTGTGTGTGTTTTAAGTGAGCTCTCATGGCCTCCTTATATAGGGAAGGAGGGGAGGATTTAGCAATATTTCTATTTCAGGTGAGTGTCCCACTTTGGTGACTAGAAAAATGGGGTGCATGTGACTGTGGCTCCCATCTTGTCTCCTAATTATTTAAAATACCAGAGTCAATAGAGAGATAAGAAGAGAGAATGTGGGTAGGATGTAGAGGATACGAGATATTTACAATAGTCTAGCTTTGGCTAGACATAAGCTTATTAGGGAGAGAAGAGAGAGGTAAGAAAATTATAGAGAGGTTGTCGAAGGTGGATAATTGTTGATGAGGATGGATCCTCCAAAAATGGTGATAGAATCACTCTAGACTTTCCAAGACCTCATTAAAAGAGCCTTGTCTCTTGTAATCATGCTTGAAGACTTTTACAACCATAGCCATTCTAGAGGGAAGAAAACTAGGGATGGCCTGTGTCACCATTACATGAGAAAACTGGGGTCCACTACAAAAATCATAGCTCTGCGTTCATAACTCCAAAAATTGTGAAAAAAATTGAGCTAAAAGTTGAGATCACGAGCTACATCTTTCATGTTGAACGCTGCTTCAGATTTGGGGTTCTTCTTTACTTAAAAAATTTAGCCAAATAATGTATTATTTGTGGCTGCAAAAGTCTTTTGGTGGTCCCTTTTGAGTGGACTTCTCTCTTGCCTTCAAGTGTAAGCTCCTTCATGTGTATGAAAACATGACCTAGAGTTTTGAAAAGAGTGGCAATCATCTAGATGGAGGTATTATTGAAATTTGAAAGTGGGGTTGAGGTTTGAAAATGAAAACTAGTGAATAAAATATTTGGTAGGGTGGAATAATATACATACATGAAAAATATATTAGAAAGTACTAAAATATATAATGTAATTTAGAATATATATATTTAATATTTAAGGTCAAAAGAGAGATCGACAAAGAAAGCTTACTTATTTATGCTACATCGTGATTGATTAGCATAAGTCTTATTTATTTAATAAAGGCTAAAACGTTTGTGAAAAAGGAAGAAAAAATCAAAAGTAACTTATATAATAGGAAATATTTTGGTAAAAGGGAAAAAATATATGGGGGGTTCCCATGCATGGAAAAGCTTGCCTTAATGATTAACTATAAAAACTCATTTGATGTACATATGTGTGTCCTTATCTAAAGACAAGCTCCATTGAAGTTTCTAGGGATTGAGTCAGTGAAAAGTTTTGGGTTCTTGCACGTGTGTTCAAAGGGGTCCTCAAAGCATCGTAGCTTGGGTGGCCATGACTTTCTCTTATCCATAATTTCATGGAAGAACGGATGAAGATGTGGAAGACTTTTTGGAAAAGATGGAGGTTGCTTGCATTAGCAACCAGATTCATGATGCAGCGCAGCTATTACGTCTTCTCCAGATTTGTTTGAAGAGTGATGCACGAGTTTGGTCCAAAGCATTTGAAGAGGAGTTGCGTGTGGCTGATCCACCTGTAAGATTGAGTTGGGACAATCTAAGGCATTGATTGGAAGTGGATTTTGTGAAGAGAAAAGATCCTAACAAAGTGTGGCAAGAAGTACAAGGTTTGGTGCAAAAGGAAGGTGAGCCAGTAGATGCACACATATGTAAGTTTTCATTGGCATGGGAGCGGATGTGCAAGGCCTTAGCACCACAAGTACCCCCACCTGACATGATGAAGAAGGATAGATTCATGGCTGGTCTTTGGGAGAATATACGTTGGAGAATGGAACTAAAGAAGCACAAAACATATGAAGATACATTGGAAGTGGCAAGGAACAAAGAGTGAAAGCTGAGGAAAATGAGCAAGCTAGGGGTGGATTCTTTGCCCAGGAGGTCTGAGTTTCAGCCTACGGACTCTTTACAAGGTCACATGCAAGGGGTTCATCGTGAACCAATGGTTTCTATTACTCCTCAAGTTATGGCAGCAGTGGTCACTACAACAGTGCAAGATGATGGGCTAAAGCAATCCATGAGGCAAGTGGTAGATTTAATGAAGAATCTCAGCCTAAACATGCTAGGTAATGTGGGAAATAATCGAGGTCAGGGGAGGTTTGCAAATCAACCAGGAGGTGAAGAAAGACCCAGGAATGGTGTTGGACAAAGCAATGGTAGAGTCTGGAGGCAGCCGCCCACATGTTATAATTATAAAGAGTTGGGACACATCAACCCGCAATGTGATAAGCCACCAATGATGGGGGGAGACACACTATAAGACAAGTCATCTATACCGCTAACAGTGGCGCGGGAAAACAAGAAAAAAGGAGAGAGAAAAAATTATGGGGGCGGCAATAATCGTGGCTATGAACACAGTAGTGGTTTATCAGTAATAAGCGTGGTAATAGTCGCGGCAATATACCTGCTACTATTACCGTGACCTTTGCCGTTGTGATTATCGCGTATATTATTGCTAAACGCCAATTCAAAAATAAAGGTGCTCATTTTGGGTGGCCCAAATGAGCACCTTTATTTTTGACCTGCATAAAATCATAAGATATCGATTGTTTTTTGGAAGAGTATAAAAAAGACCACAGAACTGAAACTGAATTTACTTTACCTTGACAATTAAAAATGTAGAAGATCAACTATTTTAAAAAGTTACAATAAAAAGTAAATAGTTGTATATACATTGTGCCACATTGGGACTTTATGAAAGTTTTCAAAAAACATTATTTTATCTAATCCTCGTCGTCCTCCAGAGGCACATATGTTGGATTACTTTGACTCTACATAAACCCAAACAAAATTAAACAATTATCCACAGCTCAAAACAATTGATACAAAATTATTTGTTTAAGCTTACCGCTTGTAGTGTTCCAACCGCCGCGTCAAATTGCTCGCGAGAGATGTGGTTGTTTTCGAACAACCATCACCAAGTATCAAATTTTGTATTTTTCTTTCGATACTTGACCATCTCTCTCGTTGGTCGAGAGAGAGAGTGACATTTTCCTAAGTTAGCAATAATAATACCAAATTATAAACTACAGTTTTTATAATCACCGATCGACGTTATAATTCAAATATTCTTACCTATTTATTCTTCCAAGATCCCTTGCCTCCTGAGCCATAGTGCGTGGAAGATTTGTCTTGCGCGGGCCTCACGTTGTTGTCTATATGATGAGCCTTACTCGCAGCTTGATTACTCTTCTCTTGAATTTCCCACTCCCACTCCGTGTCTGTCATGTTGCCACTGCGGTAACTCTTGGCTGGATCCCTGACCTAGTTGGCTGCTGCGCGGCGCACACTGGACTGCTTGTTATTTAGAAATTTCTTTATATAGCCCTCCAACCATTGTTGTCAAAAACGTTGATCGGGGGCGTTTGGAAATCTAGCTAACAGAGCCTCTTCAATGTACCGTGCATGATTGTGCAGTTGGTCTCTGAACTTTATAAAACAATTCTTATACATTTAATGTATAAGAATTTGTAGATGGCATCAAAATGCCCTACCCTGTGCTGAGCCAAAATCAGCCTCCCTGCCATATTTAACCCTGTAGTAGCACCCATGCGTGTCGGGCACGAGTGCATTAGTATCCTCGTCCTCTGCATCAAGGGCGGCATGCTCTGAAAGCGGGGACTCTGTTCCCCCACACTACCAAAAGATGAAAAACGAGAAGATCCAAAGCCACTTCATCTCTCACGGTGCTCGCTACCCTGATACGAGCGTCGATGCGCTGCCAGAGGAAGTCCTGCGACGATGTTCTAGCAAAGCCGGAGTGGAATGGAGTGGCGTAGGACCCTGTGATGACATGGGAGTAGGACCCTGTGATGCAAGGAGAGTAGGACCCTGCAATGCAAGGGGAGTAGGACCCTACGACGGAATAGGAGTAGGAAGATAGGAAGGGAGAGTAGAGGGAGGTGCCATCGATGCCAGGCTCTGTAGGTAAGGAGTCCTTCCCTGACTCCCCCATGGTGTAGTCTGTAGATAAATGCCATAGGTTGCAAGCTACTGTGGAGTGTAGTGGCCAAACGAATCCTCCATTGAATGGAGGTACTACTCTCATAAAGAGATAGCGCGCTCTAATTCAGGATCTAGGACCGCTGGAGGAATCTGAGAAGGGTAAGTGTAGGATGGCCATGCCTGCAAAAAAAAAAAAAAAACTATGACAGGGAAGTACCAGGCAATACAAAGTGTCAAATATTGACATTTACGTCGAGCCCCTCATTGAGGAGTTGGAGGAGTTATGGAGAGGCATTCCTGTTGTTGATGTCTCACTTTCAAAGGGGGGAGAGAGGCTCAAGTGAGGGGAATACTTATGTGGACTATGCACGACTATCCTAGGCTTGGAGAGAATTCTGGTAACCCCCTATCCTCTATCTCTCTTTCCCTCATTCCCTCACTTTATGTCACTCATCTCTCTAACCATATGGTATGTATGCAGGGTTGTCCACATCGGGCCACAATGCGTGTCCTACTTGCGGGCCATCGTTGGTGACGGAGAGGCCAAATTCCTTGTGCAAGGTAATATAACCACACAACCATCATTTCTTACCCCAAGGGAATAACAAGCACAAGGCTCCAACAAATGGGAAGGCTCCTCTAAAGCTCACAATGGAAGATTGGGCAACCATTTGGGAGGAACACCACAACAACAATCCGGCTCCGTGTCCTCCACCAAAAGGTATGTGAAGGTATTCCATATTTTTTAAGGCTCTCATATTGGAAGGATTTAAAAATACAACACCTCTTGATCCCATGCACATATTCAAGAATGTTACCCAAAAACTATGGGACCACATTATTGGCAAGAAGGACTCTTTGGGTGCGAGGGAGGAGTTGAGGTTTTTAAAATGTCTCCCCGCCTTTGCCACTCCACGGCGTGCCCTAAATGGAAATATTGTGCTTCCTAAAGCACCATGGATGCTAACAAAAGAAGAATTAGACAAGGTGAATGGTACCATCGCCTCTATTCACACACCAACAAGATAAATGAGGTCGCTAAAGGGAGATTTCACAAAAGCGAAGAAGGGTGAAAGTGTTAAATTATATGGGTTGAAGTCCCACGATTGGCACAAGATGCTTTATGTAATCTTCATACTCCCAATTCTATCTATAGTTTGTGTGTATGACTATCACTCACTTTCCCTTTTCCTGATTTACATTGTAGTTTATTCTGTTGATGAGTATGTGTATATGTTGGGACAAGAAAGTCAGGGATGCTATTTTCAAATTAGGAGAGCTAGTAAGGTACACCACAAGACTCCATTGAACTACAACTTTTTTATTTACACAATAATTTCAACTAGCACTTAGTGTATCCTTGTGTGTTTTCTTGCAGATTTGTGAGCTCCGGGGAATTCAAATCCCTGTTGCTGAAACACTTGCAATAGAAACCGTGTGTGCCATTGAAGATGCATTTCCTCGATTGGTCCTTATTAGTCAAATTCACCACTTGGTTCATGTGGTGGAGGAAATAGCTATATGTGGAGTAGTGCACGCATGATGGATGTTCTTCTTAGAGAGGTTTTAAAGGACTCTCAAAGATTTTGTGTAGCTACGGTCTCAACCAGAGGCATGTATGGCCGAAGGGTGGATTGTTCAAGAGGCATTTGTTTACACAACATAGTATTTGGCACAAGTTGATCCTTCAATGCCTCGCATGTGGTCAGACGAGGAAGATTCAACAATGACTTCACACTTGACAAGTGGAAAGGGGAAACTACTTAACATGGATATGAATCTATCCCAAGTGGTCGATAACTTTTGCATTCTCAATGCAAAGATTATGACCAAGTGGGTGGACTTGTGGACAATGGCAAAGGCCAGACGTTTGCAAGAGAGGGAAGCATGGAAACAAGCACATGGACGAAGGAGGGCACCCCAAGTTCCTAGACACCTTGCATGTTTCCCAGGTCTCATTAGTGTAGAGTGGATTCATGAGAGAGTGACCGAGGCAAAACTGCACGGAGAAGACATCACTCACAAAGAATGGGAGTATGCACAAGGCTGCGTACCAAAGGTAGAGTACTCGTATACCTAAACCATATTGTCTCGCTATTTCTTGAAATTATCTGTAATATGTGTTTGATAAGTTAATATATTTTTTATTTTGTAGTGCCTTCCTTTAACTCTATGTGGTCAAAGGGTCGTCACTTTCCTACGTGCCACATTGACGAGCGTAGAACCACCATGGATTTTGCCATCATGGGCAACTTTGACACAGATGGTGAGGAAACCAGGTACTGCGGAACTATTGAAAGGATACTAAAGGTTAATTTTACAACCTTTCATAGCTTTATCTTTGAGTGCAAGTGGTTTGCAAATGTGTCTAGATGACATGAGAATGGCCTCTACATGGTGGACTCTAGTGTGCATCACACAAGGAGGTATGACAATTTAGTTTTACCGTGAAATTGTGAGCAGGTGAGTGACATGTACCCTTTTTTTTCTTATTTACTTGTTGTAGTGTTAGTTATACCAATGTTACTCACTTTGAGCTTCTATTTTATAGGTCATCTATATCCCATCAATCCACGAACCAAAACTTTGGTTTGTAATTCCCGTAACACCTCGGGGACTATCTTCGACCCTCTTCCACCTCCGACTCACCTCCGAATTTGGATGAGGTGGAAAGAGAGGAGAGAGAGGTTGATGAATCAAGTCCGGTGGCAGCAAGTCTTAGAGAGGATGATTGTCATGATGATAAGGATGATGAGATGGAGGATGACGAACTCAAAGATGATGAAGCTGGCAATGCATCCACAAATGACAATTCCGTTTCTCTCTTTATTGATTTAGGAGCCATGGGCTTAGAATTGGATGATGCTTCATGTAGAGATCTTTTGGAAGATGATTTATAAACATTTTGCAGTTATGAAGTTTTTTGGTCGTGTAATCCATTCACCTCTCTCTCCCTCCTCTTTCTCTGTTTAGATTTGAGAATATGCTCAATTATGTTAATCAATTGACAATGATTATTATAGTTGTAACTAAGGGTAATCTTAGGCTGGGTTCAGACGAGGCTGGAGGAGGAAAGGCTTTCTACATCTACCGCTGCCTCGTCTCAACGATGTTGGAGGAAGAAGAGCGAAAAATAGAGAGAGATGGAGAGAGACCAGCAGATCTTCTGAGGGGGGGGGGGGGAGAAAACTGGCAGGCCTGGAGGAAGATGATACTTGCTGCAACAAATAGGCTTTTGCCACCCAGCTTAGACGCCCCTATGGGAAGCATTTCCGTCGCAGCGTCTGAACTGGGCCTTATATCCCCCACCTCCTTCTCCCCCCTCTTTCTCTTTTTCTCTCTCTCTCTTTCTTTCTCTTCTTTTTTATATTTGAAAATTATATACAATATTCTTTATTTTTTATTGAGGAGGGAAACACAAAAATTTAAATGAGGGGGGGGGGGGGGGGGGGGGGGGGGGGGGGGGGGGGGGGTTAATCGCGGTAATACTTTAAACACAAAAAAAAAACCCCACCCTCCTCTCTCGTGTTTCTCTCATTGAATTTACACCTTGTCTCTACAAAACGCGGTAAAACAGCAGGGTAAACACTTGGAGATTTTCATAGTGACATGTATCCATTGCCAAGACAGGTGCTAACTAGGTCAAATTATTATGGCATTGAAATTAAGGGATAAGAAGGAACCAATGGATTAACCCAAGAGGAAAAAGGGAAAGACAAAAGTGATAAGTGTGGTCACCTTGGAGAAGGAAGCAAAGTTGGAGGATACATTGGTGATGCCTATTGGTAAGAGGACCACATAGGACAAGGAAGAAATAAGTGCCCCATGTCCTAGTAAGAAGAAGGGAAAGAGCCATGAAGGCGAGGATGTCAAGGCCAAGAGGAAAAGGAGGTCTCGTTGCAAGTTTCATGTTTCATATTTTCCACTAGGAGATGGGTAATTAAGTTATGACTTGAAGGGAGATCCGACAAGCAAGAAGGCAGTTGTTACTTTTGGGTAGCCTATAGAGATGGTGTCTAAGCTAAAGCGATAGTGGAAGAGGATGGTTAACCCCATGCAGAAAGAGCCAGAGAGTAAAATGTTTGGGTGTTCTAAAGAGCTTAGAAGTGGAGGTGTACGATGCAAAGGTAGTGGTTGATTTTCATGTGATGCCAATGGGTTGGAATCATATCCTATTCTACTGGGCAGACCATGGTCACATGCAGTGGGAGCTGTTCAAGATTGGAGAGGTGATATTGTTAGCCTCTATGGAAAGACAGGTGCCAATAAGCTATATAATATGGACACACGAAAAGAATTGTAAGAGACTGATGAAGATGAGGATGAGTCTAGTGATGAATACTATTCCACAGTGAATGATGAGGATAGTGATAGTACTACCACCATTGATGAGGATGTTGATGCTGCATTTCTTTTGATGAACAAAGAAATCCAGGAGTCTAGCTTAGTTGCATTTGCAAATGAGATTGAAGATGAAAGTGAAGGGCCTTATGAAGTGATTGAAGGGCTGATGCAAACCAAGGATGAATTGTCAAAGAAACAGGAATTGATGACACAAATGATCAGTGGAGACCTCTTAGCTATGGAGAAGGAGATATATTTGCACATGTTGGCTAGTTTTCCTAATTTGTTCATTACTTCATATGAAGAGATCAAAGGATTCAAGGGAAAAGAGATTGATATAGAGCTAAAACAAGGTGCTAAGCCTGTGCGGAAAAGGCTAAGAAGGATGGGTCAAGAGAAAATGAAAGCCTTGCGGGAAGAGGTGGACAAGTTATTGAAGGTAGGGTTCATAATCCCAGTGGAAACCAGAGGATGGGTGAGTCCACTAGTAGTTAGTCCAAAGAAGGATGCCTTAAATGCATCCACTAAGAAGAACCCATATCCTCTCCCATTCATCAATCAGATCTTGGATTCAGTGGTAGGTTATGAGAGGTACAATGGGTGTGATGGTTTTTCAGGCTATTTTCAATAGAAGATTTCTCTTAAAGACCGAACAAAGACAACTTTCATTACGCCATGGGGTTGTTATTGCTACACGGTATTTCCATTTGGGTTGTCAAATGGACCATCTTTCTATCAAGAGAGAGCAAATTGGGAATTGGAACCATTCGTTGGTAGTGGTGTTAAAGCTTATATGGATGACTTCTGCATCTACATCAGTAGGGCTGAACACCATGAGATGTTGCACATGGTATTGGCTCGATATGATGAATGTGGAGGACAACTAAATTCAAAGAAATGTCATTTAGCACAACCAAGGGTGAAGTTATTGGTCCATATGGTGTCAGAAAATGGCATTGAGGCTGATCTAGACAAGGTTAAGTCTATTATTCTTCTTCCATCACCTACGAGTACAAAGCAATTGGCAACCTTTATACACAAAGTAAAGTAAATGCTGCGGTTTATTCCATTGTCTTCGCAGCTCCTTTATCCCTCACAGCAAGTGGCAAAGCATGATCCATTGCAATGGGATGACAAGTGTAAAGAAGTGTTTCAAGAGGTGAAAGAAGTGTTAGGGGGGCTATTAGCCATGCAGGCTCCTGATTGGAAGCAAGTGTTTTATGTAAATCCATCAGTAGGGGATGATGCCATTGGAGCCATGCTATTGCAAAAGAGGAAGGGAAGCCATTATATGAGGCCAGTGTATTGTGCAAGCCGAGTGAAGTTGGTAGAAGAGAGAAAATTCTCGGAAGTAGAGCTACTGATGGCCATTGTAATATTTGCTTGTCGACGATTTCTTCATTACTTGCTACCATGACCTTTTGTTTTCTTGACGAGTTACACCTTTTTTCCACAGTTAATTAATGGCACTAACATGTCAAGTGTGGTCAAGAAATCGGTGATTGAGCTGCAAGAGTTTGAGTTCTTGTTTTTAGTGGAAGATGGTACCAGAGCTACCCTAGCTGATTTGTTGACTTACAAGGAGAATCCCCTTCTTGTTAAGGAAGAGGTGGTGATAAAGGTAGTTGAAGAAGTGCCACAGATCAGAAATGTACATGTGTTGTTCTTTGATGGCTCATACAGAAAGAGCCATGATGCAGCTTTAGGGAGTATAGCACTTTATGCTCCAGAGAGGAAGTAAGTATGCAAGAGAGGGTTCAAAATGGATGCACATAGTAAGAATGAGGCTTAGCATGCTACATTGGAAGCTGGATTACACATTTGTTTGAAGCATGGGATTAGAAGGTTGAGCATAAAAGGTGATGCCTTGCTAGTTGTGAAGCAAGTGTTGGGTGTGTGGAAGAGCAAGAACACCTCATTGAAGGAAATGTGTTTTAGAATTAAAGGCTTGCTAAAAAAGTTCAAAGCATGGAGCATCAGACACATTGAACGTGCTATAAATGCAGAGGCACATGAAGCAGCTCAAAGCATGATTGGGGAGCTATTTGTGTTGAGGACCAATTTCCCTCTTTATCATGGCCGAGAAAGTTTGGCTCAAGAAGAAGATTTTTTGCTTACAGCAATCATTCCGAAAGACATCCAAAATTCTAAGAAGTATGGTTTTGTGCATAGAGCATACAAGTACAAATTGATTGGTGATGTCTTATACATGAAAGGGGCTGATCTCGTGTTGAGATGTGTACCTTGGCGAGAGGAGCTTTACAGAGTGTTGGAAGAGAATCATGAAGGCGCATGTGGCGGACATTTTGCTCTAAAGATCACCTTGCATAAGATCTTGCAAGAGTGGTATGTATGGCTTGGTTTGCACAAGGATGTTCACCATTGTCTTGCAATAGATGTCAAGCATTTGGGAAGAGGGTGTTGAAGCGAGAGCTACGAAAAACCATTATGGCATTTGATGTGTTTGAAAAGTGGGGGATTGATGCAATAGGCCCATTACCTATCACAAGCAGGGCAAAAGCTATATTTTGACTGCAGTTGACTATCTCTCTAGATGGGTAGACGCTAGAGCAGTAAAAGAAATCACTACAAAGGATGTGACAAAATTTGTGTATGATGAAATATGTTGCAAGTTTGGGGTGCCATTGGAGCTACTTTCGAATAAGGGGCTAGGATTTAGAGCTAAACTATTAGACTTCTTATGTGAGAATATGAAGATTAGACATCAGTATACCACTCCTTATTATCCACAATGTAATGGCTTAAATGAAAGGTTCAATGGTGAGTTGGTACGAATTCTTTCGAAAGTGACAGAGCACCAAGGAAAGAATTGGGACTTGGAATTTCCTAGTGCATTATCGACTTACCGTACTTCGGTGCAGACAGGTACAAGGTTTACTCCATTTCATCTGGTATATGGAAAGGAAGCACTATTGCATGTGGAGGTAGAGTTGCCTGCAGTAAAGATGTTAGAAAAATTGTTTGGGAATTCTGGTGATGCATTCAAAGAGAGGCTGTTACAGTTACAAGAGGTTCAACTGGATAGGATGAGTGCATTGGAACATTATGGGCAGATGCAGGATAAGGCTTTGGCAAAGATAAATGAAAAAGTCAAAATTAAGGGTATCAAGAAGCATGACTTGGTTATGTGCCACAACAGTAAGCTAGACAACACCTTCCAAAAGAAGTTTCAAATTAAGTGGGAAGGCCCTTTCAAGGTAGTGGAGTGTTTTTCAAATGGTACATATCAGCTGGCTAACTTGGATGGGATTCTATATAAGTCAAGGGTAAATGGATTTCCTCTTAAATTATATTGTGTCAGGTTAATGATGGTGGACCAAGATGAGCTGTCTGTGGAGCAAGTAATGTTGGTGAGGGATGAGGAGACTTGTGACACGACGAGTCTCATATCTCTTTTTGTTGATGCTGCTGATCATGAATGATCTAACATGCTAGGGGATGGGCATACTATGTTATAAGTTATTTGGAGCAAAGGATTGTGGATATGTATATACACATGCATGGTGCATAAAATAAAGAATTGCTCATTCTTCAGAGCCAGGTGGTTACATGGGGCCTACATGTGGACAAGTAAGGCAGGGTGTACATAGTGCATCGATTTTCATTATCACGAGTATCAGTGTGTTTTTTTTCTATAATAAGAGGAGTTTGCAGCATGTAAAACGTCTCGAGGAAGCTATCGGCGGGTCCACGCCATGAGGTAAGCAGGTGCATTAGATGGCATGGCGTGGCACCAGGAGGTCAAATGGGATCAAGTCTTGCACTTGGGTAAGTAAAGACACAACGGGGGCTATTTTTTTGTGATGAATTATGCAAAAGGTCATCATGAGGACCATATTTTGGGGCTACTTCACGTGATTGTGGGACCAAAGCTATGGCCTTATTGAGAGAATTTGAGGGCCAGGTGTGCGGATGGATGCAGCAAGGTGACAACTATGCACTGCGAGGCCACTTTTTGGCCTGTTCGAGGTCCCTGTTCGAGGTCCGTTTGAGGTCAACTAAAAGGCAAAATGTGCCCAAGTAATAGATCTAAGTTGGGAATTGGAAAACCTGAGACAAAGACCATAAAAAATGTGGAGAAGAGGAGCAATACTCGCAGCTCAAGTTTTGCTCATTTTGGAGCATTTTTTGGTCCTAAACAGCTCATCCGAGGTCGGATTTGAGCACTTTGACATTGCAGGGTGGGGTTTTTGGCTATTTCGGACACAATGGTGCTGTAAATTTTGCCAAATTCCTCACAAATTTTCTTTTTTTTCTGTGTAATCTTCTTCGGTGAGTGAAGCCTTTGCTTAATGTTGTGGTTGTATCTGGTGTATTTCCTCAATATTGTGTAAACTATTTGCCTCATTGGTGTTGGGCTGAGCTTCATTGAGTCTAAAAAATAGAAATTTTCCTCCTTTGAGCTAAATTGATAGTGTGTGTGTGACATGCATGTGTGAGGGTTGAGTGGGCAAGTGGGAAATCTCTCTCTTCTCACTCTCTATGTGTGTTTCATGTCTCGGTTAGCCAAGTGGTCCTCCATAATGTGTGTGTGTTATTCCAAGAGTGTATGGCGGCTTATCATAGAGGCTTTGTGTGTGTTTCCAACCCACTCACAGCGACATGGTATCACCAATGGTATGTGTTGTGCTTGGGCAATGAAGATTTGTGCATATTCCTTGTAATGTAGCCCTATTATGCATACATAGTCAATGCATCGGAAAATTTATGTTGTACAAGATGTGGGTATACACAATTTTCTTATTGGCATTTTCTAGTGAATCATCCTATTCTAAGTAATGTGATGTTTTTTGAAGCTTTTGTGTTGTTTACTTGATGAAGGTTGTTGAGTTGTTTTTTTTGCAGCCTACTTATCTGTTGATGCTTCTTTGGGATCCATTTTAGCCTTGTGGCTGGTTATAATATTTGGCACTACTCCTGAGTAGTGGGTTTTGGATTCAAGTGAGCAACTTGCTCTCGTCTAGCTGTACTATACCGTAGGGGAAATTGAAAGAATTGAAGCGGGGGTTCACTGACAACGGTGTTATTAGTTTTCTTTGGGATCCACTAGCTCATGATTAATGGTTGTTTTGTTGATGTTTCTTACATGGGAACCCATACTTGTCCCTGCTTTGTTTGTGTTTGAAGAGACTTCGTTGGATTCCACCTTGTCATTGTGTGAGTCAACAATTGTCTTTGCTTCAATCCTTGTAAAGTTGTACTCTTGGTTGAGGATGAGATTCCGACTTTGGGAGTTGATACTTTAACTTTTTTGGAATCCAACTAAACTTCTAACCTCTCTGTGCTTGAGTCAACTTCTTTGAAACCCAAATTTGAGTTCCGACTTTGTGATTTTCTTAGCTGTTCCTACACACTTCCATTGTTTTCCTTTCGGTTTTGGATCAGATTGATATTTTTCATTAGAGATCTTCTTCTTCTTGTTCCATACTTGCTTTTGGACAGTATGGCTCTTTGGTATCCAAATTGGTTACATTTTTTGGTTTTGTCTCATTCTTTTTTTCGGCCTTCCATGGTTGTCATGAAAGTTGCTAGTGAGGGTCATGACTTGAGTTCTTGGTAGGGGATGTTGTTAGAAGCTGGACACACCCTACGAAAATTGACTGTTTGGTAGATTATCATTTTTTGTAATTATTCGTTTATTTAGAAAACCTGACATTTCACCTTGTAAATATTGGGCTTACAGAAGTTTCCAGATTGTATCCCAGTTTTGACATTTAGATTGAGTAAATGGTTAAGATGGAACATTAGGGTTTGAGAATTGTAAGGTATTTATACCACTTTTTGAACTTAATGAAAAACCTTTTTGTCATTTTAAAAAAAAAGTTTGAAGTCTGTGGGTGAGCGTACTGTGTACGAGAGAGAGTGAGAGCTTCATCTTGACGCTATGCGCGTACCAGTGGTCAAAATCAAGTGCAGAGAAGTGCAATGTGTTGCCCTCGACAAGAGCTACGTGCCAATACCAACATTGTGCGCGTACGGTCCAGTTTTGCGAGCTCCATCTACGAGCTTCATCTTCGGTGAGCATACGTTGTCCGATTTTGCATTGTAGCATATCCACGCGTTTGCATTGAGTAGAGCTACACATTATGCACTTTAGATTTCAAGAACGAAGACTTGCGAATTCCGGCCAAACATCCTACGTGATTCTGCACCAGATGTTTTGGGTTGGGGTTTTGGTTCATAGACCTTAGAGAGAGCGACCTATTGGTGTTAGTAGGGTCTCCTTCAAGTTCTGTGGTGTTTTGAGATTGTTTGATGAGTGTTCAGCTCTAGAAAGCGTTGTAGGAAGTTTCCTCTTATGCACTCTTAAAGGCTGTGACTTAGACATTCGGTAGAGACCTCTTTGGGAATTAGTCAGGAATCGGTCGAGTGTAGGTTGACACCCTATGCTTGATTCCACGCGCCTGCGGGTTGAGCTTCGTCCTTAGCTGACAAATCTTGTTAGGTGAGTTCTTGTTGTGCTCACGTCCGTCGCGGCGTATCCGTCCAACATTGGTGCGGCTGCCAAGGAGGAGGGCCTTAGGTAGGTGGCCGAGACTAGTCCTACAGTATAGAGGTCCCTCTGGCTTGGCAGAGTACTTTTTTACATTTGGATAGGATCAGAGGGTGGAGGAATCTCTAGGTCTTAGAGGGAGTCTAGGGAGCGTGTGTCTGACCTAGATCCTTCGACTTAGGTAGATTTAGGTAGATTTTTAGTTCTTAGTTGAGTTGATGAGTAGGAGTTGGAGTGGTAGAAGCGGTGAGAGGAGAGCTTGAGAGTCTGGAGAGGCCAGGAAGAAACCAAAACACCATTTCACATGAGGAGTAGGAGTAGAGTAAGTAGGACATCATGATTCAAGATCTAGAGCACTTAATGCATGTATACTTGCTTGTTGGATTCATCACAAGGTTATAAAAGACGCAAAAAGACACGAAAGTGTGTTGGAAAGCTGAAGTGGAGTCCAAAAGTTACTGTGAGTGTTTCTGATAGAGCTGCAGAGCATCAGGAGCATTTTTGTCAGGAAAAAAATTTAATTTTAAGCCACGAGACATCCTACGTGTAGGATGTCTACATGCTAATCTGGTGGGAATTTTAGAATTTTGAGTTGACCAGTGTGTTCAGAAGGTAGGTTTTAACCTATTTTCACCTGGAAAGTGAAAATTTGACCATATCTTGACACGATAAGGCCAGATAGACTGAAATTGCTAGATTTCATATCCAAATTGTATCAAGGCATATTTTAAGACCAAAACCATAGGATGGCTGCATGAGCATGATCTGCATGATATATTGAGTGATTGAGAAAGATTTCATCTCATTTGGGTGAGAAAATTGGGTTCTAAGCAGACTTTAGCACTTTTGACTGAAAAAGGCTAGAACAGCTAAAATTGGGGACTTTTGAAATCCAAACCAAATTCTAAGCATACCACTAGGTTGCTGACATCAAGGGGAAGCTGTAGGTCAAGTTTGGGGTCAAACAGACCAAAAAGACATCCTACGTGTAGGATGTCATCTATGTGATTTTGCACTCCAAACTCAACTTTGAGCATACTAAAGCGATCAGCATCTCAAGGAGAGTCTATGCTTTGCATTTGAAGCCATTATGGGCAAAAAGACATGCTACACATAGGATTTCTAAAGCAAGAAATTGAAGCCAGATACTGAATGTGGGCATAGCAAGGTATTGTATAGCCTGAGGCAAGCCTCCTAGTCAATTTTGGTCCAAATTGGAGTTGATTAGACTGATCAAGACTAACAGTAGGCTGTCGGAATAGATCTCTGATCCATTGACCAGCTTATAGGTGTCCAAATCAAAAAGTAAAAACGGCTATGGACTCAGCACATCAAGGGAAATCCATAGTGCAAGAATCCATGCAAAACAGAGCAGGAGACATCCTACGCATAGGATGTCTACTATGGCTTAGTGAAGAGAAAATTTGACTAAGCTTATACAGTGAGGTTCCATTTGGCTTAAGGGTTCCAGAACTTCTTTCAGGAGTGAATCTGGACCTTGTTTGACCTTTTGACGGAGCAAAGACTGAATTCACACTTTGACCAACATCCGAGGGAAGTACAGTTCCAAATTAGTAGACCTAATCCAGAACACCAACAATATATAAAATACAGTAGTGGTTGAGGTTAACTCTCCAGTTATACCAATCATTACTAAGATAACCTCTAGCGGTTAAATTCTTTGATTCGATTGCCGAAATTAAACACTTGTGTACAGGTATATTCAGCAGCAAAGGAAGAAGTTGTGCGGAGACTGATCCTTTATCAGGTGAGTGATTGGATTTGTGATAAATTGCATTGATAAGTTTGATGAAATTAAGATCAGGAAGATACATATTTAGAGACCAAAAGGTGGCAGGTGACCAAGGTAGCTTAGTGTCCACCGAGGAGAGTGTAACTCAGGCAAGGCTAGATCCACTAGCACCAATTATTGAGGAGGGTAGTGATACTGACACTTCATTAGACAAATCCTTCTTCATGATGGGTAGTCAACAGCCAGGAGGTTTCACCTATGACGGACCCATGCCAAGAGGAAGCACCTCCCTAAATCCTTTGAATGATTCCAAGTTCACTATGATCTTCTTAGAAGGAACAACTCGAGGGGAGCCCTAGTCTATTCTGACTATTGAGGACACAAGTGTATTTGTATTGAGGAAAGACCGGCTCATAGACTGGAGATAATTCGAGTCTATGATGATGGAGATAGATTCCGAGACGAAAATGGGAACCACTATCTGATAGTTAGTAACCCTGAAGATTACAATAGATATGGAGATAACGTGGCGAAGGGGAAAATGGTTTCAGAAACTCAAGAACCGCCTCCAAACATTGATCAACCTGGAGCAATTTTTATGTATGATAAGAAAACAACCAGGGTTTCAACTTATAATGAGAATGTGGGAATTTACAAGCATGAGAGCAAGGGAATAGTCTCCTACTTTCGCTGCAAAGAACCATACCCAAACGAGTTAGGCAAAGACAAGGTTCTTTACTTATTCTCTTATGAAATTGCTATGGGTAAGGATATCGTTTTTTTTTTATAGGTACGGGTGAGAATACCAACGTATTCTCCCAGAGGAGGTAGAAAAGGCAACAGTTCTAGGAGCATCAACATATACCCCTGATGAAGTGCGAAGAGCCACCTACACCCCTAGCAAGTCAACAAATCCCTTCTCAGAGAAGTATGATGCGACCTCACATTCCACCCAACCGCTGACATTTAACAATCAAAACCAACCAGCAACTCAGCCATCATTGCAGGCATGGCTTCGACAGAGTGCAACATTGGAACAGGACCGAAATCCAGATGGTTATCAAGCGGCACGAGGGCTAAGGGATTTATGAGAACCACCACTCTATTCACAGTATCAAGGAGAGAGTAAGGCAAAGACTCAAGCATCAACAGAGCCTGAAAGACCACCCATAGAACGAGTCCGAAGAGATGAACCATCTCTTGCAAGAACTGTTAGAAATTATGGCTTAGGAGCACCACTGGGAGGGGAACCAGCCTACTACAGAAGACCCGAGGAGGTTTATAGATTGGGACGTGGAGATCCAACGATGAGATTTGTAGACCATCGTAGAATTAGACCTTCTCAAGTGCAAAAATGGGTAAACAAGAAATACACAGGAAACACAGATGCAAGAGATCATGTAGCAACCTTTGTGCGTGTAATTAGAGCGGAAGAGGTGTTAGACTTCCCTACCCAATTTGCAGGGTTTGGACTAACCTTAGAGGATGATGCAGCTACTTGGTTTGACTCTATGGAGCGTAGAGACTTTGAGTCTATGGAGGAAGTGTTTGACGAGTTTATCGAGGAATTCTCACAAAGGGGAATAGCTCATAATACCATCTCACAAATCCATAAATTCAAACAGAAAGACGAGGAATCTCTGCGAAAGGCAGCCCTAAGACTAAAAAGGTATGTTAAGTTCTGCCCTCTGGAAGAACTGCCAACTCAGTCCAGACTTATGCTTATATTTATCCAAGGACTAAGGAATGCAGATCTCCAGAAGGACTTACATATGAAGAGGAGCACAACATTGAATGAGTTAACACTAGAATGGTAATAGGACACTTTTATGTCCTTGGACACTTTTGGGTCCTGTTAAGTGACCATTTTGCTTGAATTATTTGAAGAGTATGAAAATGAATTTGTAGGTGCTATATATCCACAAAGTTGCCTTATGAGCTGAAAAAAACTTAGCATTTTTTTTGGAGTATCGATCTCACCATTAACCTTACATTTTTGAACATAAACTGTGTGAAAAAACGGGTCCTTTTTTTGGCTTTTTTTCAATTTTTGGCAGCTATACCACTCTAAACTTCATGTTTGTGAGGTATAGATGGCTAGAGGTTAGGCCTTCATAGTTCTCAACATGTTTGGATGCTTGTAAGGAGAGCTAAGTGTTAAAATTGAAAGTTATGACCAATTTACAAGAATTGCATAATCCTGTTTTTTGGCCAAAATTAGCACTTTTATGATGTGGCTTTCTTGATATCCAAATTCAATTTTGATTGTGTAAGTGTAATTTATAACATAAAGCTAATCTTACTTGAGTTTTTGGGGACCTAATATGCTATATAGCATAGTATATGATGATGGTTGAGTTTTTTGATTGCTGAAGAATACGATACATTTTAGAGTAGCAAGTATAATTTTCTCAATATTGCTAGTTTCTTAGGCCAATTGTGTGTATTTTGTAGGTAGTAACCATACCTAATCACAGACTCCAAACTTGGCTAGATATTGAGTAGTTTCTATGGGTTTCTAGAGGTCATAATGCTAAACCCAGTTTTTTCATGTTTGCTGTATTTAGCACTTTATCATTGCCCCCAAGGTTCCAATTCTAAGAGATCCATTATCCTTTTGACATGCTCCATGGCTCCTTTTGAATCCAAAGTCCCAAAGGGAACCAAGAAAACATGTATATAGTATCTGTATTGAGCGTGACTATAGAAACTTTGATGATAGGTCCGCAGAATGGCAAAAATGCAACTTTTTTGTACCTATTTTTTTTGCCCAAAAAAACATTAGTGAGGTAAAAGCAACCATATGTTTTGGTCACCAACCCATTGAAGTTAACGGGTCATTTTATCTCATGTCCTACAAAAATCCCCACTTTTATTTATATGCAATCAACCATAAGAAATTGCTGTTTTGGGCAAAATGCATTGGTCCACCAACTTTGGAGGCTTGTAGTAACCAAGTGATGAGAAAAATTACAAGTCTCTCATTTTTTCCATATGTAGTAGTTATTGGACTATAAGCTCATGAAATGATTTTTCAGAATGAGTGGATCTACTATGGTTTTGGAATTTTTCCCAAAACCCTGAAAGGACACTTTTATGTCCTATTAGGTTACCATTCTAGTGTTAACCAAGGAGGCTCTTTACCTTGTAGACAATTGTGCGGTCAATAAAGAGGGTGATTTCAAGGATCTTGACGACGATTCATCCTCACAACAAAGTGGAAGCAAGTCTTGGAAGACAGCACCGAAAGGAGAAGTAGTTGTAAACCAGGAGCAGCTTGTAGAGGAAGTGCTAAAAAAGATTAACTTGTACGCCAAACCCCAGGCTAAACAGCCCAAGTGGTTTGCTATTGAACAAAAATGGACAAACCATGGGATGGAGGAATGTTCTTATAACAAGGGATATGTGAGAGAGAGACCTTATGCTCTCCAAGATCAGGTAGCTTCTCCTCAAGTTCCATCGATGCCTAGGTATCAAGCAGGCAACCTACCAGGACCTATAGGTGTAGAAATACCACAACCAGTGTTGGGGCAACAACCACCCCTACTAGGATTACGACCAGTTGGCATAAGATACACACCCACCGTAACCGAATGAGAAGAGAAGGCTTTGGTGCCTATGCATGCATATTATGAAGATCCCACTGGATATGCGGCAAATCCTATCTACTATCCACTAGAAGAACCCTCAACACCAAAACCATGGAGCATGATGGGAGGTGCAGGACCACCAACAGCTTTCAGGCAGCATGAGAACGAAGATATAGCTTGGATGAACGAACATTGTTGTTCATAGCCAACGGAGGCATGAGCGGGCCGAGACATGCATACCAACAAAGAGGAGCTTAAGGAGCACCTCAACAACCTAAGGGACCCTGTTACAAGTGTGGTGGAGACCATTGGCTAAGAGACTGTCCTCATGATGAAATCATTAGAGTCAACGCATATTGCACCGAGTGTGGAGTTACTCATTTGATTCCTGATTGCCCTAAGAACCCAAGCAAAAGAGCAAAAACTACCTTGAATATGCTGGAAGCAGTGCCTTCCAGTGGAGGGTCAGAAAATGAGACTATCATACCTATCCATGTAGTGACACGAGCCCAAGCTCAAAGAATGACAAAGGAACCCATAATTTAAAAGCCAAAAACCGATGCCCCAAGTTCAGAAACGAAAAATCAGAGAAGCACTTGGAAAGCTAGAAAGGCGCGTATGAAAGCCAGGAAAGAACGAGAGCAAATGGCTCTATCCGAGGAGTTAAAACACACAAAGGATAGATTAGAACAGCTAGAGTATCTCTCTAGCCTAAGCTCACACACTGCGGCAACCATAGCTCCCAAGGAAATAGCAGAACCCAAAAGTGCAGGATCAGGAGGATCAGTACTAGCAGACAAGGTAAATGAGCAGCTAGATGCACTTCTAAAAGCTTATGAAGCTAGACTCAAAAAGAACCAAACCCAAGAGCAAAGATGGATGACTTATCTATATGATGAAATAGAAAAACAAAGGTTGGAAATGGGTAGAAAGATGATTGAAACAGCTCAATCCTTGATAGAAAACCCACTTGGTAAACCTGCAAATTGGCATGAAGTACCAGCTCCAACCCCTATCAAACCAACTTTAGAGGAACAAGTAGAAATGAAGGAAAGACTCACGAATGCCTATGAGTCTAGGGGAGAGCCTATCATAGTGACAAATACAACAGATGAGGCAAGTGACGGGTTCCAGCCTAAAACATTGGGAAAAATGGGTAAGGATTGTAACGGTCTAGATGATCCGTGGAAGCAAATCCGTGAGGCAACGAAACTAGCTGGGTGAGTTACCACATGAACAGAACGAAAAAAGAGAAAACTGAGATCTTACCTCCTATTGAAGAATTTGAGGCAAGATCACAAATGAACTTTGATATACATTCACAAGGGGGAGACCAGGGGTCAATTATTTCGGGGCACAGCCAACCAGACTCGCTAAAAACTCTACCCTCTTACCTAGGAGAGTATGGATCCAAGTCTGAAGTGAGAGCAATCCCATCTCAAAGACTTTCTTCTAACAAAGTGATGGATTCACAAGGGTTTATTGAGTTATTGTCCACTCCTGTGGCATGCACAATCACATTAGGTGAACTCCTAAGGTTACGACCAAAGATGTGGACCACAATAGGAAAATGCCTAGAAAAATTTGAAGTGAAAGACCCCACCTCAAAGATTCAGGACGGGATCAGAGAATTGGACAGGCCTCAACTAAACACTAGGCCAGTCCCTTTAAAAAAGGTTGGAGAGTATTGCGAGGGAGAAGATGGAAACACCACGCTACCAATAGAATTCCAAGGAGTAGTTTCCAAGGCTATTCTTGACAGTGGAGCGGGAGTTGCTATCGCCACCAAGGAAATCTGAAAAAAATGGGGAAAACGAGATTTGAGAGCTACCAGAATGAAATTGCAATTGGCTGATGGGTTCATGGAGAAGCCTCTAGGACTCTTAGAAAAAGTGATTGTCACTTCGTGCGGAATCGAGTATGAGCATACATTTGCAATAGTTGATTTTGACAAAAAGAACAATTACGAGATCATCTTGGGAAGACCGTTCATGTGACAATTAAAGATGGTCACGGATTGGGGTTACGACCACATATACCTCAGACATGGCGAGACAGCAACCAAAATACACTTGAAAGACCATATTTACAAGGATGTGAACCAAACACCAGTGGAACTCCTAACATGGTTAGGGCAACAAAAAGAGCTATGGATGTGTGGAGCTTCACATTGTGGGAGCTTAAAAAAAGAGGAATGCGTCTTAGAAAGAGAGATCGAGGACAAGGATTATATTCCAAAACCTTTTCCTGAAGATGCCTTGGAACCTCTGGAATGGGAACACATACTAGCAACATTGGATGTCTGTACCATCACAGATAGTCCAACAACAAAATTTTGCGATAAAGATGGCTATGATGTGCTACCCTATGACATTGTAAGCCTTATACTAGGAGGAGATGAGATGGTAGAACCACCAGAATAAGAAGAGTTTTATAACTCCTCTGAGAATCTGGAGGTAAATAAACATGCAGATAATGAGTGTTCAGACAATTCAATTGGAGGAAAAAAAGCAAAGAATATCAAGTTTTATGATTTTGTTAATCAGCACCTAGACTCCGGGAACGCTATAGGAGAAAACGAGCAGGAAACAAAGCGAGAGAGAACCTGATGCCGAGGATAAAAGGTAAAACTCACTATCTAATGCTTGTAAAAGCAGAGGATTGTGTAAAAGATCAAGTATCAGGAAGATTCTCAAAAGTTCGAAGGGAAAGAACGCGAGAGGAAATAAAACAAGTACGAAAAGCTAAAACAGAAACAAAATCACAAAAATCTCAAAAATTAAAAACAAAAACAATAAAAGACCTAGAGTGGACCAAACTGGAGCGTAAACAAAAATACCAAGAACTGAAACGGTCTTTACGAGAGGAGTGGACTACCGAGGAAGATAGTGATGGTAAGGGGGAGTCAGAAAAGGGAAACATGAATGTACCATCACACTATTGGAAATTCACCATCCTGGATAGAAAAATGATAATGACACCACCAGTCAGGGAAAGAAAAAACCAAGAATCTTACGATGGGCCGGAAAATGGAAAACGAATAGACCTTGCGGAACCAGGTGAGAAGCCTCAGCCGGTCTATATAGCAACCGATTTAGAGCCTAAAGAAGAAGAACTACTAACACAACTTCTCAAGAAGTATAAAGATGTGTTTGCATGGTCCTACAAAGACATCAAAGGAGTTGATCCATCGATATGTCAGCATACAATTCCTTTGAAATCAGATGCAAAATCGAGCAAACAACATCCTTATACATATAATGACACATTTGCTAAACGAATCAAAGAAGAGATTGACAAGCTGATGGATGCCGAATTCACCTATGAAATCGAACAAGATTGGGTGTCACCCATTGTGGTAGTCCCCAAGAAGAACGGAAAACTGCGAGTGTGTATAAACCTCAAAAAGGTAAATGCAGCCACCATAAGGGACAATTATCCCTTGCCGATCACAGAATATGTACTTGAGAGGGTGGCCGAGAAATGGGCTTATTCCTTTCTAGATGGGTTTTCAGGATACAACCAAATGGCAATTGCAATAGAGGATCAACACAAAATAGCAGTTGCCACAAAATGGGAAATATATGCATATCGAGTTATGCCGTTTGGCTTAACTAATGCCCAGCTACCTTTCAAAGGTTAATGACGCATGCGTTCAAAGAATACCTGAGAATATTCTTAGAAATATACATGGATGAGATTTGTACACTCTCTTCTACGAGAGGAACATATTGACCATTTGCAAAAGGTATTTGAAAAATGCCGAACATATCGAATCTATCTTAACCCGGAAAAGTGCATTTTCATGGTTAGGCAAGGCCGCATCTTAGGACACATTGTCTCTAGAAATGGCATAACCACAGACCTAGACAAAATCAAGGTCATAGTAGACCTGCCCAGGCCTACTAATGCGAAACAAGTGCAATCCTTCATGGGACACTGCAGGTATTATCGAAGATTCATATATATGTATGCAGTCATCGCACAACCTTTGTATCGTTTGTTAGTCAGTTTTGACTGTACTGATGAGTGTGAAACTTCATTTCAAAAGCTGAAGGAAAACCTTGTATCAACACCTGTACTTAAAGTACCGGATTGGGAAAATATATTCCATGTTCACATTGATGCATCTGCATATGCAATCGGGAGTATTCTGGCTCAACCTGGAGATGGAACAATGGATTTTCCAGCTTGTTATGAAAGCCGACAGTTAAACGGTGTGGAAAAGAACTACACAACCACCGAAAGGGAGGGGTTAGGAATGATCTATGCTGTAAAGAAATTTCAGCATTATTTGCTCGCAAACAAATTTGTGTTCTTTACAGATCATCAAGCTCTTTTGTATCTGGTGAATAAGCCATGAAATACTGGGAGGATTGTACGCTGGTTTATTATATTGCTAGAGTTTGATTTCACAGTGGTAGTCAAAAAGGGTAAAACTCATCTACGGGTTGATCATCTTTCAAGGATACACAATGGGGAAGCTCATGAAGGAGTAGATGATGACATACCAGATGCTTATCTTTCCAATATTGAAATGATATCCAAATGGTCTCAAGAAATTGTTAGCATTCTTTCCTTTGGAGGCAGGTTTGATAACACAGAAGACAGATCCAAACAACAAACAATTCGACAAACCAAAAACTTCCAGTTGATTGGACGGCTGTATCATCTAGGACCGGACTAAATTCTACGACTATGTATAAATCCGGAGGAATTCGAGTGTTATGTTGAAGAAGCACATGTCCAAGATTGTGCATTTCATTGTTCAACTGTGAAAACACACCAAAGACTGAAACAGTTAGGGGTTTATTGGCCAATGATGTACGCGGACACACATGCTTATGTTAACAATTGTACTATATGTAGTGCCAAACGACCAATGGATCACGCAACATTGTTTCAGGTAAACATTGCACCTGCATGGAGTCAATATATCATTGATTTCTTAACCACAAGGACGTTTCCTGAAAACATAGCAAGAGCACGGAAAAGGGCTATAGAGCTGGAGGCTCGTGGCTTTCAGTTAATTGGTAACCAACTCTATAAGCGAGGAAAGGACAATCAACTTAGAATATGTGTAAGTGAAAGTGAATACCTATTGATTCTAGAACACGCACATGGCGGAATAAGTGGAGGCCATTTTTCAGGCGATAAGACGGCAAAAAATTTCTTAACCGCAGGAATATGGTGGCCTACATTGCATATGGATGCTGACGAGTTTGTAAAGCGTTGTGACGCTTGTCAATGCACCAAGGTGCCGATTAAGAGAGATGAGATGCCACTACGACCAATGATGGGAGCAAGGGCATTTGAAAAATGGGGCATTGATTTTGTTGGGCCTATTTCACCCCCTGCATATCGCACCCATACACAATATATCATTGTGGCTATAGACTATCTCACAAAATGGGCAGAAGCCAAGGCAACACAAAAAGCAGATGCACGACCCACTGCACAATTTTTGTATGATAATGTCTTTGTATGATACGGTTTACCAATAGAAATTTTCAGTGATCGTGGAACACATTTTCTTAATGAAGTCATTGAATATCTGTTAGAGGAATTCATGGTCATACATAGAAAATCTTCTCCATATCATCCACAGGCAAATGGACAAGTTGAGGCCACAAATAAAACACTATGCACGGTTCTCACTAAAATTGTATCAGAGTCAAGAACAGATTGGGATCAACAGCTACAGTCAACACTATGGGCATACAGGGTAACTTACAAAACATCAATAGGAACGACACCGTACAACATGGTGTTTGGCCTAAATGCTATATTACCCATAGAGTTTTTAATTCCAACTCTACGAGTAGCAAAACGCTTAGAATGGACAGGGCATGAGCTCTCTTCAAGAATAGATGACCTTGAAAAGCTAGATGAACTTCTCTTAAGAGCTGTAGCTTCGATCTATGCTAAAAAGAGAAGGCAAAAGGAGTTTTTTGACAAGCATGTGCGCACGAAGGAGTTCAAAACAGGTGATTATGTCCTTATTTATACCTTGAAGAAACATGCCAAGAAACTTAAAAAGCGAGGGATGGGACCCTTTGTGATTAGTGACCTATCACAAAGCGGAGCTGTCAAGCTTGCTACATTAGTAGGTGAAGAAATGCCACATTGGATTAGTGGGTGTCGATTAAAGAAATATCATTTACCACTAACACAGGATATGCTTCAACAAATCCATCAAGAGAAACAACGAATGAAGGAGAAATAGTGGGTATGAGAAGAAGCTCAAGCAAAAGCAAAAGAACGCATGGCAAAAAGAAGGCTTCCACGAAAACAACAACAATATGGATCACCATTGCGAATCAATGCCATCCGACTAACAAAGTTTGATGAAGACACAGTGGAGCCAATGATTGAAGTCAAAGTGGGTAGCAATCAAGTTGAATTGACGGCATTGCTTGATTCGGGAGCTCAAGCCAATTTGATCTCTTACAAATTATACAAACAGCTCAAGCCAAAAAATCAACTTCATCCTACTTCACAAGTGCTGGAAAGTAGTACATCACATTCGCTAAAAACATTGGGATGGATTATATTGCATGTACAAGTACATCAATATATTTACCCACACAAGTTTTATGTGGTGAAGGATGAAAGCACACAACACCCCATGTTTTTGGGACAACCTTGGCAAAAAGAGTACAATGTGCAGATAGATTGGAATGCGAATGCAGTCAATATTCAGCATGCACAAGAACAACAGGTGGTAGCCTTTGCTCAGCAACCCCGGAATAATCAGCTGCCAGCAATGCAAATACTGGATGAAAAGCCAAAATGAAGGGTACCATTCAATAACAAATAGGGGACTGCCAACAAAGTTCACTACAGGCATAAGAAGTCACAAACCACGGTACAAACATCAAGGTTACCAAAACAAGAGAAACAAGTATATATGCGGAAGGATAGAAATGACATGGCAGACAAACCATAATACAACAGAAGAATTCAACCGAAGCATATAGTTCAACCAAAAACCAAGGGAATAACACAGATATGGATCCCAAATAAATGCTCAGCAATAACTCAAATGCGACTCGCATTTGGATTCCAAACCCGAAGCAAAAGGACCTCCAATCAGTACAAGCAACATCAGAAGGCAGACAGCTACATATGAAACCAACAAATCGATTTATGTGGGTGTCAATCAACAACAAAACAGTGGCAACCAAGGAAGTAGCAAGAAACCTACAAAGACCGGCCACACAAAGCCACAAATGGCAAGCAAAAGAGATAAGATCTATGGCCATTCTGGCCAGGCCAATTCTCTCCAAAGAGACAACTATGGCCATATCAACAGTAGCAGCAAAGCAAGCGACTTTTGCAAGCAAAACAATCAAACAAAGAGTAGTAGAGTTACAGCTTTTACTTGCAAAGAAAATAGGAAACCTCGACGGCGAATGCCAATAAGCATCTTGCTTATACCCTTCTCTTGCACAACATTAATTTTTCCATGCATTGACCGAGTATGCATACAATAGGGCCACATTACACGGCCAAGCATTAGCACAATTTTTTTCAACGCGTGCACGGCACATACTCCGAGGCGATACCTTGTCGTCCGGGAGGACTCCGGCTAGGAGGGGGGGAGGAATTCGCAAATGCGGACCCAATGGCGGAAAGAGAAAAAAAGGGCTTTTTTTTCGAGTATTTTTAAGGGTTGTTGTTTGATTGTGAAATTCGCTGGACTAACTCAAGTACATATGCCCTTATACGACATGAATCTACAGGTATATGGGGCCAAACGCCCAATCAAGCCCCTAGGTGTGTGTATATAAGTAGAAATAGATATTTTCTGGACAAAATATTGGTAAAACGGAGAAATCCGGCCATAAAAAATGCATGTGAGTGTATATAATGTTTTGCGGTGATGTTTCTGATTTAGTATGATTTTTGGGGATTTTCGGGGTTTGATTTGCTATTTTCCTTTGAATTTTGCTAATTTTTGGCAGAAAAACTTCAAAAATACAAAAAGCAGGTGAAAAACGATCGTAATGAAAAACAAAAAATATGGGGATGATCAGTGAAAATAGGACAACCTATGGTACACTGGGCGTGCAATTATGAGACTGGAGCGGAAAGCGTGACCTGGCCAGATTTTGACCGAAATGCCAAATTTTTGGAAAACAGGGCAAATGGAGTCAAAATCAAGAAAGTTTTGAGCCTAAACCGCATCTCACAAGAAGTTGGAAGCACTTGTCAATTTTCATGAAAAGTGGTTCGGGGACCCCCATTATAAGAAATTTTCACTTCATTTTTAGCTCATTTCCACTATTGACCTTTGAGAGAGCCTCTGCCACCTAGAGCGAACGGAACTTCCAGCAGCTTCTACGACGCACACGACTACCCGACGGGCTTCAGATATGAGAGGTAGGCTCACCACCTTGAGCTTTTCACGCATGTTTGTCGTTTTGTCGCGAAAACTAGCGTAGGGTTCACACGGAAACCGGATAGTAGAGACCTAAGTAGAAGTGGCTACCTAACGGCTGACCCAAAAGCAACGAAACTTCATCAGCAGCTTACCCTAGCATAGGAGACCAATCTTGGATGTCCAAAGGCATTAGAAAACCATCAAGAAAAACCCTAATTCCTAGAGTCCCGCAAGAGGCCACCAAATGGGAAATCGGCGGAAAGGCGCCCAAATGCTACCAAAATTCCTGGGTAGGAGCATCTCGACATGGTCGACAAGTCTATGTAGCCCACATGACCAAAAGGTGACCCGAAGCGGCACTAAACTTTAGAAATGGTATGAGCGGGAGGAAAACACACACAGCGCCTCTATAACGACCCGACACACACTCTTGGGAAGATACACACACACACACACACACTAGGGGGCACCACTCGGCTTACACAACCCACCTGGCCGAGACAGGGAACACACCGATGGAGTGAGAGGAGAGAGACTACCCTTTTACCCACTCCACACAGAGAGACACACACACACACACGCCCAAAAAACTCAGCTCAAAAGAGGAGAATTTTTTATGTTTAGATTCAATAGAGCTTGGGCCAACACCAATGGAGCAAGCAGCTCACACAATATGGGTAAAATATGCCAGATACAATCACAAACTGGAGCAGAAGCTTCGCTCATAGGAGAAACTTACACAGCAAAAACAACAAAAAAAAGTGAGGAATTTGGAAAAATGGAGAGCGCCATCGCGTCCGAAACGGCCCAAAACCCCAGTCTACAATGTCAAAGTGCTCAAATCCGACCTCGGATGAGTAGTTTACGGCCAAAACAGGCTCTAAAATAAGCAAAAACACACCTGCGGCTGTTCCTCCTCTCTTCTCCACGTTTTTTCTGGTCTTCTCTCTCTTTTTTCAGTTTCCACACTTAGCTTTATTAGTTGGGCACCCTTGGCCTTTTAGATGACCTCAAACGGATCCCGAACACGCCAAAAACTGACCTCGCAGTGCATAGTTGTCACCTTTTTGCATCATCCGCACACCTGGCACTCATTTCTTTTCAATAATGCATCCCGCCACCACGTGAAGTGGCCCCAAAAATTGGTCCTCATGATGACCTTTCTGCATAATTATCACAAGGAAACACCCACGTTGTGTCCGTACTCATCCACGTGCAAGTATTGACCCCGTTCGGCCTCCTGACGCCACTAGATGTCATCTGACGCACCTTCTTACCTCATGTCATCGGCCCGCGGATAGCTTCCTGGAGAATTTTAACGCGCTACCAACTCCTCATTATTGTAGAAAAAACACACTGCTACTGGTAACGATGAAAATCGATGCACTATGTACACCTTGTCCTACCTGTACACATGTGGGCCCCACGTAACCACCTAGCTCTGGCAAATGGGCAATCCTTTATTCGATGCACCATGCATGGGTATGAAAATATGCTCAATCCCTTGCTCCATAAGACTCCTGACATAATCTGCCCACCCCCTAGTCTGCTAGAGCATTCATGCTCAGCAGCAGCACTAGTAGATGCTCATTCCACCTGGATCAAAAGGCCAAAGGCATATTGCCTGATTCACAAGAAGAATCATAACACCACACCTACATTTGTCAACAATCAACCAAAATGAAGCATAGGCATATTCAACTAACGCATCCGCCCTATCTGGAGTTCCAAAATCATAAATATTGCATGCCACATTCAACCCAACCGATAGAGACAACTCAAGTGATTCATCACCTGGCATCTTGGCTTCACCAACCATAGCATCAACATGCAAATGCTGCACCCAAGTACCTAAAAGCATTGTGTGAAGGTAAAGTTGTCGATATCCAAAGCACAAAAGTATCCCCGCAGCACACATATCCCTAGCATAGGCATCCACATAGCAGAGATTGGACTCATATATGCCAAAACCCTTCGCATCATCATAAGCACACTCATCATCACACATCACTTTATCCACATCATAATCATGGCTAGCACCACTATCCATAGCTTCTAGTATGGGTTCATCAGTCTCCAAGAATACAGATCCCTGCTCTAAACCACAATCATGCTCATAAATCGGTTCAATCACTACACATACATCAAAATATGGCTTCAAAACAGGCTCCACATCCAGAAATCCACAAAATGGCTCTCAACCTTGCCCTCTTCCCTAATTTCCAAGGAACTAGTATCCAATGATACTTGCTCATCATCAATAACCTCAACCTCACACTCACATCCAGAATCACAAGGTACACAAGTAGTCAATGCATCCTCTTCAAGACTTTTCAATCCTGTATCCAAAGCATTACTCACCTCTTTAGGCTCTTCCATAAACCTGTCCACCTGCAAGACCTCTTTACGCTTCACAATAGACCTTGGGAAGAAACGAGAAACATCATAGGATAGGCTACTTTCCACCTGCTTAGGCTTAACTTCATCTTCCATGTCAAATTCATTTTGCACATGCATACCTGTATACATACCATGTCGCTTAAACTTCCATTCCTTGTGCTTTGCAATGCATACCGCATCTTCAAAAGACTCGGGCGTCTTCAAATCAGCCTCGAACCGCAACCTAGGTGACAAACCATCAACAAAATAATTGTTCTTCAATGAACAAGGGGGGGTCTCATCCTTAAGAGCAACACACCAACGAGTCCATAAATCTGTAAAAACTTGTATATAGGCATCAACACCTTGACAAGAACCTTTCTTAAGAGCATTGAGCTCATTCCATATTGCATTTGCATCTTCCACAACCTGGAAACTCTCTAAAAAAGCTTCTATAAACTTGTCAAGACTCAAACCATAAGAAGGAGCCACTGCTTCTTTAGCTTCCAAATCCATGAACAAAACACAGGCCTCATCTTTCAAAATCAATCCAAATAGCCTCAAAATCTTCTCCTCATCACACATATTGTTGCTTATGCATGCCACCTCGACTTGCTCCAGAAAGTCTTCCGCATCTTCACCACTTCTTTCATGAAATTCCCGATAAGAGAAAGCCATGGCTACCCAAGTTACAATGCTTTGAGAACCCCTTCGAGCACACGTGCAAGAACCCAAGACTTTTGACTACCCAATCCCTAGAAACTTCAATGGAGCTCGGCTTTAGATAAGGACAAACACATGCACATCAAATGAGTTTTCATAGTTGATCATCGGAATTACAACAGGCAAAGGACATTCCAGTATCTCCCTTAATCTTCTTCGCCCGAACATAAAGACTATACGCTGCTGGAAAAAAATCTTCCTGGACACATGAACATTAATCTGGATTCTTTTGGTTAAATGAAAAGGAGTGAATTGAGGGTCATTTTGATCATCCATTAAAGTCAACCATAAAGCTCCCAAGAAGGCACACCTGACTTATCCTCTGATTTTGCCAGAATTTCAGCAGCATAACATCATAAATGGCTCAAAAGACCAAAAAATCAGCCATCATAACTTGAAAAAATTTTGACAGAGTTTCCCCAGAAGTAGAGCAGTAAGAACCCAAAATATAGACTGTATATGTATGCATAAACTGTCAACAATAGAACCCAAGCATCAAGTAGGAACCACTAGTAGTTGCGCCGAGTTGGTTTGAGCAGGAGATTGGAGGACCGCTTCGCTATGAGTTTGCTTCGTTCTTGGGAGCTCTGACGGCGTGGCCTAAAGCAGAGACAACCGACGTGCACGGAGGAGCGCCTACGGTAGCCCCTCATCTGGAACCCCATGGTTAGCACTCAGAGAGGCCACTTGGTTGGGAGTCGGCCTCATGTTTCTTGGGGTCCCATGGCAGTAGGTCCAGCGCGCTCTCTAGGCGAATGGCTAGAGTTCACAGGTTTGTCAGAGGAGGTGCAGGGTTTCCAGCTACAGGGCATGAGAGGGGTGGAGAGCATGTGTCAGGACATCTCAAAGTCAGTTCCAGCTGAGTGGCTCACGCCTCTCGAGCCAGTAGCACTGGCAAGGTCATGAAAAGGGTGCTCCAGCTACCTGTATCACCGAAAGGATCTCCACATTTCAGAATCCCCCATCTCAATAAAACCTCACGCTATCGATCCTCACACGAACGCTTATGCAAATCTCGTATAGTCAAGTCTCAGAAATGACTATCTTCCATACCAAGTCTCAGAAATGGCTGAGACTGCCAAATAAAACCAAATATGGCTCCACCAATGTGTACCATGGCAGTTTCCACAAGTAACGTACAATCCAACAGAAAATGTGGTCAAACAGGCGCCAAGTGATGCGTACCCACAACAACTGCAAGTGACACCAATGCTAGTATATCACTGTACTCCAGCTACCTGTACCTATGTGAATCACCTGTACTTGTACCTGTCCCTCTAACCTGTAACCTGTAACCTATAATCTACAACCTGCAACCTGTAATCCCGAATCTCGAAGCTTGAAGCTCGAAGTAGAAGGTACTCGAAGAAGATCCTTAGTGGGGGCACCAAAAGAATGTGAGCGGGAGGAGAACACACACAGCGCCTCTATAACAACCCGACACACGCTCTTGGGAAGATACACACATACACACACACACACACACACACACACACACACACACTAGGGGGCACCACTCGGCTTACACAACCCACCTGGCCGAGACAGGGAACACACCGATGGAGTGAGAGGAGAGAGACTACCCTTTTACCCACTCCACACAGAGAGAGACACACACACACACCCAAAAAACTCAGCTCAAAAGAGGAGAATTTCTTATGTTTAGATTCAATAGATCTTGGGCCAACACCAATGGGGCAAGCAGCTCACACAATATGGGTAAAATATGCCAGATACAATCACAAACTGGAGCAGAAGCTTCGCTCATAAGAGAAACTTACACAGCAAAAACAACAAAAAAAAAGTGAGGAATTTGGAAAAATGGACAGCTCCATTGCGTCCGGAACGGCCCAAAACCCTAGTCTACAATGTCAAAGTGCTCAAATCCGACCTCGAATGAGCAGTTTACGGCCAAAACAGGCTCCAAAATGAGCAAAAACACACTTGCGGCTGTTCCTCCTCTCTTCTCCACGTTTTCTCTGGTCTTCTCTCTCTTTTTTCAGTTCCCACACTTATCTTTATTTGTTGGGCACCCTTGGCCTTTTAGATGACCTCAAACGGACCCCGAACAGGCCAAAAACTGACCTCGTAGTGCTTAGTTGTCACCTTTTTGCATCATCCGCACACCTGGCACTCATTTCTTTTCAATAATGCATCCCGCCACCACTTGAAGTGGCCCCAAACAGTGGTCCTCATGATGAACTTTCTGCATAATCATCACAAGAAAACACCCACGTTGTGTCCGTACTCATCCCCGTGCAAGTATTGACCCCGTTCGGCCTCCTGACGCCACTAGATGCCATCCGACGCACCTGCTTACCTCATGTCATCGGCCCGCGGATAGCTTCCTGGAGAATTTTAACGCGCTACCAACTTCTCATTATTGTAGAAAAAACACACTGCTACTGGTAACGATGAAAATCGATGCACTATGTACACCTTGTCCTACCAGTACACATGTGGGCCCCACGTAACCACCTGGCTCTGGCAAATGGGCAATCCTTTATTCGATGCACCATGCATGGGTATGAACATATGCGCAATCCCTTGCTCCAAAAAACTCCTGACAACGGCATCAGACACACAAAGCGTCAAATAGCTCTCGCGGCCAAACCGCATGTCCGTTTGCCACCAAACTTCACGAGCGGCTTTCCTAGACCATCAACAACCAAGACCTATGGTAGAAGACCACCACAAGTCATTGAAGACATGTAAACGCAACCATGGGTGCTTCTAGAGCGACAAATTGCCAAATGGAGCTCCGGTGAAGCCAAAGCCGACAAAAACCATACTACAAGGATCCCCAAGGGGTCGCGAAGCTATGGAGACCAACATCAAGAAATTTCATCGCCGAAAAGCACTCCAAAAGTCAAAAAACGGCTCGGAGGCTCTGAAATCCACACAGGGAGTTACTTTCTATCCATTTGACTTTTTTGATGAAATTAGGCTGGTAACCTAACAGGACATAAAAGTGTCCTTTCAGGGTTTTGAAAAAAACCTCCAAAACCATAGTAGATCCACTCATTTTGTAAAATCCGTTCATGAGGTTATAGTTCAAGGACTACTAAACATGGAAAAATAAGAAACTTGTAAAATTTCTCATCTTTTGGTCACACCAAGCCTCCAAAGTTGATGGACCAGTGAATTTTCATCAAAACAATCATTTCTCGTGTTTTGTTGCATAAAAATAAGACTAGGGATTTTTGTAGGACTTGAGATAAATTCCCTAGTTAACTTCAATGGGTTGGTGATCAGAACATATGATTGCTTCTCACTCACTATTTTTTGTTTTGCCAAAACAAATAGGTACAAAAAAGTTGATTTTTTACCAATCTGCAAACCTATCATCATAGTTTCTATAGCCATGCTCAATACAAATAATATATGCATGTTTACTTAGTTCCCTATTGTTCTTTATGTTCACAAGGAGCTATGTAGCATGTCAAAAGAATAATACATCTCTTACCAAGGGGAATCTTGGGGACAAAGATGAAGTGTTAAATACAGCAAACATGAAAAAACTGGGTTGAACATTATGAGTTGTAGAATCCCATAGAAACTATTCAATATCTAGCCAAATTTGATCCTTATGACTAGATATGGTTACTACCTACAAAATGCATATAGTTGTCACAAGAAACTAACAATATTAAAAAAGCTATACTTGATATACTAGAATGTTTCGTTTTCTTCCATAATTGAAAAAATAAACCATCGTTGTGTACTATGCAAAATAGGGTATTAGGTGCCCCAAAACTCAAGGAATGTTAGCTTTATGTTACAATATGCGACATAGAAAATCAAAAATGAATTTGGATATCATGAAATCCACAAAAAAATCATAGAAGAGCTAAAATTGGGTAAAAAACAGGATTTGACAATTTTTGTAATTTGGTCATTCTTACAACTTTAATATTTATTTCTCCCTAGAAGCATCAGGACATGTTGGCGACTACTAAAGATAGTTCTCTAGCATTATAGACCTTACAAACATGAATTCTAGAGTGGTATAGCTGCAAAAAGTTGAAAAAAGCCAAAAACAGGACCCGTTTTTTCACACAGTTTAGGTTGTGAAATGTTGTGCAAGGACAATGTTAAAGATGGAATTGATATTCCAAAAAAATGTCGAGTTCTTTTCAGCTCATGAGACAACTTTCTAGATAGATAGCACCTCAAAATCCATTTTGAAACTCTTGACATAATTCAAGGAAAATGGTCACTTCACAGGACATAAAAGTGTCCCATTACCAACCTAGTGTTAAAAGGGACTCAGGGGGACTAAGGGCAGGCACCAGTAGCAGTTTCCATAAAGAAATCATTAGGAGACATCCTACGTAGGATGTCTCAAGGATATTTCTGGGCATAGAACCCAACAACTCTCATCACACACATTTTCTTAATAGCCTTTACATGCTAGCCACCAAGTTTCATCACATTTTGGCCAAAATTGACCTCATATGTAGGAAAAAATGCAAAGTCAGGGCATAGAGGCAATAATGGGCCATAAATCTACCAAAACTTGTCCAAATATAATCACATGAAACTTGCACAATACATTCATGAGCACATAGCCAACCAATCTGTGTGGCTACTTGCAAAAAACGATGAAGTAGACATCCTACGCATAGGATGTGTATCTGAGATTTTTGGCCTACAGAGGATGTTTTTCCATTCCAGATCCTTTTATATCACCTTCAAGAGCTCATATATCAAGTTTGAAGCCATTCTAATCATTTTTGACCCCCAACACCTGCAAGATACACATTTTGAGCCCAAAAACACTACACAGGGTCTTACCAACATCAATTCTTGTCCAAATCAAAATCCAAGAGCATGGCCATGTTCCACATGCCAAGGACTACCCACAGAACAAATCTCAAATCATTTTGATGAAAAAGACATCCTACGCGTAAGATGTCTCTAGCTTAAGTTTGAACTTCTGTGCAAACAATGACGTCATGGGAGCCATTACCATGGTGCAAGGAGCCCATATATCAATTTTCAACCCATTTGGATATCATTTGCCACCTGTTGTGGACTTTCTACCCAATTTGTGAGCCTAAAGCCTGAATCTGCCCAAAAAATGCACTTTTTGATGCCCAAACCCAATTCCAATCATATAGCCATGTTGTACAGGCCAAGGACCACCAGCATGTCAAGTGTCACCAAAATTTGATAAAAAAGACATCCTACGCGTAGGATGTCTAGATGATAAATTTTCGCCAAAATTGCATTGTGAACACATGCACAGTTTTCCAAGTTCCTTTTAAGTTTTATTTTCAATTTTCAAGTCATTTAGATAGTTAAAACTCAGTTTCTTATCTGATATTGAAAAAATGCTAACTTCGGACTACTGAGTGTAACAGGATCTATGGCAGCTGCAAAGTCACCGGCAAAGAAGAAAAGGATGACCATAAAAGATTATCTGGAAGAAGTAGAGCCCTTCGTCATACCAGAAGGAACTCTAAAGCCAACTAGCACATGGATCCAAGAAGACTTTCTAGAGTCCAATGATCTAAAGATCTACCAAGGCGTGTTCAAAGACACCGAAGGAAATGTAATAGAGCTACCCATGCTACCGCGGGAGCTCAATGAGTTTGTTAGAAGCAAGATCGCAAAGTATCTGGAGAAGATTGATCTCCACAATTATTTTGAAGCTATGCCGGAAGGAGTCGACATAAAAAGAGTATGGGAATTTTTGACGACAATCAAAGAAGATGGAGTGGCCAGAGTTACGTATCTCCAGGGCAAGCCAGACACGGAGATTATAATCATGGAGAGAGTAGTGGCAGTTGCACTAGACCTCTCCAACAAAGGGGATAGTGTAACCAAAAGAAGAGACGAAGTAAAGGTGTACACAGAAAAGAAAGGCAACTACACCTTTGAAGACATTGCCAACCCTAAAGCGGCAATCATGAGTCAGTTGTACAACCAGTATTTCCATATGTGTACAAAGTGGCCACAAAAGTACAGAATGCCGCTTGGAGCAATTGCCACAACCTTCACCTGGGCAATGCAGAAAAGCAAGCCGAAGGTAATCAATTATGTAGCTTATATACATCACAACCTGGTGAAGATGGGCAACAATAACCCCACATACAAGAACCCCACATACATTGTGCCGGGTGAGTTAATCACTAAGGTGGTTCATGGGGCATTGCACGCCAAGGGGAGATGGTCTGACCCTCCGTCACAAAATGACTGGCTACGGCTCAAGGAAGATAAGGAAGAGGAACAGCCCAAAGCACCAAGGGTGGAAACACGTTTGAAACACCGGTTAGAGACTATGCAAGAAGAGCAGCCAGAGCTGAAGAAGGGAAAGAAGGAATCTATCCAAGTGCTTGTAAAAGAGATGAAATCACAAAAGGCGGCACGGCTAGAGCGGCTGTTGGAAGCGGCTGATGGAAATTTTCAGAGCCGAAAGAGCCCTCAAAGGAGATTTGAGCGAGCTTTGGAATCCGTCTCTAGAAGCAATGTTAGGATCATCCCGAAGGGTGCAGCGAGACAGATTTGAAGACTATATTAAGAATTTTGAGATTCTGGATGCCACGGTGGAAAATATCCCACATGTACCATTTACAGGAGCGGAAGTGGAGCAAGTCCGACGGCAACTGCTAGAGGAACAGGAATGCCGAGAGAGAGAGAGAGGAAGACAAAGGCGGACAGGGATTTCAAGAAAAAGCCGACAACTCCACCGTCCAGCCCTGAGTCCAGCCCATCGCCCTCACCACCTCCTCGTAGCCCTCCACAAACTCAACAGAAGAAGGAGCTAGACAAACCTGAAGATCAAGAGGAGTTAAGGCAAGAACATAGCCAAGAACAAGAGCAAAAGGAAGAAGCTAATCCTAAAAGTGAGCAGCCAGAGCCAAATGAAGCAAGGTATAACACATTTCTAGACCTAGTGGCTGCTGGATATTCAAAAGAAGAGGCTGCCACAATTGCATTTGACTTGGCAAGCACGGAGCCCAAAGAGCAAATGCAGAGCCTGTGATTAGTGGAGCTAAAGGAGATGGCCACTGATACAGTGGACCTGATCCACCCACTAATGATTGGGATGTGGTGATGACCAAGCTAACCGGGCTAAGAGCACAATCAATGGCCTCAGAAAGTGAAATGGAAACTCTCAAAGCCACTGAAGTGCAAATCAAATCTGAAGTCGACACTTTACAAAAACAAAGCCAAAGGCAGATGGAGAGAGAAGCAGATCTGCAAGCCAGTCTGGCAAAGGCATTGCAAAGATGCCAAGAGATGGAAAGAGAGAATCAAGCAGTAGCTCAAAGACTTCAAGGAGCCAAAGAAGAATATAGACAACTCAGCAAGTCATTGACAGATGTAGAGAGGGAAAGGGATAACCTAACCCTACAACTTTCTGAGGAGTCCAAGGAAGTTGAAGCAATGCGGAATGCCAAAGAAAAGGTAGAAATAGAGCAGGAGGCTAGCCAGGATGCGGTCCTTGAGCTCAAGGACCAGCTTAAAGTTGAAGACCAAACCATCCAACCGCTAAAGGCATCTCCTACTAGAGTCAGAGCTACTAGCTCGACTCACACCACTTCAGAGAGCCAGATTTACCAAGAACAAATGAAACAGCTCCAAAAAGATTTGACCTTAGAGAAGAAGCAAAGGCTGATGATGGTAGAAGGGTTAGTGGTCTTGCAAACATGCATGGAAGAAGAGCGCAAGGCAATGCAAGATGAGCTGGAGAACATCAACAGAAAGCTCGAGGAGTCGGAGAAAGTAAATGATGATTTGAACGAACTCCTCGTGAACATGAGAGAACAAGTTGAACCAGAGAAACAGACATTCCAAAAGCAGATAGAAGAACTGAGGGGCCAACAGGCAGAAGAGCAGGCAAGCACAGGGCCAACAACCATGGAAGGAATAGATCTAGAAAATGTGGCAGATCCTGTGGACACACCCATGTAAGAGGAAATCCTTGTAGGACCCTCTCAAGAGCCACAAGATTTGACACAAGAAGAAGAAGAGAAGCTGCGCAAGGCCATAGAAGCGGAAATCAGAGAAACAGCCAAAGAAGCCTTGGAATGGGAGCAGAGGGTTTTTAAACCCATGACCATTCAGAAGATAGATGCCAGCAACCTTCGGCATGAATGGCTACAACCCTCTCTCCCATATCCTTTGCTACAGTACAAAGCCATTACGATCAACAAAAGAATCAGAGAAGAGCTAATAGTGCCACTGTACACAACAGATATCTCCAAGCATGAAGGGGTAAAGTTGATAGTCGACTCCTAGCCCAGGTGGAGAAAGGCATGGCCGACGAAGTATCCACAGTACCTAATCCATTTGGTAGAGGCACCCAAAATCATCAGAGATAACGTAAGTTTCTGCCCTCTACCAAGGATACGGACGTGGAAGGCTTAGGAGCTACTACAAAGAAGCCAACCCACTTGGCTAAACTATCCAAAGCTGCCAGGCTTGAAGGCAGGCGAGAGAATAAGTGTTCAATACATGGTGAAAACCCTAACGGGTGCCATCAAATTGTTCACTGGCTCGCCTGACCTCTCTTGCATTATGATGAGAAAGATCTGCAAAACCCTTTTGGTAGTCTTTGAGACGTTCAAACCGGGCCAGGCGACAGACAATATCTTCTTCTTTCAAGATACTTACAGATGTGCATACGATCTGTCTGGTCAGCCTTCTAAGGAGGTGATACATGCATTGTATCAAAGGATCATGTTTTTGCTCCAGGCCTTTGAAGAAGCTTTCTACACTGGCTTCTTCACCATCAGCACCGACATCTTCGGCCCAACACTACTGGCTCAACATGCAAGATACGAGTCGCTACTCAAGATGCGAGAAACCCTAAGATGAAGAAGCAGCTCAATAGCCATTTCGGGGACGACATGAGCAAGGAGGGGGGGAGTGTTAGAAGCTAGACACACCCTACAAAAATTGACTACTCGACAGATTATCATTTTTTGTAATTATTCATTTATTGAGAAAACCCGACATTTCACCTTGTAAATATTGGGGCTTACAGAAGTTTCCAGATTGTATCCCAGTTTTGACATTTAGATTGGGTAGATGGTTAAGATGGAACATTAGGGTTTGAGAATTGTAAGGTATTTATACCACTTTTTAACCTTAATGAAAAACCTTTTTGTCATTTAAAAAAAAAAAGTTTGAAGTATGTGAGTGAGCGTATCGTGTACGAGAGAGAGTGAGAGCTTCATCTTGATGCTACGTGCGTATCGATGGTCGGAATCGAGTGTGGAGAAGTGCAGCGTGTTGCCCTCGACAAGAGCTACGCGCCAATATCTACATTGTGCGTGTAGGGTCCGGTTTTGCGAGCTCCGTCTATGAGCTTCATCTGGTGATTCGGTGAGCATACGTTGTCCGATTTTGCATTGTAGCATATTCACGCGCTCGCATTGAGTAGAGCTACACATTAGGGACTATAGATTTCAAAAACAAAGACCTACAAATTTTGGCCAGACATCCTACGTGATTCTGCACCAGGTGTTTTGGGTTGGGGTTTTGGTTCATAGACCTTAGGTAGAGCGACCTATTGGTGTTAGTAGGGTCTCCTTCAAGTTCTGTGGTGTTTCAAGATTTTTTGATGAGTGTTGAGCTCTAGAAAGCATTGTAGGAAGTTTCCTCTTATGCACTCTTGAAGGTTGTGACTTAGACATTGGGTAGAGACCTCTTTGGGAATTAGTTAGGAGTTGGTCGAGTGTAGGTTGACACCCTATGCTTGCTTCCACGTGCCTGCGGGTCGAGCTTCATCCTTAGCTGACAAATCTTGTTAGGTGAGTTCTCACTATGCTGACATCCGTCGCGGCGTGTCCGTCCAACCGATGTCATAAGAATCATCACTGTCACTACTATCCTTAGCAAGGTTACATTTTAGCACTTTCCTTTTGTGATTTAGCTTGTTATGCAAAGCTACTACTTGTTTGCTCTTAGATTGCTGTTTTTTGGAGGGCTTTTCTATTCACTTGATTAGAGCATTGCTCATTGACATGATTGTGTTCTTCTTGACTGAGTCTTTTTTGTATGTGCTGGATCCACGTATGAGGATGTTTGTTGGGGTTGCGTCACCATCAAGCGTTTTGGAATCCATTTTTTATCACTTTATTCTTGTAGTGGTGACATTGGTTCTAGGGTCTTTGATCCAGAAAATCCAAAAACCATTCATTAGTTAAAGTGTCTTTTATGTCACATGTTGGGTTGTGGGGATTTCCAATGTTGATATCTTCTTGAAGCTCCAAGTGTTGTACAAAGTCATAGAGCTCATCTTCTTCTTCATGTTCGTTTTCCTCGATCACACTCAGTGCAAAGTAAAGAATGACATCATAGCCCTCTTAATCACAAAACTTCATTGGACCGTCTTGAATAGCGCACACATACAGAGTAGCCAAGGTGTGGTCCCATTCAAGTGGCTCTAATGATTCCTTAGGAAATGGTCTTGGGATATAATCCTTATCTTTGATTTCCCTTTCTAAAATACATGCCTCTCACTTTAATCTTTTGCATTGCAAAGCTCCAGAGTTCTTTAGGCTTACCCAACCATGCTAGAAGCGGAATCAAACTCCTCCACAGGTGTTCTTGTCACATCCTTGTAACTATGGTTCTTCAAGTGTATCCTTGTTGTGGTTTCCATATGTCTGAAGTAGATATGGTCATAACCCCAGTCCTAGAAAATGTCAATTGTCACATGAAGGATCTTCCTAGAATGATTTCATAGTTGTTCTTATTGCCAAAGTCAACAATAGCAAATATTTTCTCATATTCAATGCCACAAGAAGTAACAATTGCTTTTTCTAGCAGTCATATGAGCCTTTCTGTGTGTTCGTTTCCAAGCTGTAGTTTCAACCTGGTAGTCCTCTCTGCTGGTTTTCCTCATTTTTTCTAGATCTCTTTTGTTGCGATGGAAACGCTGGCTCTGCTGTCAAGGATTGCCATGGTTTTTACACCTTGTAACTCCATAGGAAGAGTGGTGTTCCCATCTTCTCCCTCCTATTACTCTCCAACCTTGTTTAATGGCACCAACCTAGTGTTTAGTTGAGGCATTTCTAGGTCTTTGATCCCTTCCTCAATTTGAGTCATTGTTTTTTTAACGCCAAATTTCTCTAGACATTTTTCCACAGTAGCCGACATGTTTGGTCGTATTTTGATCAACTTGGATAATGCTTGTAAAGGTGACTAGTGTTGACAAAATATCTATCAAAAATCCTTTCGAATAGATGACCTTGTTGGGAGAAAATCTTTGTGTTAGGATTGTAATAACATCTGACTTGGCCTCGTACTCTCCCATAAAGGATGGTAATGTTCTTAGAAAATGGGGTTACCTATCCATAGACCATTGAAATCCTTTGTCTCCCCAATACGATTCCACTTCTGGATTCATTTGAGATCCAGCCTCAAGTTCCTCTATTGGTAGAAGAGACACTCCTCTTCCATCACTCATTTGTTGTGATCTTGACTCAAATCTGGCTCTTTTTGTTCCTTGGTTGGTGGGATTATTGGTGTAGGTGGGACAGGGATCACCCCCTTAAATTTTCCAAATGGTGGTGCTAGTAAAGCTTAGGATGCTTGAATCATTTTTTGACACATTTCAAGCCTATCCTTTTCTAGTTTCGCATCGGGATATGTCATCCACCTCTGCTCTTTGGTTTGGTTTTTTGTGAGTCGTGTTTCATAGGTTTTTAAGAGGGCATCTAATGGCTCATTAACCTTTTTAACCGATACTGATCCTCTCAAGCTAACACTTCTGGGTTTTGCATATGTGGATGGTTCTTCTAGAGGTTGAGACATCTGCACAAGAGAAGGTGCAACCATTTCCTCATGATGTCTTATCTTCTCTTTAGCTTGGGTAAGCTCTTGAGCTAGGGATTTCTTCTCCCGTTTCTTACATGCTTTCATCCTAGCCTTTCTAGCTTTCCAACTATTTTGTTTGCTCTTGGTTTTTTACTAAGTGCATCAAACTTTGGTTCACCCCTCTCTAGACTCAGATCAATTTTTGATTTCTTTGTCTTTGGGTTGTCATCAACTTCCTTTTGAGCTTGCACTCTTGTAACTACATGAACTGGTGCAATGTTTTCATTTTCCAAGCTACTAGGTAGCTGAATAATTTTTGAGACATTTGTTGTGATCTTTCTGACTCGGTTTGGGTTTTTTGGACAATTGGGGATCAAGTGAGTGACACCATAGTGAAGACAATAGGCATTTACTTGAGTGAGCTCCGTTTGAGGACATTGTTTGACCAAGTGGTTTCCACAACTTTTGTAACAATCTGGTTGATGAGCTTCTTCTTGCATTTTCTCTTTACTATAAACAAGTCCTAGCCTAGCTAAGCCTCAATTTGCAATGAACCGCAACGTCCTTTTTTCCATGTTGTACCTTATTTCTTCAGGTTGAATGCAAGAGGTGGATGATGTATCAGCCTCACCATTCCATATGTTTCTCTCATCTTCTGTGGCTTAGAAGGGTACTACCCGATTTGGTTGTTATAATACATTGTAGCTGTTACTAGTGCTTATTTGTTAGATGCTTCCATCATCTGTGTGTATCTTATGTCTACAGGCATTCTAAAACCTGGCAGTGGAGGTTGTTGTCCTCAGAATCGTTGTGGTATTGCAACTCCTTTTGGACTTGGCACATTCCTTATAACGTATTTGGGTGGAGTAGGTGCTACTAGAATAGGTTGTACATACCTCTCCCTAGAATATTCCATGCCATAGTAGCACTTTTCTCTCGGATAGTTTGTTTATTTTCTCTCAGATTTGCACCACTTAAGCTCCCTAAGATCAAAATTTACAAGAGGAGCTAACCTCTTGACCATTTTATTTGATAAACTTTTCTTGATCGATAGGTGCCACTGGTTTTGCAATGGACTCAGTCATTTGTGAATCATTGTGCTGAGAGTATGTATCATCCTCTTGGCTCTTACAATTGATTTCTTTATATTTCTCATAGTTATCCACTAGATAAAGAGCTTCTTCGATCAATTTGTTTAGCATCAGGGTCCTTATCATATGAAGATCCTTCTGAAGACCCGCATGTATCATCCCCTGGATAAAGATCAACATTAACGTGCTTGCGTGTGAAATATTGCTCTTGGATAGAACTTGATATATCTCTTGAGCCATATTTCCGCTTTGCGTACAGATTCATCCTTTTTTTGTTTGAATTTGTGGACTTGCGAGACTGTATTGTGAGCTATGCCTTTCTCTGATAATTCTTCGATGAATTTCTCAAACAGCATGTCTAGAGTTTCTGAATCACATCTTTCATTGAGTCAAACCATGTAGCCGTGTCATTTTCCAAACTCAATCGATATCCAACAAACTTTGACGCACAATTTGAAACTTCCTCTACTCTAATTACTCTTCTAAAATCCGCTACGTGGTCTCTTGGATCTTTATCTTCGGCGTATTTTTTGTTTACCCATATCCAAACCCATTTTTGGATATGGGATGGTTCAACTTGCTGATTGTCTACAAGTCCAACCATAGACTCTCCCAAATTTTCTCTTGCTTCAGGCCTTCTAGCATGCCTAGGTTCTTCTTTGAAGGGATTAGTTGTTTTGTTGTAAATTGGTGCATTAGGGAGATTCACTTGAGAGCTAATGTATGCCATCTCTCTGATCACTTCATCTCTCATTATCTCTCTAGAAGGGGATCCAGGTGGCTCCCTTTTTGGAATTTTTGTAGGAATCCTCGTGTTTGGTGGATATATATGTGATCCTCCATTGACCAAATATTCACCCATCCTCAACAGAGTCTATGGATTTGTGCTTTCTACAGCTTTTTATTATCATCCATACTTGTCAACAACTATAGATTTCCACTGATACTCAACTTTGTAAGTATTGACATATAAGAGGTTGTAATTCGTTAGCTCTTCTGGGTATGGGTCTAAGCACCTATCAAGGTTGACCTCAGTATCGGCAATATATCTATACAGTCCTCCACTCTTATGATATGTTATCTAGACTCTTTCAACAAGATTGGTCTTTATCAATTGCAAGTTTCGAAGATCCATTATGGGTGGATGTTCCTCTATCACTGGGATCGCGAAGCTTGTATAAGCTGAGTTTGACTCTAAGGAGAACATTATCTCTAGGCTTAATAGCTCTTGCTTGATGTAAGAAGGCTTATTCCAAAGTGTTCAAGTGCTTTGGTTAGGGAAAAGTTAAAAATATATCCAAAACCGCGATCGCTTTCTCACAATTCTCTCAAATTGTTGGTTTTAAACACCCCCAGCTTCCGGATGAATTTTGAGGCCTTAAACAACTTTTTTTTGGACGTTGACCAACAATGATTAACCAGTAATTTTGTTCAAGGTTGACATTGAAACTTGTAGAGCTACTTTGGAGCTTCGTTTCCAAATCCAATATCGATAGCTCAAGTTATGGCCAAAACAGTCAATCTCTGCTTGGAGACTTCATACGCGTATGATTTCGCGTGACTCAGAATTTCTCCTAACTTTAATTGTACACTCTCCTTCATGTACTCTAACCATTCTAAGTCTCAAATTCTTTTAGACACGTCTATCACTCCTTTTTCTGTTAGGTTGCCTGCAACTTTCTCAAGAGGTTAACTAAGCCAAAAGTGATCCAAATTGAATGAAACTTGGTTTCTAGGCCTATTTTATGCTGGCAAACACTTCTGTGAACTCATATGCAAGTAATGACTTCAAATTTGTCACTTGAGACATCATATGAGTATGATGTCTTTTGAGGAAAAATGAAGTGACTTTTCTCCCAATGACTTTGTATTACTCAAGAAACTCGCATCAACTTTTAAAATTTAATCTGAACACTTTTTGTGCTGTTATGATCATTACAAGTAGAACTTTGTCCAATTTCTATCTTTTGGCCTTGCAAGCTCAAATGTGCTCTAAATTCAATGAAATTTTGGCTAGGGTCTTCTTTTATGCTCTAGGACACCAGGGTATACTCACATGTCTGATTGGACCTAGATCTGGCCTCTAAGACATCATACGCGAATGATGACTCTTTGCTCAGATTTCACTTTTGGTCCCTAAAAGTACCCTTTAGACCTAGGTTGCGTGTGATGTCTAACTGGTCATAATTAGGTGAAACTCACTCCATAGGTTCCTCACAACACTAGAAACTTACAATAACTTTCAAAATTGAATTTGACCACCTTTTTAAGCAAGTTATGATCACTTCAAGAAATCACTTTGCCTAGATTTGTCTATGTATTTGCAAGCCCAGAAATGCTTCAAATTTGATGATATTTGGCCTCTATGCTTCCTAGATGGTGTAGATCACAAGGGTGCACTCTGTTGTAACTTTTGAACTCAAATTTGGCCTCTACGACATCATACGTGTATGATGTCCAGGTGGTCAGAATGGACTTCTATTTCTACCCAAGGTGCCCCTTGTTGTGTAGAACAAGAATATGTGCTCAGAACAAATTTTGGAACTCAAATGCACAAAATTATCATATTTGACTTGTGTAGAACAAGAATATGTGCTCAGAACAAATTTTGGAACTCAAATGCGCAAAATTATCATATTTGACAAAGAAATCCCCTGAAAGAGGAAATTTCCCCCAGTTTTCAATCTGTAAGCCCAAATGATATAAAATTTGGTGTATGTGCTCATTACAACATGCAGAAGATGGGCTTAATGTCAAAAGTTCTTTTTTGTTGCCAGAATCTCCTCTCATACATCATACACATATGATGTGTGCTGATGAATTTTTGGACAAAATTCATTCACAAGCATCCCCAAGTCTCTATCAATAGCTTTCAAGAACTTCTACCAATTTTCATGTAAAAATGTGCTCAGGATCACAAGTTTTTCTTTTCCCTGGTCTCAACACTCTGTCTTTTGTCTTTTGGGTACTAAGAGTTGGTCAAAAATCTAGTCTCAGTGTGTACCTAGGGTAAAGGCCCCCTTCTAAACACTTTGGTGCAGTCAGAGATTTCAAATTTGGTCTCTTGATGCCCCTTGAGTCATCATACGTGTATGATTTCCAAGTTTACAAAATTACAATTTTTGTATACATAACTCTTGCACATGCCCTCTTATATGCTCTGCATTTATCAGTCATGCAAAAATATCAACAAAAAGCTGTTTATCGCATTTTTTCCTCAAAATCATACTTCTTTGTGATTTCAAATGCGAACAAACACTTAGAAAATAAATCAGTGATGAATAGCTCTCAATCAAAATCAGATCACTTACTTAAAGCTACTCCTACAAATCATATGGGGTTTTGCATTTATGAGTAGAACAATGCTTCACTACACACATAGACTAGTAAACGCTCTTATTACCTCACAAATCACTCAATCACCAACAACTACTCTAATCTAAACTGATCCTAACTAAACATATCTAGTCATAGACCCTCGACAAGACACACGCTTCTTGGCTATCCACTTGATCGCGGAATACCCTCTTCTAGATCCACTTAAGAAGAATGCTATCTTTAACCAAAACTAAAGCAAGCAACCATCACACGAGTGTTAGTAGGATCTCCTAATCAAGTCCTTATGTCCCCAAAAACGGCACCACTGTTGAGGGAGCGAATCACAACACCTATAAAGTGCATGCAACACAACCTAGATCAACATAATGTCAATCGAGGACACATATAACACGATAGGTGCACATAAGCAATCTCTTTAGCTTGTCAGACTGAGATCATCCCACGCATACAAAACTCTAGAAAGCTAATTAAACCAGAATCTAGAATCTCACTACTCTCGACTACACCACCCAACCCACATGCACACAAACGGAAGGAAACTCACTAAATCATACCAAGAACGTACAAAACTTAAGGAACACCATCCCCTCACTAGGATACACTTGTCCCAAAATCTCTACACTCAAAACCCTCACTCTAGACCCATCTGTGGAAAATGTAGTATGAAGATAGAGCTGAATTTTTGAAGTGCCCGAAACTGGAGTTTATGAGTACCTATGTGTAGCTTATGCTGCCACGCTTCTAATGGCTACTTGCAGGTAGAAAAAAGACATCGCTCAATACACTTACAACCACGAATAGCTTGTAGATGCGTTAGCATGCATGCTCCCTTCCGTGAGAAATGTTTGAAATCAATGTGTAGCTCTTGTTGGCCAATCACGATAGTGCAGTCGGATCTCCAATGTGATGAACGAGGGGGAGTAGTGCCAGGATGAAGCTCACGCTCTCTCTCACACATAGTCAACGGAAACTTAAAACTTAGATTATGATAAAATTACTCTTTACAAAATGACCTAGGTACCTCATATACTAAGGCTACCATAGTTTATACCTAAAATAGAGTTCAAGGGGTAAAATGGCTTTGTATGTACAATCTCCAAGTGCCATTGCATGCGATCTTCTGCAACTAGACTAACTACTCATTACAAATGATGTTTTTAACCATAGTCCGCAACATTTCATATGTCTCAAAAAATAAGGCTTTCTTGAGTTATGTCGTGTTGTTGACCGGCAGGTCAACACACTACTAGGGATGCCTTTTTGTGTTGCTTAAATGACAAAATTTACAACACTATGGGACATTTCTATAGGAGCGTTGCGTACACGACATCCTTCCAACGCTATAGTATCACTTTTCCATCACTTTAGGGATGTTAAACCTCTATATTTTTAGGATCTTAGAGCTTCCGACCATTTTTTATATATATAACTACACAAGAACACAAGTCTTTGTGTGTGTGTGTGTGTGTGTGTGTGTGTGTATTTATGGTGTATGTATATGTGTGTGTGTACTCATTTTTGACACCTTGTACTTAAGATGCAACTACATAAGTGCCGTCTGAGGTTTTACCAAGGTCAAAGAGATGGAGTGAGATGCATCTTTATACATACCTTTCCACCAATACACCTCTTTCATTTTAGTAAAGGTGGCCCATACACCTCTATGTCCAGCATAAAGACTCTCATGAAACTTTTTAATAAGCTCATTTTGAGCATCCTTATCATTCACAACTCTCAACATCATCCCATTTCTTTGTTTTGGATGTTTCCACAAGTATCCATATTTCACAAAGTATCCATAGACTTTTCTGCGTATTGTTTTGAACTCGTGATCGGTCCACCCTTCTTGCCTTGTCAAAGTTCTCAAATAGCGTCCAATGAGCAACCAGTCACCTTGATATAGGTCCTCTGTAAATGACTCAAGTGCATTTGACAGGAAAACATGATCACCCTTTGCATAAGAGCTACAATAAAACCTTGGCATCATCACCCTCAAAAACAATTTCTTCTTCATTTTCATACCTTGCTCTCGAAAGAATATCTTTCCCTGCAATATGCTTAAATTTTGGATTTAAGGACCTTATGTAGGAAATCCATCTCAACATAGCAATGTCGGGCATTGAGCAGCTAGGTATGAAGTCACCTAGGACTTTGTTCATACCATTCATCATATGTGCAGCAGAATTAGTTGCTCCCTGAGGTAATATGCACATCCTTATTAGGCCCAAAGGTGCCCTCATGGTAGTCAGCTCCCTGCTTTCCATTGCTAGTTGGAACTGATCATACCCTGAGTACAAATCTCCCATAGAATATATTGTCCTTTTGAAAATGCCTCTGCAAATTCATCTACAACTAGCCCTGTACCCACATTTCTGATTGTCACCTTATTTACAGGTTGCATATCCTGAAAAAGCATAAAGGACCGTTTTTCTTCGGAACTGTGAACCACCTGTTTGAATATGGAGCACAAGGAGGATCCAAAATACCCATCTTGATCTTTTCATTAGGCAAATCAATGAGGTTTGGAAAATGAGCCTTTGGAACTGGAATAGGCCTCAAGTTCCAAGGTACATGAGGGATAGTGAAGTTCACCATTGGAGCAACAATGGATGGATCAACACATCCTATCTCATGCACCTCAAATGCAAAAGCCTTTCCATGTTTGGCAAGCATTTCTTCAAAGCATACTCTGTCAACATCTGTCAAAATTTCCTTGCAACTTGTCTTTAACTCCTTCAAAGTATCATGTGTAAACGTATGTCCAATATTGATCGGCTCACGAAGGCTAGGTTGCAAAGCAGCTTGATCCATCTTATCCGTATAGTCTTTTGGTAGAGGTAATGCCACTGGTTTCACTTTCTTTGCCACATACTTGTTCTTGGTCTCCACTCGTACATCAACACCTTGAGCATTTTTGAAATCCTCAATGACTTTATACATTTCTATTGAGCAAACTTTCACAACCTCACCTTCATACACAAATTGCAATCCGCTAAGGACTCCAAGTCTTGCATAGTATCCACAAACGAACACTCATCAAATACTCCTGTAATGCATTCATCATTTTCTAGCAAACCATTCATCTTCAAACCTCTTCGCACACTATTTACATGTTGTCGTTCACCCCTCCTTAAGTCCTCACACTTTGTAAAAGCAATAGATCTATAGTCTATTAATCCTACAAAAGCTGAAGAAAATTTTTCCTTTGCATATACATCATGCGAGAAATTTTCTCTTCTTGTACCACTGCAATCCTGATCTACAATGGTACATGGCCAAAACCCCTCATATCCCTGTAGTCCTTGAATTCTTTTTTTTTCTTTGGCAAGGGTTGCTCTCTAAGACTTTCACGGTTCCTTTCATGGTCCACACAAACAGTAAGGAATTGTACTGCACGTTTCCCATCCCTGCTTCTTATCCTAGCATAAGCTAACCCATCATCCACTACCTTGGTTTCCATGCGAATAGCAGTGATGTATGGCTGCCCAAGGATAAGAGGGTACGTAGACATCTCCTGTACAAAGAAATTCTAGTAATCTTTCACATCCCCTATAGTCACCTTTACATTTGGACAAGCTCCGTACAACTCTCGTGATGAGTTGTTTGCTGCACGGATCATCCATCCATGATTTATATCAATTGGCGATTTTCCTTTTTGATATAAACTCTTTGACATAAGATTAATTTCTGACCCATGATCTATCAGTGCAATGTATGGCTCTTCTAAGTCTCCCACTTTCACTAGGGTCTCAGTAGTTTCTCTTGCCTAGTGACTCTTCAAGTAGTAGCTCTTGGGAGTGGTCTCGACTTCATCTTCTTCATCCAAGAAGTAAACCTGTTTTAGTCCTCCCCTAGACTTGTAGCATCCAACAATAGTTTGATCACCTTGCTCAACATAGACGTGTACTCCTTGTTTATTTAAAGTCTCTTCTTCACCCTGTACATGGATATATTCAGTAAGACACTGTCGCTTCCTCTTGATGATATCAATTATCTCTTCATGGAACTCCCTTTTCGCTATTCCAAGGACCCAATGGAAATTCCACCTTACTGTTCAAAATCTTGTCTTCTAAAACCTTTTTGAGGTATGTTTCCGCCTCTATGTCAAATTGGAGCTTGTAGGCCGGAAGCTTTGATTTGGATTTTGTTGCATCCTTATTCTTTTCATTGGAGGCTTATTGCATAGGCACTTCGGGGACAGGCATCTGTTGCAGCGAAGGTGGTCTAGGAGGCAGTGTGTCATTTTTGCCCCCACTCCTCGTTGCCCGATTGGAAGGCCCTTCATCCCCATTCTCATGCCTACATTTCTCTTCAAGAACGGTGTCATTGGCTTAACATTTGGAAATGTATGCATGCACTGACAAAGAGTCAACAGGGTCGTTCCAACCTGTTTCTAGCCGAATGCAGTCTCTAGCTTCATGTAAATCCTCTTTAGTCATTTTACCTTTCACAGCAGACTCTATTTCCCATGGCCACAATTCTCCAATCCCATTAGATGCTTCTTCTCCAACCTTGACTCCTTTCTGCTTAATAGGTTCTACCTTCAACACATAGGTGGCTTCCTCAACCATTGAGATGGAATGGATAGTAGCCATCCTCGACTAGCTTCTTCATTCCACCTTTGCCAAAGTTTGTACCCAAGCGCTTACCTGTTTCACTTAAGTGAATTTTCCCATCTTTAAAGAAAACAAGCTCCTTTGTCAAAGCATCTTTGAAACTTTCACAATCCCTCCTTCCATGGTCAATACTATCACACCATATGCATCCATTCATAAAAACTTCTCTACTTTGAGTTCGTTGCACTGTAGATTGACCTAATGGTTGCCCCTTCTCTTCTAGCCTTGTAAGCTTTAAATGCAATTCTTACATTCCCTTAACAATATCATCGAGGATGGATTTGTCACTCTTTGGAACCACAATCACAGGCTTCATGGGACTCTCGGGAACACTTGGGGCTTGACTAGGTTTGATGATCATCTTGTCTCTTCGTCATTGTTGCTTGGCTAGCAGTGAAATTGCATCTTTGACCTCATTCCCATCAGTCTTTAACCCCAATTCCACATCCTTATCTTCAAGCAGTAACTCTAACTTCTCTTGAATCTCTTTGCCTACAGCTTGCAAAAAGAGCTCTGTCTTCTCTGAGTTTAGGGTAGCCTTCTTAGTCCTTGAAAGTTGATCATAACCACATTCAAATTCCCTTAGCAGTTCGGTAGGCGAAAGTCCCTCTTTTGGCCGAACTACCCACTCTAGAAAAGTCCTCTTTGTCACCCTTTCAGAGTCTTCCATGAAATAATCTTCTATATAGGCTAATTAAAATGCTTCCCAAGTTGCCCCATGCTCATTTCTAATTCCCCTTACATGCTCTCTGATCTCGGGAACCACAGCTAGTTCAAAACTTTGCACCATCTCTGCTTCGGGCACTCAATGAAGCCTCCATCTCCTTTACATATCCACAAAGATACTTTCTTACATCTTTATCTTTAAATTGGTTCATTTTCTTCACCACAGATTGAAGCGCTTTAGTTGAGGAAAGATCCCTCCTTTCCGCAGCTTGCTGTTGCTGCATAAACACCGCAAAATCTTGAAACATTTGCATTGTGACAGGATCAAACCGAACCCCCTGTTGCTCTTGTTGCTCCATAGATTTAAAACTTTTTTTTGAGACCTTCAATGAAGCTTTTGAACCCTCAACCTATCCTACTTCACGTTGGGTTCACCAAACTTATGTCAAGAAGTACGGACTGCAGTTAGAAAAGCGCCGGCCCTTTGACTATGAGAGTTCGCAGCAAAATCAAGAAAGGCGCAGATGATTTGAAGCCAAAAAAACACTAAAAAAGAAAAAAAATCCAGCCAATGAAATATTCTCTTTGAAAAATAACTAAAATCAACTCAAAACTCTTGTGTGTGTGATGATTTGGTGTGGCCTCACTGCCGATTACACAGTTGCACTGCTCTTTCCCCCTGATAAAAACCCTACACAAACGCTTCAATTCTCCGTCGTAGCCATTTCATGGAAGCTTCATAACTTCATTATTAATTCCCAAGTGGTTATTTGAAAAGGGTAAACCCTAATTGGTGGCATCATAGCCTCGAATACAGGGTTGGAACAGCACGGGACTGCACTAGCATACCTTAGGTGCAGGCTTTGTATCGTTTCACATAGGAGATTTCAGTGCTGATATTCCTCTTCTAAAATTCTCCCTCACTTCTCATAGTCATGGCACCCTGAGTGATGTGGAATTTTGAGCCATTTTTGACCTTTTTGGGTCATTTTTGACCATTTTTTGACATTTTTAGCCCAAAAATGCCCTTTTTTGCTCGTAAAAAGCCCAAACGAGCTAGGAAAATTTCCTAAAATTATGGAAAATTCCCATTGGGATTAAATTTCATCTTGAACCTCATTGTAACACTTCAAAATCACTTTGGATGCATCTCTTCTGCCTGTGCATGAAACCTGCTATTTTTGGTTGAGATCGCCCGCATTGAACTTTCTAGGAAAAACGAACATGCCACTTCGATACACTTGACATTTGTACATTTATAAATAAAAAAAGGAATATATGTATGTGCAAAATCATGCCATAGTGCCACGCGAGGGACTCACTGTCCTCGCAAGGTATATACAGAGCTGCAATCGTGGCATCGATTTTCGCATATATCACACTATGTACATCATAGCATTTGGTCCCACATAGCAAAAGCATTGAGAGTGAAGTAGATAATTTAGCTTCACATTATGCAGGTGCCAAGGAAAAAAAATGGTTTGCCCCCAGGGATGAAGATTCTGTCTCTATGGTACGAGTTACCATATTGGCCGAGACACATGATCAATCACTTGCTCGATCCAATGCACATATTCAAGAATGTGGGTAATCTACTGTGGGACCATCTGACCGGAAAGAAAAACACTTTAGGAGCAAAGGTTGACCTTAGAAATGTGGATTGTATGGAGCAATATGGGCCGCAGACAGCATCCGATGGATCGATAAAACTCCCTAAAAGAGCCATGGATTTTGACAAACGAAAGGAGATCATGTGATCTATGCGGACCCCCACTAGCGTAATGCACTTGCTCCGAACGTGTTTCACTAAAAAAGAAAAGCTTACCGGTTTGAAGTCACACGACTGGCATAAAATGTGTCAGGTATGTTTGAAGTGGAATATATCATAGTGGGAATTGTGTAACAAATTCGTGTGTGGACTTTAATATCATTGCTAGACGTGTTTTGCAGTTTATTTTACCGGTGGCCATTGAGGGATGTTTGTCTCCTAACCTCCATAACACAATCTAGTTGGTGCAATGGATCTCACAAAAGGAGATCAATGTAGACTCCATACCATTCACCAAACTAAATGCTATGAAGGTTGTGTGCATGTTTGAGATGCTCAGCCAAAAGCCGCCGAGGTGGTGCCAGACAAGCATCAAGCTTCTACTCTTGATGGGGTGTATGTAAAAGAATCTACAAAATGAAACGGAGGACCTCTGCCTAAACGGAGAGCTCTATGCAGACATAGGGAGATATGCTTAGCTATGCGAGGATGAGAGAGAGACCTCTTAAAGACATAAACAATGTATTTGAACAATTTTGCTCAGTTTTATAATATATATATTCACATAGCTTTTTGTCCATTCCTGTCTATATGCTATACTTGAGAAATTTAAATTGTGTTTAATTTTCATTGGTTCCACTCTAGGTATGCTCCAGGTATGTTCTCACAAGCAGGTACACTCCTCGGTGTGTCGTGAAATTTTGATATGCAGACATAGCACTCCACTCCAAATGCGATGGAGACTGAGGCTGCAATTGCGAAGGAGGTGATATGTCTTTGATCATAGATGCTGCATCTATGAGCAGATATGGATCACCTCTTTCGCGATTGCAGCCTCAGTCTCCATCGCACTACAAGTTTCATCCTTTTACAAGATACGTAAAATGCACACGGGAGACAAATTCACAAGAACTTCACAGGAATCTCTCTACACAGGAATCCCTCCCCCTATATGAGTCCTCTCTCTCTCTCTCTCTCTCTCTCTACACAAGAATCCCTCTCCCTATTATCTATAGTATAGATTATAACTTGTCCATGTTTTCTTCTCCATTCAATATTAAGATTAAATGTTCCTATGTTTAATGCAGGTATGGATGATGATGAGTTTCTTTATTCTTTGTCACCCTAGCAAAGGAAGTGGTACGAGGATCTTAATCATTCTAGATCACCATCAGGTCGTTCTACTCCTTCAGTGTCTCCCTCTATTTTAGAGCATTTAGCGTGCTCCAAAGCTTCGGTGTCGACGAGACGATCTTCACACTCTTCTAGGCACCGATGCTCTAACGGTGGCGGTGGCGGTTGTTGTGTGGATGCCACCACTAATGCCTCCACACCGCCTCATGTTTGACTTGGCTCCTTACCTTCCCCTTTTTTGCCCGCTCGCACACGATCCATGGCATTGCCATATATGCCAAGTTTTGAGTGGCTATCGGCCGTTCCTAGCTACACACCACTACCTACTCCTTCGGGAGTCACCCTTGTCGACACTCCTCGCTTCAGGGCCAAGACTCCAGTGGAGACACCTCATGTACGTACCCCCATCGAGACACCGCTAGAGACTCGTGCAAAGACACCCAGGTTCACGCATCAGAGGCGAGAGGGATTGTCGTACTCCATCGACATCAGTGACGGCATCATCTTGGATGATGAAAGCAAGAAGGTGATCTCGCGCATGCGCGGTCTTTTCTCTCAGGTGTTTAGACACTACATATTAAACACTTGGAGTGAAGTGCCAAGTGAATTAAAAGACAGAGTCATCAACATGCCGCATGACGAGGTTCCCATGTCAAGTCGAGATGAGAGATTCAATGAAGACCTGATAAAGGTTTGAATGCGGAATACTGTAAGCATAAGCGTTTTGAAGTACAAAAAGCAATAAAGCATGGGTGGAGCATACCAGATTGGCTGTCCAAATAAGATTAAAGAATGAAAAGCAAGCAACACACGAGAATCCTGACAAGTGGAAGCAACAAAAGGAGGCAACCAAAGCACGCGTAGAGGCAGGGAGCTCGCACCACTTGGGGAGCGATGCATGGGCATTATTTGAGGCTGATTTTGTAAGTGTTTTTGCATTGCTTTTTAGGTTTAGTATTTACATCTATTTGTACTTTTAAATTCTAACATAATGGATTCTTGTTATGTTTTGAACAGTGGTCGATGATAGGACGTGACCCCACACCGTATGAGCGTGAGTACTCAGGCAGAAAGGGCTTAAACACCCTGATGGACATTCTGAGTTCCACGGCAGCATGGTTAGTATTAGGGTTTACTCTTTTCCATTTGTTGTATTGTTTTGTAAATTATATGTTTATACGTACAGAAAGTGTTATTGTTTTTTCTACAGAATCTGACAGATACGCTGTTTGGACACGATGAGACGTCTGATTAGACAACGTCAGTCTAGCCATAGTCAGATGGCATTAGTTTCCTTTTGTCATAGAATGTATAATGAGATGAAGTGTATATGTCTTTTTGTAACTAGTGGAAAACCATGTATATTTACTCAATAATGACAATGGTGTTTGTAACTATTACATTTGCAAAGCTTAACAATCAAGTGATTTTGCCCATGATGTGTACAATTGTGATTGATTTACTTTCATCAATTTAGTTTTTTCAGTTTGTATCTTTATTTTGCAAACATTACAATGGATGATGGAGTTAATGGTTATATTGTCTTGTGGGTGACTACTTTGGGTCTATACCTTGCACTTTTTTTCAAAGGTGAACCTCGGCTTATCCTGGATTCATTTAGGTTTACTCTATTATTGAAACATTCAATATGGTTGATGGATGAATGCCCTGCCATCCAAATTTTTTTACTCTCGGGTGTCGCTATAAGCATCGCTATATAAGGCTCTGCAACGTTTCTATGAGCGTCGCTATATGAAGCATGCAACCATCATTATATGCGTCACTATATAGCGACGCAGATAGCAACACATATAGCGACGTTCTCGTAGTGATGCTGTTAGCGACGGTCTTAGCGATACCAATGAGTATAAAAACCCAATGTATTTTCGTCGCTAAAAACAACACAAGTACACACAACCTCTTGTAGTGTCACTACAAGCGATAAGTTTAAACAAATAATTTTGTATCAACTATTTTCAGCTGTTGATATTTGTTTAGTCTCGTCTAGGCTTATGTAGTGTGAAGGTGATCAAACGTACATGACTATGGAGGAGGAGGAGGATTGGATGGAAAAATATTTATCCAAACTTTCATAAAGTCCCAATGTGGCACAATGTATATACAATAGTTTATTTTTTATTTGTAACTTTTTTAAATAGTTGATCTTCTGCTCATTAAATTGTCAAGATAAACTAAATTCAATTTCAATTTTTTTTCTGTCTACTCTTTTGAAAAGCAATTGATGTTTCATTGTTTTATGCGGGTAAAAAATAAAGGTGCTCATTTGGGCCTCCCAATTTTGGGTGGCCCAAATGAGCACCTTTATTTTTTAGTAGGCATTTAGCGATAATATACGTATTAATAGCATCGGCAAGTCACGCGGTTTAGGGTTGCTTTTAAACCACTACCGCCTTTTTTGCCACTAGTATTGCTGCGTATGCAATATTTTCTCTTCCTATTTTCCTTTGTTTTTTCACGGCAATGCTAGCGGTTGTGGAATGCTCCTCTTATAGTCAGGGCTGTTGGAGTTGGTAGTCACAACAAGAATCTTAAATTACACAAAAAAATCTAGGGAATAAGTAATAATTGCTAAACATCTTTGCAAGCATAGATAGAAAGAGCAGTCAAAAGCAGCCAGTTTAAAGAAGTTCTTGATGCGGGAAGAGGATGGGGTGTAGCAGGGTCTCTTTATTTTCCATGAGCTTATGGAGGTGATTAACATTTTGACAAATAGGTGTACGCCATGTGTGCAAGAATGGTGGTGTGTAAGAGTGGTCAAAGGATGCACTTTTTCCCCAAAAAAGGAGGTGGATAATTTTATGATTTTTGGCCTTCCATAACTCCCACATATGATCTCCGATTTGAGTGGAGATCATAGATCTGCAATCTAAGCGTCAAGATCTTTCCATAGATATGCTAAATGATATTCTTTTACCCACTATATTTTAAACTCCATTTTGGGAGAAAATTTTGAATTCAAAAAAACTAGCCGTTTTGCCTGTTTGAATTCAAAATCTTTCCTTGGATTACTTTCTTGAAACTAAATGTTTGACTTCCTTAAACTGCCAAATAAAGAGGCCCTCCTAGACCCCATTCTCTTCCTAATGATGCCCGTCACAAACTTGACGTTGTGCTACACAAAATCCTTTTTTTCCAATCTTTCTGGTTGCTGAATATCCTAAAAAAAGTTATTGCGCTTGTCATTATCTTGGTCGATATGTATGCCAAATATGGTTCACTTGAGAAAGCACACAAAGTGCTTGAGGAGATTGTTGTTGCCTCTTCGAATGCAAGATCAAGGCCAATAAGCTCTAAGCCATTTTTAACGGATGCAAAGCATTGAACTACATTAGTCGCAAGATACACACAATGATAGCGGAGCCAGTTGATGAAAAGTGCTTGAGGAGATTCTTGGTCGAAAATGTCCTCTCTTGGAACGCAATAAGACCAGAGCCAAGTGGTGTGCTTCAAAAAGCACAGAAAGTGCTTGAGGAGATTCCTGGTCAGAAATGTCCTCTCTTGGAATGCAATGTGCGCAAAATATATCATGCTTGGAATTCCCATGTTCAATATGCATGCCAATTGTGGTGTGCTTGAGAAAGCATAAAAAGTGATTGATGAGCTTCCTGTCCGGAATGCCGCCACTTGGAATGCACTGATTGTAAAATGTACACAACAAGAGCGGGCCTAGAAATCTCTAGGCTATTTTCAATGGATGGAAGCATTGGAATGCACTAGTCATGGGATGCGCACAACAAGAGCATGGCTAGAAAGATGTAGGCTATTTTCAGCTTCCTATATATTTGGAGTGTGGACTCTTGGAATGCATTAATAGCAGGATTTGTCCCACAAGAGAACGAACTAGTTTGTTTTGAGTAGATGTAATCACCTACATATGCATCTTGAAGACATGTTCCGCAAAATGATAATATGGACACAAAAATTCACTATTACATTGTTAGTTGAAAAAAGATACCGTGCCCATATTAGCTAGCTAGTAGGGCGATGGAACAAAGGGATGTTAAAGGAGGTAGTGGTAGCAAGGATGTGTGGTGCAAATGGATACAAGCTGCTCCATGACAAAAATCCAAAAAAGAAGCAATAATCGCTACACTCTTTGCAAGCGAGGATAGGAAGAGCAATCAAAAGCAGCAAGATTAAAGAAATACTTGATGACCTTTGCAAACTTGACGTCGTGATACACAAAGTCATTTTTTCCAATCTTCATCGTTGCTAAATATCCTAAAAAAAGATATCGTGCTTGTCATTATCTTGGTCATTATATATGCCAAATATTGTGCACTTGGGAAAACGCAAAAAGTGCTTGAGGAGCTTATTGTTGCCTCTTCGAATGCATTGATTGGGAGAAGTACAAGAGTAGGGCCAATAATCCTAGGTTGTTTTCAGCATATGCAAAGCAGTGAAATGCATCGGTCGCCAGATACGCACAACAGGAGAGGAGTCAGTTGGAGAATGTGTGCAACAAGAGCAGCACCAGAGGGCGTTGAAAAAAGATGTCGTGTTTGGCATTGTCTTGTTTGATATGTATGCCAAATGTGGTGCGCTTCAGAAAGCACAAAAAGCGCTTGAGGAGCTTATTGGTCTAAAATGTCGCCAATTAGAATTATGCAATGATTGCGAGATGTGCGAAACAAGAGCAGCGCCAAAGTCAAGAGTTTGGACTCTTCGAATGCAGTGATTGTAGGATTCGCCACATGAGAAAGCTCTAGTCTGTTTTCAATATAGATGCAATCACCTATGCATGCATCTTGAAGGCATGTGACTCTACGCACAACAGGAGCATGGCCAGAAAGATGTCATCCTTGGCATTGCCTTGTTCATTCAAGCCCCTAGATTCTCTTATGGAACCTGAGTTTATAGAGGGGATATGACTTGCGAATACCTTTTGTAAGAGATGTTTGAGACTCATTCACACGATGCCTCTCTAACGTCGAGCGGATCATGAATTGAATAGATATTTAAGGCAAAGCAAGGGTGAGAATTTTATAAAAGAGAAGTTGAGAAGATGGTGAAGATGCCGAGCTTCTGCAGCGTTTGGCTTTTGATAGTGGTAGCGTTAATATGGAGGGCGGCGTAGAGGCTGCTAGGGAGGGGCCTGCAGAGTTAATGGGCCCTAATTACAACCATTCTCTGCATCATCATAATCATCACCGCTATGCGAGGGAAGACTTCGTATCGGACGTTTCGTGCATCACGGTATTCCAGATCGATCGGGAGGATTTTGGGATGGACTTCACGCAACCTGAAGTGACTGTGGGGGCCGTTCGCGTGTTGTGCGGCGGCTGCAGCGTCAGCAACGTCGGGCTTGCATGCTCGGGGCCCGAATGGACGCAAGACCTCCTGACGGGCGACCGATCTAGCCTCCGCGTAGAGCGCAATGGCCAGTGTCTGGTGGCCTCCGGCCACACGCTCAGCCCCAACTCGACCACCGCTTTCATCTACATGCACTCTCGCCTCCCTCTCTCCCCTCTCTCCGCCACCTTCCATTGCCCTGGCCAAGCCTCGGTATCGTCCCTCTCTTCGCCAGCGCCTTCTCCGCTAGCCACGTACTGAGCTTCATTTGTTCTCTTCCACCTTTCTCAATTTAACTAGTTATGTATGATCATCTATAGAATACAATAGGACACATGAAAATTGATATGTTAATCTATAGAATACAATAGGACACATGAAAATTGACATTTAACATATGAAAGAAGAAGAAGCATGACTATTTTGGCAATGTTGGCACTGGCACTGTGTGAAAAACATATATACATTTGAGCAATGCTTTTGTTTTTTTGCGCTGAAAAAACATATGTATTTGTTGTGAATTTTGCAAATGTGTTATGGGAACAATAATTAAGGAAAGAGAGAGAAATTGGTTTTTGGTTTTTTTTTTTAAATGAGAGGATCCAAAATTGTTTTAAATGTAAAAGAATAGAGATTGATATGAGTTTTTTAATAATGAATGAACAAAACTACTTGATAGAAATTTTGCAAATGGTTTTTGTGCACAATAATTGAGGAAAAAGAGAGAAAAAGGATGTTGTGTTAGCAGACAAGATATCAGATTTCATTGAGACGTGCACGAAAATGACAAAGATAATTTAGATCTTTCTTTTTTGTTTCAAGAACATGTATTTCTTGCAGTGAGGAGGATGAGCTCGTAGAATATTATATCCAAATGAACTTGTACTACTATGTGTACTGATAAATGTTTTTTCTAGTACATGTACTACATGTAAATTTTTGGAGACGGAAAGTATGTCAAAAATAAAGTTTTCTTCGGATGGCTCGTAGCGAAATAACTTCGGATCGCATTTTTGAAGGTGTTTGTCGAGTGTGATCTGCTTTTCGTCTTTTAAAATTGTTTGTGACACCTATGTACTTTCGTCCGTTTTGGCGGCATGTGATGGAATAGACGGTGTATTCGACGTCCGTTGTTTTTTGCTCGGTTGATTTTCGTGTTCGAGAAGCCGAACTCGAGTCTAGTTGTCCTGTTCAGAACAGCAAAAGCAGAAAAAAAAAGAAACAGGATTAGTGCAAGATTGCATGTTGAAACTTGAGAATATTAAACTAAGTAATCGAGCGGGATATTTCTTGACTTTTTTTCATGGTGATGTTACCTGTGGGTGGGTTGTCGATGGTGATGAAAGCATACGGATCGTCACTTCCAAATCGTGCTTTGTAAACATCCTTGTTGTGTTGCCATGTCAGCTTTTGCTCTGTAATTGATGGTGGCTCGTCATTGCACTGTCTCTTGAATCTTGCGAAGATCTCACTTGCGTCATTGTTCGTTATATCTTAGAGGTCCTCGAGCGCGACATCGTAGCCATAGTGCAACATCTCAAGAATGTGGGGCTTTATTGGTGTCTTCAATTAAAGCAAACGATTACCGTCCTCGACTCTCATGAGATCCTCGGACACGTCAGTCTCTATAAATAGTTTGCAAATCATCTCTTTCATTAGACCTAGAAAAAAAGAGTATTAGAAGGGACAAACAAAAAAAATTTCCTTATAACAAAAACATGTTTTTACTGTTTATTGTAGATAGCAAAGCAATGAGAAGAAGAAAAAAAGATAAAATTGTGTTGAGAGAAAAGGAGAGAGCACCGAAGTAGAACCCCAAAGTGTGAAGAATACACACATGAGATGATGTATATATAGAGGGGACCTGGGTGCCATATATAGAGAAGCCATATATTGAGTAGCTTCACATATAAGCTCAACACCCCCGCTCAAATAAGGGTCCCTAACTGTGGATGAAAAAACCCTTGGGGGATCAAGGGAAAAACCCACAGCTCTATATACACCCACCGTTATATTATAAAAATCATTGAATATACAAATGTTTACGAGGAGCTACATCACTCCTTTTACAATGAATGTTTTATGAGGAGTTACATTACTCCTATCCTATCAATACAATAATGAATACAAAGGTTCAATAAAGAGGTGTAAAAGCTATCGATTAGCTTGTAATCAAAAGTGTCTCCGTGAATCTGCTGTGTAGCTTGTCATCAATATCGCATCACCAAACATGTCTTCATGTTGTCATCAATATGGCATCACCAAACATATCTTCATAAATCTTTTATTGTCACCAAGTTTGTCTTCATAAAATCAATTCTTTGATCAATCCTACATAGATCATAGACTCCAAAAAAAACATGTCATGAAAATTATTAGCATCGTTAATGAAATAATTACGTTCACAATGCCATAAGAGATGGTTCGCAACGCCACTCTTTTGACGACATATATACGCACGACAACATATGGTACATAAAGTATAAACATAAAAGTACAAAATGTGTGATTACGTGATACAAATGATATGTGTATATACTACGTAAAACAACATTTATCAATGTAGTGATCAATGAATACCATCAAAGTATTAACAAAATATCATCATTATATCAATAAAAATGAATAAATGATCATGGTATCAACGAAAAGCATCATGATATCACCGAGAATAATCATTGTATCAACGAAACAACATCATGGCATCACCGAGAATAACCATGGTATCAACGAAACATCATCATGGCATCACCGAGAATAACCATGGTATCAACGAAACAATATTATGGTATCACCGAGAATAACCATGGTATCAACAAAACATCATCATGGTATCAACAAAAATCACCATGGAATCAACGAAATATCATCATGGAATCACCGAGAATAACCATGGTATCAACGAAATATCATCATGGCACCACCGAGAATAACCATGTTATCAATGACATATCATCATGGTATCAACGAAAATCACCATGACCAAAGTATTAACAAAACATCATCATGGTAACATCAAAATCACTATGGTATCAATGAGAAATTATCAATAAAACGACGTAAACTATATCTCTAAAAGAATAATTATACGAGAATCAATGAACGAGTATATCATATAACAAAAGATCATGTACCAACAGTAGCTCGATAGAATTTGGACGATCATCAACGGCTCGACTGAATCGGAACGATGTGTAACTGGCTTCTGCAGCAAAGTTACGTCAGTAACAAATATATGATTGATGAAGAAAAATATAATTGAGAAGTTTTCAATTATGAGAAAAATCAAAAGCAAAAAGTAAAATTTTGATTTTCAAACATATTCGCAGTCCGAGACGATAATCCAAAATCGGTGCAGAATCTAGAGAAACTTTCTTCTGCAAAGTTATAGACCACATCGATTCCAATCCCCATCGCGGGTAGTTTCTTCTGCAAAGTTATAGAACACACCGATTCCGGTCTCTCACGCGGGTAGTTTCTGCAAAATCGTTTTCAATAAGCAGAAAAATAAAAAACAAAAAACGGAAATTGCTTTTTAGGTATGTACGCAGTCCGCGAACGATAACTCAAAATTGGTGCAGAATTTAAAAATATTTTCTTCTGCAAAGTTTTAGACCACATCGATTCCGGTCTCTTGAGCGAGTAGTTTCTGCAAAATCGTTTTCAACAAGCAGAAAAATCAAAAACAAATAACGAAAATTGTTTTTCAGGTATGTACGCAGTCCGCGAACGATAACTCAAAATCGGTGCAAAATTTGAAAACACTTTCTTCTGCAAAGTTGTAGACCACATCGATTCCGATCTTTTTCGCGAGTAGTTTCTGCAAAATCGTTTTCAATTAGCAAAAAAATCAAAAAACAAAAAGCAAAAGCTTCTTTTCAGGTATATACGCAGTCCGCGAACGATAACTCAAAATTCGTGCAGAATTTGAAAAAACTTCCTTCTGCAAAGTTGTAGACCACATCGATTCCGGTCTCTCTCATGGGTTGTTTCTGCAAAATCGTTTCCAATTAGCACAAAAATCAAAAACAAAAAGCGGAAGTTGCTTTTCAGGTATGTACGCAGTCCGCGAACAATAACTCAAAATCCGTGCAGAATTTGAAAAAACTTCCTTCTGCAAAGTTGTAGACCACATCGATTCCGGTCTGTGTAGCGCGTAGTTTCTGCAAAATCGTTTCCAATTAGCACAAAAATCAAAAACAAAACGCAAAAGCTGTTTTTCAGGTATGTACGCAGTCCGTGAACGATAACTCAAAATCGGTGCAGAATTTCAAAAAACTTCCTTCTACAAAGTTATAGACCACATCGGTTCCGATCCCTCAAGCGGGTAGTTTCTGCAAAATCGATTTTTATCAGGAGAAAAATCGAAAACAAAAACGTACTGCTCTGATACCATGTTGAGAGAAAAGGAGAGAGCACAGAAGTAGAACCCCAAAGTGTGTAGAATACACACATGGGATGATGTATATATAGAGGGGACGTGGGTGCCATATATAGAGAAGCCATATATTGAGTAGCTTCATATATAAGCTCAACAAATTGTATGTGTGTAGAGCTAACATGTGGCTCTTTTGATACCCATGCTCTTGTTTGGTTCGCTGCTTTACGGATCTGTCTATTAACAATCACAACTCTGCATAGGTTGCAAAACCTTGATGTAAGTGTCCGGGCGGCAACCTGCCAGGTTAAGCAGGTGCATTTGCCTCTCTATTGGATACTAACGTGGTTCGATTTGGGGGTTTTTCTTCGAGGCAATGTTTTGCTTGGAAAGGGAAGCAAGTCTCTGCAACGTTATACAAATGCGATTAGTATTTTGTGTACATTGAAGGAACATAATGTGATATGTTTTATAGAGCAGTATACTTGTGAATTGCTCATTTGATTCTCTTCATTATCTATGTCGCCTGCAATGGTGACATGATTAGAGTTCATACTAAAAAAACCAATTGTAGAAAGTGTTCATAAGAATCGAGACAAAAGTAGAGCGCAAGACAATGCTACAAAGAGGGGAGTGCAAGTTAATGACAGTCTTGAAAGATCAACATGGAAGAACTCTTGAGACATCAGTTACATATTTATAGATTATTTGTTGCACAAATGCTAAAAAACAAAGTCATATGAAAAGTTTACGAACTATTAGAATACATGATAAACTAGCCACCAAAACTTTCCTAATGAGTTCCATGTATAATATAAAGTGGAACAGAGCGATATCAGGAGTCTGTAGATTGAGAATTCGAAGATTTCGACGATCTGTGATTCACGATAACATGACGTATGCAAGACCTAGTGCAAATGTATCTCTGAAGATAAGAAAAACTTTGGTAGAAATTGTTGCACCCTATGCCTTGTGTCCAGTCATGGCATATGCAAGTGCCAAGGGGAATGTGGATTTGTGAAACCATGTGCCATTGACTGAAGTTTGTTTATGCTTTGTTCAACAAAGTGCCATCTTTTCACTGGTACAATGAATGAGAACAACGATACATATAATTTGACCTTTGTTGTTATGTGTTATGGTGTCAATAGTACATGTTGCACCGTTTGCTACACCGATTGTTAAGTTGATGTTTTCAGTGATCATGCAACGAGCCCCAATCGCGATTGAGTCCAACTCGTGAACTTAGGGTCTAGGAGCCATTGCTGAAGTACATTTATGTTACCCACGTTCGTCTTTAGGTCACCTTTTGTAATGTCAGTTTGATTGTACAACTTATTCAAGGCAAGGTTGTTGTAGTGTTGGACGTCTAATCTATGAGTGAAAATTATTGTATGGAGTCATTGATGTAGTCATGCACATATAATGCATGCTAGCAAGGTACAATTGATCTCATCTGTGGTTGGTCTTTTTTCACGAATAATGGTCAAGAATTGAAGGAGTTCAGGGTCCGTTGCATGTCGTGTGGAGCATGACATCTTGTAGAAAGTTGCATGTAGCCATTGCACCGAGCTTGTGATATGGAATCCTTCACAAAGGTCCCGTGCGTGATTACAAATTGGGGGCAACTGTGCAAGGTCACCAAGAAAGAGAATACATTTGTGGTTGAAGGGATCTGTCAATGTACAATATGTCTTTGATAAGGTCAAAAGTGGTCCGTGTTAACATAGACAGCTCGTTTATGATTATAATATCTGCTTCTTTTATATCCAAATATCGCTCGTCGATTTCGTGAATAGGGAGGGAATCCTATCGATTCCTTGTTGGTATCTTGAACTGATAATGGAATGTAGATGAAATGCTGCTAAGTCTTGTTGCTACAACTCCGGTCGATGCAGCAAGTATGACACTCATGTTTCGTCTGACGTGCTCATATGTCAAATATCTGATAAGATGTGTTTTTCCGCTCCTTGGTGTCCTCGTGATGACATGCAAGCCATTCTTGGCATTCAACAATTTGTTGTATATATTTAACTGTTCCGTTGTGAGTTCCAAGTCATTGACATTAGCGAAATCCTTCAATATGGCTAGTGACTTTACTCGATGGTGATCCATGTCTGGATCATTATCTGTTGAAGATGTAATTGTTTCATTTGCTCTTTGCAATGCAGTTTTCTGAAGTATCATATGGACAAGCTGATCAGTTTGTTCATTGACTAGCATGTTTCTTTGTGTGTAGTATGTACTCTGTAATGTACATCTCCAAGTCCTCGTTGCTTTGGATCAGATCCCTTGCCTGACACTCTACGAAGTAAGAGCCCATTGTATTATTAGCGGATAGAAGCTCTGTCTCTCTTTAGAAGCATACATGACGTAGCAAGATGGTATAGAAGAAGGCTTCTGTGTGGTGTCCTAGGTGGTATTTGCTGAATCTGACCAATCTTTTCTGATGTTTAATGGCATTGCCATAGTTGTCCAGCAAAGGTGTAGATTGTGCACTTTGTCGACGTTTTTCGACAATGTGGTTTTTGTGGTACTCAAATAATGTCAAGGTTTCAAGGGTGGTTGGTCTAGCACAATACAAATCAACAGGGTGCATCATAACATTGTGTGATTTGGACATGATATGTTGTCTGAGTTCTGGAGGCGACGAATCTATGTAGAATACAACGTCGCTTTTTGTTATGATTGGAATCTTTAAGCAGTTCAACGTAGCTTCTGTGGTAGAAATTGGCTTAGTCAAAAGAGCAGCAGCTATCAGTTGTAGTTTAATCTTGTCGAGTCCTTCCAAACCCAAATTTGTGCGTGCTTCTGCAGATATGTTCAATGGTCCAATATCTTCAGTCTTCATTGTGTACTTGAGTAGAGAATACCACAAAGATGAACTTGTGACACGTTGGATATTCATATGACCGCCCCAAAGTAGAAGAACAGTTGAATGGTATGGAACCACATTTTGATCATTGTGAGTTGGTGGATAGTACATCCACTTCAAGGAATGGGAATCTAGAGATGGACAAGGATTTGGTTGAATGTCGTATGGAGATCCGTACTTTCATTTGCCATTGTGGCTGTGCACGTGACATGCATCGCGACATTTCTTAAGGACGAGCTCACGAATTGTGCTTACATGCATTTCATCAGCAAGTGAAATAGGAATATGAGCAGAAATCTCTGATGTTGTTTGCTCGATGTCGTTCTCATCCACCCATAGGATGACATGGGTATGAAGGGATCCTCTGTTTTGGATCTCATACCGTACAAGGTGGTGATGAATTCGGCCTAGGATATAGCTTCCTTGTAAGATATATTTATTCATGAGATGTTTTAATCGATTGTGAAAGAGCAATGCACATTCAACTAGAAAATCTTTCCAAGAGAACTCCGCGTTGAATGTCCGAGCTATCCTCTCGATTGTACGGATTTCAGTCCATTTTGTGGCGGTCACTTCATCAACTGTTAAAGTAATGAATATGTTTGGCAAACCCCATGCATTAGCCTTGCTGATCAAATCCTTTAATGAACTTCTATGCTAGGATGGACTGCCAACAATTGACACTGGGAGGTTGAAGCGAAATATGTTCCTTATGGCTTCCTCATCGTTTTCATTCTTGTGTGCTTTTTTGTACTTGTCGATATCTCTTTGTATAATGGTGGTTGTTGTAATGTTTGCGATAAAAACTATCTACTTTAGCTCGTACATTAGCAGGAGGTATGCTTGTACATTGTATACAAAGAGAATAGGCTGTGGATTCTCATTCGAATGTAGTCACTAAATCGAATCTGTCCATTGTCCATAAGGAAAGAAGAACGGAAAAAGAGCTGACTCTATTGTGAAGTCTTTGAAATCTGATATCCGGGTTGGCAAGCCATTGTACATGAAGAAAGCAACACAACTGAGAAGCATATCTCCGTTGCGGAGCTGTATGAAACCAAACTAATGCGTGTCGTATGTGGTATATGCGTCTCGTCTTAATGGCTCAGCCAATGTTTCCAAACTTAAGAAGCTGTTTTCATTCTGGGCTTGCTCCATCAAGTCAAAGGGTTGTACCTCTGAATGACGACGGATCATTTCTCCTAGAACCTCTTCAGACAGTATGCACAATCCTATTCTTTTGTGTGGTCGTTTGGCCATGCGCTTATATCTCTGCAATATGGGATTGTTCTTGATATTGAAAGCCAGGACATCTGAAATGGTTGAGGTGAATAGCTCATGACTTGTAGAGTGTAGACTAGCAGCACTTCACCAAGATATTAGTGGGTTATCTAGCAATAACCTCCGCTCTAGTGATCCTCGTGCTATTGCATGTGTAGTTTTTGTCACACTAATCGATACATCTATAATGCTAAGCAATTGTGTGTGTATCTGTCGAGCAGAGAGAATACACTCTATGTAGTCAAGTGCATGAATGGCAATATATCTTTGATGGGAATTAGTTGTTTTACAAGAAGTACAAGTCGTCCATGAGTATTTGGCTTCTACATGTTCCAAAGCGCTCAACAATAATACTGAAGTGAGTGCAGCGGGACTCTCTATTTCATTTGTCTCATGGCCTCATTTGTCGTTGTACATGAGGTTTGTCGCCGTGCAAGAAGGACACAGTTCTAGATTGTGAGCGAGGATGTCACATTGCATGATCCAATTTTTATATAATGGAATAATTTCAAACCATGACCTAGCATATGGATGGTGAGCTACTTTCAACTTGTTGCGGTTCATTTCCTGGCATCATGACGCTTGGGCAGTAACCTTGTAGGTCTTGATAACTTCATATTGATACCTACTATGGGAGAAATGAGGACAAATATAGTATGGCATGAATTTTTTAGGTCAAAATAAAGTTGCAAAAAGTGGATTTACGATTGCAATATACTACATGTGTTTACTACTCAAAGATTTGTAGGTATAATTAATATATATAGGTGTTGGTCGACATCGATTGTATAGTTATGCAAGTAGTATGCAAGTAAACCCAAATGAAGGAATCAAGCTACAAAATTCTAAAACAAGCAAATCGATAAAGCATCAATGAATTTCAATTTGAAATGAAGTGCTTCACTGACCTGAAATGTGGTACAGATGTTTTCGGATTGTCCAAGCTACACGCTGAATCTTTGGCTCAAGATAGAGAAAAGAAATGTGAATAGCTAAACATTTCATCCTACACTGAAGCGCCATAAAATGAAGATGCTAAGTATACAATGCACGGCATGCAGAAGTGCCATACGAAAGTATGGTGGAGAGTTGGCATTGTGGTCTCTCCAAAAGTTATAAGAAACGGAAGTTGTGCCCTGCCCCATAGCGTTTATGTGTTGCGCCAAGCAAATGCATAGTCATGGGGAGTTGGATGGAGATAACGAACCTTGCAGTGTAATCCCTAGATAGAGTTACGCTTGTGCAATCCAAATGTCCAGTGTTGTGAGTAAATGTTCTCTCTGCAGGACACAAAATACGCATGAAAATAAATACAGGGCATGCAAGGAAAAACAAGACACTGTCATCGTTTGCCTCATCGGCATGTTGGAATCGACCTTTTTTTTCACGGGTCAGACTTACCTACGTCTACCTTAACATTCGAAATTGTCCCATCCCCATGATGAACAATATCTTTTTCATTTTGTTTTGTCCTTCGCTATATAACTATCCGTGTACCTACATTGTTTGCTTTTTGGCTTGTGGGAGTTGAAGAGGTACACTCTTCCCTTTCCTTCTTTTTTCCCCTTTGCACGTTTCTTGTCCTTATCTAGTATCTTTGAATCTTCTTGTAGAGGTGAGTGCACTATGATGTATGAGTATGACGAGGAAGCAAGCCTTTTAAGATTTGAAACACAATATGTCAAGTATGTGAAAGGTGAGGCTCATTTTGACACAATTTGCTCCATTTTGGCTGGTTTTACGATTTTTGCAGAACTTTGGATGCATGTCAATTTGATGCAATGATGAAGGATTTTGGGGACTTGTGGTTCAAAACTAGAGATTGGATTGAATTTCTCAAGATTGGGATAGACATGATGGGTATGAGTTAAGCTCGAATAAACATAAACAGATACGGGCATGAATCTCTCTCTCTCTCTCTCTCTCTCTCTCTCTCTCTCTCTCTCTCTCTCTCTCTCTCTCTCTCTCTCTCTCTACTGAAATAGAAGACATCATATTTCAATCGATGTCTAGACGTTGCCATAATTGGGAAAGGAGTCAACAGTAAATAGATACAAGCATGAATCTCCCTCTCTCTCTCTCTCTCTCTCATGGTAAAGGTCCGTTCTAGTGCTATTGAAACAAAAGATATCAGATTTAAATCGATGATCATTTGGCATAATCAGGAATCGAGTCAACAGTAATAGACAAGGGCATGAATCTCTCTCTCTCTCTCTCTCTCTCTCTCTCTCTCTCTATCTCTCTCTCTCTCTCTTTCTCTCTCTCTCTCTCTCTCTCTCTCATGGCATCGGTCTGTTCTAGTCCTACTCAAATAGAAGATATCAGATTTGAATCGATGATAAGTTGGCATAATCCTTTGTCTCCTCTCTGTCTCGCAAAGGTCTATTCTGGTACTATTGAAACAGAAGATATCAGATTTCAATCCATGATCATTTGTCATAATCTGGAATCGAGTCAACAGTAATAGACATGAGCATGAATCTCTCTCTCTCTCTCTCTCTCTCTCTCTCTCTCTCTCTCTCTCTCATGGCATCAGTCTATTCTAGTCCTACTAAAATAGAAGATATCAGATTTGAATCAATGTTCAATTAGCATAATCCTATCTCTTCTCTCTCTCTCTCTCTCTCTCTCTCTCTCTCTCTCTCATGGCATTGGTCTGTTCTAGTCCTACTAAAATAGAAGATACCATATTTGAATCGATGTTCACTTGGCATAATCCTATCTCATTTCTTCTCTTTCTCTCTCTCTCTCTCTCTCTCTCTCTCTCTTCCCCCCCCCCCCCCCCTATCCCCATGGCACATGTCTATTCCACTACTACTAAAACAGAAGACATAATATATAGGCATGAATCTCTCTCTCTCTCTCTCTCTCTCTCTCTCTCTCTCTCTCTCTCTCTCTCTCTCTCTCATGGCACAAGTTGGCATGCACTACTCCACTTATAGCGATCTCCTCCACCATGTGAACCAAGAGGTGGATTTGACTAAGAAGGACCAATCGAGGAAATGCATTCTCAATGGCACACACAATTTTTGTTGCAAGTGTTTGACCAGCATGGATAGCATCTATTTCAATTTCCTTAAAGCTCACAAATCTGCAAGAAAACACACAAGAATACACTGAGTGATTGTTGAGGTTATTGTGTACATAAAAAAAGTGTAGTTGAGTGGAGTCTTGTGGTGTGCCCTACTAGATCTCTAAGTTTCAAAATAGCATCCCTGACTTTCTTGTCTCGACATATACACATACTCCTCACTGGCAGAATGAACTACAATGTAAATTACAGGAAGGAAAGTGAGAGAAAGTCATACACACAAATCATATGTGCCCTAAAAAACAAACAATTGAGAGAATAGAGAAATGGATATTACCTGAAGAATCTTGTTCCAATCATGGGACTTCAACCCATACAATTGAACGCTTCCACATTTCTTTGATATTGTGAAAGATCCGTTTAGCCACCTCATGCATCCTTTTGGTGTGTGAATAGACGCAATGGTACACTTAGCTTTGTCCAATTCTTCTTTGGCTAGCATCCATGGCGCTTTAGGAAGCACAATATTCCCATTGGGGGCACGGCGTGGAGTAGCAAAGGTGGAGAGAGGTTTCAAGACCCTCAAATCCTCCTCCACCCCAATGAGTCCTTCTTGCCAATAATGTGGTCCCCTCAGGGTGTGGGCTACATTCATGAATATGTGAGTGGGATCCAAGAGGTATTGTTGTTGGAATTAGGGTTGCAGAGAAACACACATAGCTTGGAGAATACAAAGGAAGCTCAAGGCACACAATAGAGAGTGTGTTGACATAGGTTTCCGATTTAGTTTTTATACTACACTTAGATTTTAGGTTTAGATTTAATATTAGAGATTTGGGGTTAGGTTTAGGATCTAACTCAAGATTTAAGGTTTAGAGTTAAAGAAGAGGCCCAACCATCTCTTTCTTTTTTGTAGAGCTTATCAGTGTTTGAGGCTAGTTAGCTTCAGAATGTTCAAAGGGTAGGCAACAATAGTAGTTGTTGAAAGCGTTCTCCTTCTGTTGAGCTTGAGTGATGGAAGAGGAAAGTGGATAACTCAGGACTTTCACAACATATCAAGTTGGCATGTGCATGCATGTTTGAGAGAGAGAGATTAGGTTAGATATAAGATTAGATTTTGGATTTAGTTTTTATATTAAAATTTAGCTTCAGGATTACGGTTTAAATGTAGAGTTACGTTTATGGTAATCCCTCTCTTCCTCTCCACGGATACGGCAGTAAGTTGGAAAGCTTTCAACGACATGATACTCAAAATGGAGGCAGACATTTAATGTGCACAGTAATCCCTCAAACAAGGAGCTGCTATGAAGAGATGTTAAGATGCTGTGAATTTCTACAAATGAACAAGATGGAAAGGGGTTTTGTCCACTACATGCATTGTCATGTAGAGATGGGTGTGTAGATTTTGTGTATCCACAAATATAGGCATTGACCAATAAAGACGAGATTATAACCTGGTGGTTCTAATCTTTGCGCACCTCTAGACCGAGGTGTATAGGGCTCGAACATGGCTAGAGCATGTGAGGTACTTTACAGTGTGATCTATGGTTTCTTGATTGAGGGAGATTACGAGAGAGATAGATAAGAGATAGAGAATGCCAATAGAAGATTAAATCTAAATTCAGGTTATAAGATTTTTACATTCTTTTTGAGTAGTGACAATGATGTGGGGCCGTCAAACCAAAACGCCTATCTCTGAACAAGGATCTTATGTCCTTGTAATCAGTGCAAACATGCTCTACGACAGAGAAGACACGTTTCTTTGCAGCACATTTGCAAGTTAGGCGAGTTTGATTCGTCTATTATATATCAAGTTGTTGCCAATTACAAATCGTTGGACTCTAACATTGGCCAACATGCAGCAATCTTGCAGTCCAATAGACGTGTTGGCAGGCGCTTTGGTCAAGCAGCATACGTGAGGCCACAAGATGTAGCCTTTGACAGATCGAAGGGTGATCATGCAGACCACATTCATAACAAGGCTATGTTTGAGCCTGAGATCAATGAATTGATGGAGACGATCATGGACTCATAAAGGCTTATCTATGATGACATGAAAAGTGAAGCCAATACGCCATTGTATAGTGGAGCACGTGTGTCTAGATTGAAGGTGCTCCTGGTTCTTCTCAACATGCAGGCAAAGTTTGGAGAGAGTGACACTAGCGTCATAGCACTTTTCAAGTGATCTATTACAATGTGTTTACTTCAATACAAAACTCTAAATGTATAATGATCCGATAGATTAGTTACACACGTGTACTACATTTTTTTGCTATGTAGATTTCTCAAAGAGCACATAGAGCCAGCTGATAATGTGATGCCATATTTCATAGAGTAAGCAATAAATATCTTGCAAAACTTGGGGATGGATTAGAATTCTGTTCATGCTTGTCTTAACAACTTCATTCTTTTTAGAGGGGAATACATAGACATGGAGAAGTGTTTGAATGTGACTTCAAGAGATATCGAGTAGATCTCCATGCACAAAAAAATCCACAGAAGGTTTTGTGACACTTTCCTCTGCTGCCTCACATCAAACATTTCTTTGAATGTAAGTCCATGGCTGCCCTAGCATCATGGCATAAGGAGAATAGATCTTCAGATGGTATGCTATGGATTCCTGCAGATTGTGTGGCTTGGAATCATATAGATGACACATGGCCGAATTTTGCCAGAGAAGCTCAAAATTTACGCCTTCGCCTGTCTATGATGGCGTAAATACATTTTCTTTTGACCTCAACATCTTATAGTGTATGGCCAATTGTCATTGTCAACTACAATATTCCCCCGTGGTGGACTACCAAGAAGGGGGACTTTTTTCTAAGCTTGATTGTGCTAGGGCGGTATAAAGTGAAGAATATGGATGTGTATCTTCGTACACTATTGGAAGAGCTACAACAATTGTGGATTGGCATATAAGTGACAACACACAGGTCAACGCAATGCTTTGATTAGAAGCATTTTAATGTGGACCATGCATGACTATCTCCGACTAACAGAATGCTCAGGTGATATATACTCAAACTCAAACACTATAAATCTTTTTTTTTCTCAAGCTTATCTATTGTCATGTGTATACATGTAGGGCTTCCAAACAAGTGGATATAGAGCATTTGTCACATGTGGACCTAGACTTAATGCATGTCGGGTGCCCTCACTAAAGAAGCCAATCTATAAAGGTCATCAAGTGCATCTTTGAGAGAATCACGAGTTACGCGATGGTTTTTTGGGAAAAGAGCCACCGAGGATGTCTGCGCGAGCATGGTTAGAGAAAAAGGAGATGTGTGATGACGGTTTTCCCCCAGGGATGAAGAGAATCTCTCTATGGTACGAATAACCATGTTGGGCCACGCTCATGATCAATCACTTGCTCAATCCAATGCACATATTCAAGAATGTGGGTAATCTATTGTGAGACCATCTCATTGGCAATAAAGATACTATGGAGCAATGTGGATCGTATGGAGCAATACTGGCTGCAGAGACAACACTTGATGGATCAATAGAACTCCCTAAAGCACCATGGATTTTGAGAGGAGGCCAAGAACAAGAAGTAAAAGAGATCATTCGATCCGTGTGGACACCCGCTTGCGTAATGCACTCGCTCCGAATATGTTTCACAAAAGAAGGGAAGCTTACTCGCTTGAAGTCACACGGCTGGCATAAAATGTATCAGGTATGTTTAAGTGGAATATGTTATAGTGGAAATTGTGTAGCATATCTGTGTGTGGACTTTAATACCATTGCTAGATATATTTTTCAATTTATTTTATCGATGGCCATTGAGGGATGTTTGTCTCCTGACGTCCACACCACAATCTACAAAATTGTGAAGTTGGTGCAATGGATCTCCAAAAAGGAGATTCATGTAGGCTCCAAACAATCCTCCAAACTAAATGATGCGGAGGTTGTATGCATGTTTGAGAAACACTTTCCTACTACCATGCTAACCATTCAAGTGCATCTTCTTGTTCACATGCCTGATGAGCTAGAAATAGTATATACAATGCATTCTAGATGGATGTTCTCTTTAGAAAGTTTCATGAAAATGCTCAAGAGAAGACACTTTTTTACTACCCAAGCATTGTGAAAAAGTAAGTCTGTAAATATTTAACATCCAATTTTAGAGGACTGGTGGTCTGGAAGCACTCATGTAAGTTATATGGCTCTTGCAGGTGGTATTTCATCCTACAAAGTCTACACCAAACTGGTGCTATGTCATAGAGGTAGCCCCTGGTAGTGCACAGACGTACGAGGGATACAACGTGCCAATGACAACAACATCAGTGGGGAGGAGATTGGAGACGATGTTGATTTGGAAGCCGTTGAGGTAGTGCCAGACAAGCCTGGCGCTGCTACTCTCTATGTGATGCATGCAGAGGACCTACAAAATGAAACGGAGGACATCTGCCTAAATGGAGAGCTCTATATAGACATAGGGTGTTATGCTGAGTTATGTGAGGATGAAAGAGAGACCTCTTAAATCCATAAACATTGTATCTAAGAAATTTTTCTCCTTTTTATAATAAGTATTGTATTCACGTGGAGTTTTCTCCATTCTTCTCTATATGCTATACATCTGAAATTCAAAGTGTGATTAATCAAATTATAACTTGTTCAGATTTTCTTCTCCATTCATCATTAAGATTTAATGTTAGTGTATTCAATGCAGGTATGGAGGATGATCCATTTCTTTCTTCCTTGGACCCCAAGCAGAGGAGGTGGTATGAGGAGCGTCATCGCTCTAGAGCACCAAGATGTTGTTCCACTCCTTCAATGTCTCCCTTTTCTTTGGAGATGTCAGCGTGCTCCAAGATTTTGGTGTTGACTACACAATCTACACACTCTTCTAGGCACTCACGCTCTAGTGGTGGTTGCTATGGAGATTCCACCATTGATACTTTGACACCACCTCTTAGTTGACAAGGAGCTTTACCTTCCCCTTCTTTTTCCGCCCCCACACTAGCCATAGCATTGCCCTCTACTCCAGGTTTTTTCACGACTATCGGCCGTTCTTGGCTACTTACCACTTGCTAGTCCTCCAGCAGCCACCACGGTCAACACTCCTTGCTTTGGGACCTAGATTCTAGTGGAGACTCCTGTCTTCCGTACCCCCATTGAGACACCACTTGAGACCCCTATCAAGACACCCAAGTTCACGTATCATAGGTAAGAGGACTTGTCGTACTTGGTCGACATGAGAGACAACATCATCTTGGATGACAACGACAAGAAGGTGATCTCATGCGTGCGTGGCCTTTGCTCTCAGGTGTTTCGACACTACATACTAAACACCTGGAGTGAAGTGCCAAATGAATTAAAAGACAGAGTCATCGACATGCTGCATGATGAGTTTCTCGTGTCAAGTTGGGATGAGCGTTTCAATGAAGACCTGATGAAGGTGCAGATGCGCAAATATTGCAAGCACAAGCATTTTGAAGTACAATAAGCAATAAAGCATGGGTGGAACATGCCAGATTGAGTGGCCAAAGAAGGTTTGAAGAATGCAAAGTGAGCAGCGTGCGAGAATCTGGACAAGTGGAAGCAACAGAAGGAAGCAGCCAAAGGGCGAGTAGAGACAGGGAGCTCACACCACTTGGGGAGTAGAGGGTGGTTATCATTTGAGGCCGACATTGTAAGTGTTTGTGCATTGCCCTTTAGGTTTGGTAGTTATGGATAATTGTACTTTTAAAATCTAACATAATGTATTCTTTGTATGTTTTGAAAAGTGGTCGATGACAAGGCGTGACCCCACACTGTACGAGCACGAGTATACGTGCAGAAAGGGTTTAAACGCCCTTATGGACATTCTCAGTTCTGGCTCCGGCATGGTTAGTATTTAACTTTACTCTCTTATATTTGTTGTATTTTAATGATAAGCTAAAAAATAGATTGTTTTGTAATTATATGTTTATACTTACAGAAAGTCTTCTTGTTTTTTCTCCAAAATTCGATAGATACGCCGCTTGGACGTAATGAGACGTCTAATTAGGCCACGTCAATCTAGATAGCACTAGTTTTCTTTTGTCATAGCATGTATAATGAGATGAGGTTTGTACGTCATTTTTGTAACTAGTGGTCAATGATGTATTTTATCAATAATGACAATTATGTTGTAACTATTACGTTTTGGTCAAAGCTTAACAATCAAGCAATTTTTCCTATGATGTGTATAATTTTGTCACTGTATTACTTTTGTCAATTCACTTTTGCTGAAATACTTTTGTTTGTTTTTCATCTTTATTCTGGAAACAATTTTCAATATTTTTGATGGGTGGTAGGGCATTCATTGCCCTGCCACCCAATTTTTTTTATTCTCTAGCGTGGCTATAGACGTCTCTATTTAAGGTTCTACAGCATCTCTATGACCGTCGCTAAATTGGAAATTGTATGCATCGCTATATAGAGACGCATATAGAGATGTTCTCATTGCGACGCTTTTAGCAATGTCGGGGGTAAAAAAATCCATTGTATTTTTGTCGCTAAAGCCGTACAAGTGCACATAACCTCTTGTAGTGGCTAGCTCTTGATCAAATGACACAAAAATTACTAGTTTTTAGTCTCTAGCCTCAAGGCTGAATAAAAATATGATGAAGTTGGTGAAAGCATCTTATGTCAGGAAGATATAGACAACTGAATATGTGATTTGAGCATCTAGATTCTGCAATACATTGATATCCATAGAATCTAATGCAAGTCTTCTTATACCGTTTTCTAGATGTATATCTACTATTAATCATTCCTCCATAGATGCTAAAATTTTGTTGTTGCTGACATCAATTTTGTGTGTAACAATATGGTAGCTCTTAATCTCATCGTGGGTGACTTCTACAATCTTCACCTCTGCATGTGGCCTTGATGGAGGAATAAGCAAGATGTCCTTCATTTTGTTGTCTATAAATTCATTGGTCTAGAGCAGTTTATCATATCTCCACCTCACTCTTTTCAAGTCCTTGTCCATAATTGTTACCATGTGTGTATGTGATGCAACAATTTTTATGTCATTGAAATCTTCTTCTACCTCTTGTAGTGCGAGCAGTGCAAGAGGTTTCCACCTCATGGTGCCAATACATGCTTCCTCACATGTTGACCTGACTAGTCTTTGGAATGGAAGCTTTGATACAAGAAGCTCAATACCTTTTTGAGTCTTCTTGATTTCCTTGAATAGCTTGATACGTCTTTGTAGCCTCTTCATCCTTGGAGCTTTCAAGATTTTCATGGGCTTTCCTAGTCTCTTCTTTTACTAACAGACCTTCCTCCTACTTTAGCAGCCAAATATGGACCTTTGCCTGCCTTTCTCATAGTCCCATTTGTTCTTTCCATTTACCTGTAAGACAATCTCTCTATCTCTCTCTCTCTCTCTCTCTCTCTCTCTCTCTCTCTCTCTCTCTCTCTCAACGTAATATTATGGCACGCTGTCGTGTTGTGACACGTACATAGTGGGAACACATGCTACAAGATCTATCTTGTAACTTTTTAGATACATAATTATCTTTCCTATAATGTACATATGCATATTTAGGTATAATAATAAGCCTTCTATCTCATCCTATTATTTTTCTAAAGGGTAACCTATCCTTACTTTACCATCATAAAATACTATGCGAAAAGCTCAATAGCTCCACCTCTTTAACTTGGGGCAAAGAGCATTGATTCTTTATTTTTACTATCTCATTATCATCTCACACCCTAGCTAGATCCTATATCTAGGGTAAACTCCAATATATATATATTCTATGTATTTTTTATACTTTTCTTATATTTCTTTTTAAATAGCTACTACGAGGGAATCAAATCCTAGTGGGACACTAGGTGGCATGATTTCAAAGATACACTTATTTTAATGCATTATTGCAAGCATGATTACAAAACTTTGTCAACGAGCAATGTCATTCTTTCATATGGCATGAGGTGTCCTTTGGAATTAAATGAAAGTCTAAGCTAAGGGGACCACGGGAAGACTTTTGCTACCAGAAATGGACCCTATTTTGATGAATTTTTTACACAAGGTTCCAATCGGAATTGGAAAATGATTTTATAATGAAAATCGTAGCTAATGAGCTGAAATTTCTGCCCATATTTTTACTTTTTTATTTGGAGCCACTGTTGAGGAGATATGATCAAAATACTGGACCCCAGTCTACCCACATCATGCAGGGACAACTCATTTCCAACTTTTCCAATTCCTATTCACACTGGCTCCTCTCTTCTTGTGTAAACTCTTGGGGGTTCCCTTCACCTATAAAAGGGGACCTCTTCTTCCTTGAAAAAAAACTCCATTGATGAGAGGAATTCTTGAGGGAGTGAGTAGTTATGCCTAATTGTACTTAGCCATTAACATAAGCCTAAGCCTACAATTTCTCCTAGAGGAAGACTAGCCATCCTTGCATGCTATCCTTGGAAGATCAACTCTAATCAAAGAAGGGCATGGACTTGGCGTATCAATCAAAGTTGAATTCTCCTCTCTCCATCAATAATGGTGTCGAAGGGTTTGTCAAGTAAGATGTGTTCTACATTGATGTTTTCTTGATTTCTTGTTGTTTTCATTTTCATCTCTAATCCAACATATATATATATGTATCTAATCTCATCTCCTTAACCAAACCTATCTCTCCCACTCTTAGTAATTCATCCTCTCTACAAATTTTAGGTTCTCCTTGCTACAGGTACATCTCTCCCCATAGTATCCTTATTGCCTACAAGCAAGAATAGGGCTTGGGAGGGAAACTTCTCATCTCTTCACTTCTCTCATATCTACATTTCTCACATACTTTCCTAGATGAATAACCCACATGATGATCATTTCTATCGCTTTCACTCTGTACGATCTATTAGAATTAACGTATGGATTAGCCGTAAAATACACTTTCAACAACGTATAGTGTTTCTCTTCGGCCCTGAAAGGCTCAATGAAATACTTCTATGACCGGATCCCATCATACTACCTCTCATAGACTATAATTTTTCTTTTGATGTAAGCGTAGTTATCTTGCTATGAACCAAGAGGATTTGTACACACAATTAATCCCAATCACTAGACAATATATATATATTATGGTAAGCACAAAACTACAATTCCAAAGAACAATTCGTAGCCTATTTGGTCAGCCAAGATTTGATGCCATTAACTCATCTATTAACCCTTTCATATTACCCATGATACGATATGACCATAGCCTTGATGTTTTCATCTTCATATTGTTTTGACATTCTCTTTTGTGTTCTTTCTTTGTGTGTGTGAGTGGAAGAGAGAAAGAGTGAGTCTTCTTTGATTGCACTTCTTTCCAAACCCTAGTCTTCATGGCATCTATGGTTTAACTCCTTCATATAGTTTTTGTTGAGTTCTCTCACAAACTCTCACAGCCATAAGCCCAAAGCTTTCTTGGAAAGACCGCAAATTTCTCGACATATTTTTGGTGAACCCGACGCGAAACTGCTAGGGTGAGATTTTGTGGGTAACCATGGGTGATCATGTTGAGCAACAGGGTATGCATTTTGACCCAGCAACAATGCAAATGTTTCAAGCATTTGCAATGTTCATGCAACAACAACATGCTATTGAAATAAGGGAGATTTCAGCAACGAAGGCCATACAAGCGGTCGTCAACAGAATGGATCAGTTCAATGGCAAAGATGTAACCAAGTACTTACGCGAGTATGTGAAGGAGATGGAGCTGCATCGTGTGTCATAAGGTGAGATGATTCAAATCTTTGAGCTAGTTGTTGCTCCAGAAACTAGGGAGCATGTTAGGGCAATTAAAGATGGGCATGGGAGAAATTGGGAAGAACTCAAAGTAGCTTTAAAGGAGGAATATTTCATGGAGGACTCGGAGAGTGACCAAAAGGACATTCTTAGAATGGGTAGTCAAGCCAAAGCAAGGACTATCAATAACAGAGCTACTTAAGGAATTTGAGCGGCGATATGCACAACTCACTAGGACAGAAAGGGCCACACTAGATGTAGAGAAGATAGATCTTTTCTTACAAGCTGCAGGTAAAGAGTTTAAAGAAAATTTGGAGATTCTTCTTGAAGATAAAGATGCTGAGAAAGGACTAAAGACGGACTGGAATGAGGTTGAAGGTGCTGTCTCACTGCTTGCCAAACGACAAAGAAGAAGGGACAAGATGGTGGTAAACACTACAAGTCCTTCCACCTCAACTTCTCACAAAATGGTAAATCCTACTTTTATCGCTCCTAAGTTTGATGAGTCCATGCTAGATAAGCTTCTGAAGGGAATGCGTGACTTGAAGGTGAAGTTTGCAAATCTTGAAGAAAAAGGCCAACCATCAGGGCCACTTCCTAGGCAAAGACAACAGCCCAAAGAAGGGTTTGTTAATAGATGTATTTGGTGTGATAATACAGACCATGTAAGAAGGGATTGTGATGATTTTAGTGATGCTTTGTCAAAAGATGTTGTCTTTTTTAAGGATGGTAAAATCCACTTAAGAGAGACAGGTCTACCCTTGAGAACTAACTTTGGGAAGGGGGGAATGCAAACCTTAGTTGAAGATATGGCAACCAAGCATGCCACCTCTTCAGTTGAGGCAGCTACTTATGGAGTAAAAATTGAACATTTTTGTGATGAAGAGGTGAGTGACCATCATGGTCAAATTTGGCCAAATGTCATGCAATTAGCTAAAAAGGGAAAGCTTACAAAAGAGATTCTACATGAAGCAGGTGATTGCATACGTCTAGAAATAGGATGGAATGATCCAGTGGACTCATTGTCAGTGCATGTCTACATTACAAAATGCCAACAAAATGAGGCAATTGTAGAAGAGAAGCGCAGACATGAGAATGCTGATGAAGGACCATCAAAAAGAGCTTCTAGAGGTGGGGGAAGAAGCGACTCAATGCCTTCTCAAACACCCTCAAGGAGCATCTCCACCTGAAGTACTCATGGAGGAGTCTACAACAGGAAAGAAGAAAGAGCCAACAAAAAGTAAGACAAAAGGCCCAACTTATAAACTACAATCTGATATTGATGTTGCCACAGATTTAAAGAAAGTCTTGGAGGAAAGGATCTTGAATAGCAAGATTGAGTTTACTTTGGGAGAACTTCTTGGCATTGCAAAGCGTGAAGTCCATGAGGAGATCATTGACATCATCAAGAGAAAGAGTCAAAACCTTGCTGAAGTTTCTCGTCCACAGGTTGAAGGGGAAACCTCGAAGACACAAGGGATGCAACTGCAAAATAAGGAGAATGATGGAGCTATGGTAGGATGCTACCAATCTAGTGGGAGAGTGAAACAAGTGCATTTCTCAAATGATGATGAAGAATTTGAAGATATTCCTAGGAGTTAATATTCACAAAGTCATTGGGCAAGGGCTACTACAGAAACTTTGGTCAAGGTAGGTGATCTTGAAGATCCATTTGTTGCCTTGATTGACCATGGTTCAGAAATAAAAATAATGTCAAAGAGTCTCTACAACAAGTGCAAATGGCCGATGGACACAGATCATGGTTGGATGGTAAAAGTCGCAAACAATTCATCCGGTGAATTGTATGCAGCATGTCCAGGTGTGAAGGTAACAATAGGTGATGTAAAGATTGACCAAAACTTCTTTGTACAGGATACATCTTCATATCATCTCATCCTTGGACAGCCCTACATTGTGGGAGTTTGAATGGAAACAAAGGTAATGGATGATGGTTCAACATATGCTAGGATACATAGCAAAGATGGTAAACGAGCTGTCCGATTTCTCACAGTTTGTGTGAACCATGAAAGAAATCATGACAACCTCAGAGAACATCCTCTACCAAAGGTGAGCAAAGAGTTTCATGATCATAGAGAAATGATGGGTTTTGGCCAAGTACCATTGTAAAGCGGGATTGCAGTGGTACAGAAAGAAAAAGGGTCTCGCTTGATCCAAAAATAGGTGAAGCGTTTTCAACGAGCTCCTTGGTAACAAAGAATGGATCAGTATGTTTTACAAAACTTGAAGATTTGAAGAGATGTGAGAGGGAATATGTGCATAATGTACAAATAGGGATGAAAAAGAGTGGGTTGCTAGAGCCTACTGAAAATCTTTTGGGTTTGTGTGAACAAGTTTCTTTTGTAGATACTATGGGTGAGCTTGATGCTATAATGGGGTCTAATTTGCATCTTGAAAATGAAGTTGTGGAAGTTTTCTCTATGGAAATGTATCAAGTAGTAGAAGCCTTTAAAGAAAGCCAAACAATTGGCCCAGAAGTCCATGTTGAAACTAAATACAAGAGTGTAGCAAAAAAAGTGAAACCAGTAGATTCACCCTTACCATCCAACAACAGGGAAAAGATTGAGCAGGCTTCTTTACAACCAAGTTTGAGGAATCCTAAAAAGATTGGGCATACCTTCACAAAGGAGTCTTTCCAAGACTTGTAGATTGGTCGCAAGGATTTTCTAACATAGGAGGAGACAAAGTGCTTCAAAGAAATGCTTTCAAAGCATGGTAAGGCTTTTGCATTTGAGCCACATGAGATAGGATGTGTTGATCCTTCTATTGTAGCTCCTATGGTAATTTTCACAATACCTCATGTGCCTTGGAATCTGCGGCCTATTCCGGTTCCAAAGGCTCATTTGCCAAAGTTAGTAGAGCTACTGAATGAGAAAATCAAAATGGGAATCTTGGAGCCTTCTTGTGCTCTATACTCAAACAAGTGGTTCACAGTTCCGAAGAAGAATGGTTCTCTACGCTTCATCCAAGATATGCAACCAGTGAACAAGGTGACAATTAGAAATATACGTACAGGTCCAATTGTGGATGAGTTTGAAGAGGCATTTGGAGGGAGGGTAATCTACTCAATGGGGGATCTCTACTCAGGGTATGATCAATTTCAACTTGCAATCGAAAGCAGAGACTTGACAACCATGAAGACACCTTTGGGTTTGGTAAGGATGTGTACCTTGCCACAGGGAGCAACCAACTTGGTTGCAAATATGATGAATGGGATGAATAAGGTCTTATGTGACTTTATTCCTCAAATCACAATGCCTTTCATTGATGACTTGCCTATCAAAGGATGTGAAGAAAGTGACAAAGATGAAGCTTTGGATCTCAAGGGATGTCGCAGGTTTGTGGTAAATCACATAAATGATTGTGATAAAATTTTTTCCAGGTTGGAAGAAGTGAATCTTACATTGTCAGGGAAAAAGTCTATGTTTGGTGTCAATGAGGTGCTTATTGTGGGGCACATGTGCGGGCCATATGGTAGGAAACCTTGTCCAACAAAGGTAGATGCCATCCAAAGAATGAAACAAATGTGCACTAGCATCACTGAGGTTAGAAGGTTTCTGGGAGCATGTGTCTTCTATGTTATTTGGATTCCACATTATGCACATGTAGATGATCCTCTTTATCAGCTGCTTAGAAAGAATCAGAAGTTTAAATGGACAGAAGCACATGTAAAATCCATGAAAAAGCTAAAGGAGTTGCTCTAGTCAGCAACAACTTTGAGAAAGGTAGACTATGAGTGTCAAAGGCTAGTAATTGTGATAGTAGACACCAGTCCTACAGGGATTGGATGGGCAATAGGGCAAGATGACAAAGAAGGACACATGTATGTGGTAAGATTTGGAGCAAAGGTGCTAAGTGCTCACCAAAGAAACTATCCACAGATAAAGAGAGAGTTATGGGGTATGGTTACAGCCTTGAAAAGTGGGAAAGAGTACCTAATTGGTGCATGTGTGGTTGTAGAAACAGATTGCCTACCACTTCTTGGGACGATTACAAGCTGCTCAACTCCAGACATTGCTATGTTGCGGTGGATTGCCTACATTAAGTCCTTAAATCCTGAGTTTAAGCACATTGCAGGTAAAGACAATACAGTGGCAGATATGCTATCAAGGGCAAGGTATGAAGATGAGTCACAAATGATTGACGAGGGAGATGATGTAGGCACAAAGTTATATTATATATCTCATGTCAAAGGTAACAATGTCTGCATGACTAATCTACTTGATTCATTCTCGAAAGAGCTTTATGAAGGTGATTGTCTTCTTATTGGAAGCTACTTGAGTACTCTAATAAAACAGGATGATTGGTCTGAACAAGAATTCAAGAGGATAAGAGTACCTAACTAACCAGGTTGAAGGAAGAGCATTAAGAGCTAAAACCACAGAAGCTGTGTGCAAATTCCTTCTTGATGAGGTGATTTTCCGTTATGGTTGTGTGGGAAAAATCACTGCAGATAGAGGTGAACTGGATGTCGAAGAAGCAAGGGAGTTCTTTTCTAAATTAGGAATCAATCTTTCTCTTACTACAGCTTACAACCCTGAAGGCAATGGAAAGAGTGAAAGAGGGCATCCTCCTATCATCAAAGCTTTGGCCAAGGCTTGCGAAGGAAGAGTTGGTGAGTGGCGAAAACTATTACCATATGCTTTATGGGCTGATCGTACAACACATAGCTCAGTAACTGGCTACATGCCTGCAGAGCTAATGTATGGTCAAAAGCCAGTGATGCCGATTGAAGATACAATTCCCACATGGAATGTACTACCTTGGCAAGAGGGGCTTAGCAGGGAAGATCTCCTTGCACTCCGTATAAGGCAGCTAGAGAGAAGACCTGGAGACATTGAAGCTGCAAAAGAACGACTCAAAAATGCAAGGTTGAAAAACAAGGAATACTTTGATAAGCGACATCGACTCAGGAGCAAAGCAATTGACAAAGGTGACTGGGTTTTGGTGTATGATAGTAGCCTTGATAACCAACACACAGTCATGCGTAAGTTATCAAAAAGATGGTTTGGACCGTATGTTGTAGAGCATGTGCATAAAAATGCTACTTACAGCTTGTCTGAACTAGATGGTACAAAAGTAAAGATTCCCATTGCAGGAAAAAGGATCAAAATGTTTAAGAGAAGAGGAGACAATGATCCAGAAGATGTTGATGAGGAAGAAGAGCAAACCACAGGTAAAGATCAAAGCGAAGATGAAGATTTGGAATCATCCAGTGAAGAAGAAAGCAAGGAAGATGTACAATAGGGCTGATCTTACAAAGAAATAATGTGGCACATACCGAAGGATGTGCAGGTTTAGAGGGGGTGGATGTCGTGCTGTGACACGTACATAGTGGGAATGCATGCTACAAGATCTATCTTGTAACTTTTTAGATACATAATTATCTTTCCTATAATGTACATATGCATATTTAAGTATAATAATAAGCCTTCTATCTCATCCTATTATTTTTCTCAAGCGTAACCTATCCTTACTTTACCATCAAAAAATACTATGGGAAAAGCTCAATAGCTCCGCCTCTTTAACTTGGGGCAAAAAGCATTGATTCTTTATTTCTACTATCTCATTATCATCTCACACCCTAGCTAGATCCTATATCTAGGGTAAACTCCAATATATATATATATATTCTATGTATTTTTTATACTTTTCTTATATTTCTTTTTAAATAGCTACTAGGAGGGAATCAAATCCTAGTGGGACACTAGGTGGCATGATTTCAAAGATACACTTATTTTAATGCATTATTGCAAGCAAGATTACAAAACTTTGTCAAGGAGCAATGTCATGCTTTCATATGGCATGAGGTGGCCTTTGGAATTAAATGAAAGTCTAAGCTAAGGGGACCACGGGAAGACTTTTGCTACCAGAAATGGACCCTATTTTGATGACTTTTTTACACAAGGTTCCAATCTGAATTGGAAAATGATTTTAAAATGAAAATCGTAGCTAATGAGCTAAAGTTTCTACCCATATTTTTACTTTTTTATTTGGCGCCACGGTGGAGGAGATATGATAAAAATATTGGACCCCAAACTGCCCACATCATGGAGGGACAACTCATTTCCAACTTTTTCAATTCCTATTCACACTGGCTCCTCTCTTCTTGTGTAAACCCTTGGGGGTTCCCTTCACCTATAAAAGGGGACCTCTTCTTCCTTGAAAAAAAACTCAAGCATTCAAGCCATTGATGAGAGGAATTCTTGAGGGAGTGAGTAGTTATGCCTAATTGTACTTAGCCCCATTAACATAAGCCTAAGCCTACACTTTCTCCTAGAGGAAGACTAGCCATCCTTGCATGCTATCCTTGGAAGATCAACTCTAATCAAATAAGGGCATGGACTTGGCGTATCAATCAAAGTTCAATTCTCCTCTCTTCTTCTCTCTCCATCAATAATGGTGTCGAAGGGTTTGTCAAGTAAGATGTGTTCTACATTGATGTTTTCTTGATTTCTTGTTGTTTTCATTTTCATCTCTAATTCAATATATATATATATGTATCTAATCTCATCTCCTTAACCAAACCTATCTCTCCCACTCTTAGTAATTCATACTCTCTACAAATTTTAGGTTCTCCTTGCTACAGGTACATCTCTCCCCGTAGTATCCTTATTGCCTACGGGCAAGAATAGGGCTTGGGAGGGAAACTTCTCATCTCTTCACTTCTCTCATATCTACATTTTTCTCATATCTACATTTCTCACATACTATCCTAGATGAATAACCCACATGATGATCATTTCTATCGCTTTCACTCTGTACGATCTATTAGAATTAACGTATGGATTAGCCATAAAATATACTTTCAACAACGTATAGTGTTTCTCTTCGGCCCTGAAAGGCTCAATGAAATACTTCTATCACTGGATCCCATCATGCTACCTCTCATAGACTATAATTTTTGTTTTGATGTAAGCGTAGTTATCTTGTTATGAACCAAGAGGATTTGTACACACAATTTATCCCAATCACAAGACAATATATATATATTATGGTAAGCACAAAACTACAATTCCAAAGAACAATTCATAGCCTATTTGGTCAGCGAAGATTGAATTCCAATAACTCATCTATTAACCCTTTCATATTACCCATGATACGATATGACCATAGCTTTGATGTTTTCATCTTCGTATTGTTTTGACATTCTCTTTTGTGTTCTTTCTTTGTGTGTGTGAGTGCAAGAGAGAAAGAGTGAGTCTTCTTTGATTGCACTTCTTTCCAAACCCTATTCTTCATGGCATCTATGGTTTAACTCCTTCATATAGTTTTTGTTGAGTTCTCTCACAAACTCTCACAGCCATAAGCCCGGTGCTTTCCTGGCAAGACCGCAAATTTCTCTACAACGCAGGGGCCATTTTGTGATAGATAGATTGATATCCTTGTGCTATTATGCACACTCGTCCAAGTCATTGTCATAAATGATTTTGGACTAATATAACATTTCATTTTTTCTTTATTGCACACATGTACACAAACACACACACACACACATTGTATCTCTCTCTCTAATCCTTTCTCTACCCTGACTCTACTTTTGCTCCCTTGTATCATTCCCATATTTGTCTATCTATCTGTGAGAAAGTGGTATTATGGCGTGTTGCTAAAATTAGAATCGTCTCCGTGTGCCATTGTGCAAACGGGACAAAATCATAGTGAGTGGTCATTTTTGCTTATGAAGTAGTCCCAATAACATACCATTTCCCCTATAGTTTGCATGCATGCACACACACACACTACTTTACTCTCTCTCTCTCTCTCTCCTTTGCCCTTAATCTACTTCCTTCTCTATGTCTCTCTCTCATACCTCCAAGTATAAGTACAATTTGGTTTGCTCTAAAGGACAATAAGACCCTCACCATTGTCACCTTGTACAATGCTCTTTTAAGTTGTGGTTTTTGTCTCTGTCTTAGTTTCCTTCTCTCTCTCTCTCATGATGAAGTATGCTGACTATATCTTCTTCTCCTTGTCTCTCTCTCTCTCATGATGAAGTATGCTGACTGTATCTTCTTATCCTTGTCTCTCTCTCTCTCTCTCTCTCTCTCTCTCTCTCTCTCTCTCTCTCTCTCTAAGGTGATACAGTAATACCAACAAATGTGGTATAACCCATAAAGTGTGAAAGTGACCTCTCTATCAAAATTATATGGTGCAATAAATGCCCATTAGTTAATTTTAGCTTTTTGACACATGTAAAGCATGTAGTTGTTATTTGCCATGCATGGAAGAAACGGTAATATGAATGCTTCGATTATAAGAGAGAGAGAGAGAAAGAGAGAGAGAGAGAGAGAGAGAGAGAGAGAGAGAGAGAGAGAGAGAGAGAGAGAGAGACTTAACTAGAGTCCGTACACAGAGAGAGAGGAAAAAGCAAAATACAGCTACAAACAAACACATGCACGTGCACACACACACAAGGTGGTTGAGAGAGAGAGAGAGAGAGAGAGAGAGAGAGAGAGAGAGAGAGAGAGAGAGAGAGAGAGCCCAACAATTTGCAATTTTTGAGAAATGTGTTATAATATTCCATAAGAAAGTGAAATGTTGGTGTGTCTGTGGTATGTGGCTGAATCTATTTAGTCCTAATACTTACCTATTATGTTAGGATTAAGATCTCATAAAAGGAAGAGGCAGAGGGTCTCTCCACAAATTGTCTTTGGTGACAAGAACCAGAAGTTTAGACCACCTCCGCTGATGAGAGGCTCTTTAAAGATCAAGATATGTGGACTTTGCGGAGGCCAAAGATATATTTCTTGGAGATGATGTTATGGGGACAGAGGAACCCATCAATGACTCAGAAGCATTTGACTATGAAGAATTGCATGTAATCCTAAAGCTTCAAGTGACTAGCGCCAAAAAGAGATACATTGATCTTTCTTTTGCCTATGAGATAGCTACAAAATGTGAGGACAAAGGGGTAGATGGTGCTGAAAATCTTGCATGTGTGGATGAGAGACGGTTTGATTTTGTAGTATGTGTAAGATACTGTAGAAATGTTCGATAAGGTCTCTTATATATTTAATGACTCACTCATTCTTCATGACCTTACAACTCAACACAAAAATTTCCTTAAGTCTAAAAGAGACAGGTTTGAGCTTGAGGTCTAAAGGGACAGGGTGGTTCTTGGTGACATGGTGGTGGTGCACTCAAAATATTGTGATTCCACAAGATGGTCATACAAGAAGTACCATCAGCTGCCTATCATCTATAGACCCTCATGGTGTCCTATGCATGAATGAGATTGCAAGCTAACCAAAGAATCTTTGGGTTCCTTGGATTCTTAGATTCTCTCTTTCCTAGTCTCTTGAAGGATCCTTTAGTGGTAATGGAGGAGAAGGATCTACCACTTGATGAGCAAGATGATGAGGACATGGAGTTCAATGAGGTGCGTGATATTGGGGAGGATATTAATCTTGAGGTAGAGACTAAAGAGGTGGAACAAAGAAAAATACTACCAGTTAAAACATCTGAAATCAAACTACCTTTAGATGTGCTTGGTTTTAATGAGAAGCAAGCCACAATGATGCTTCCTAGACTACTAGAGTTCAAATTTGGTGGGAGATCATACATTTTCCTCCATAAAACTCAAAGTGTATCTCCTTTAATGGAGGACTTTGCACTTGCCACCATCTCCAAATTTCACGAGGAAAGGAGTGGATTTGTATTTGATGATAGAAATGAGGATGAGGCAATGAAAACCTCTAGTAACCCAATGGAGTGCCTTGAACTCTGCTTTGAGAAGGCAAAAAAGTATAGAGAGACACTCCCAGACGAGGCTACCTTCGAAGCTTTAAAAAATAGCCTCAGGCCATCCACTAGTACTCAAGGAGTAGAGGACTGGTTTACGAATCCTACACAAGGGTCCACGAGGTCAGTGCACCTATGGAAGGATGGCTTATATATGCAAGATATGAGCTATGTGATAGCCCCCCTTCCCCCCTCCCCCCCCAAAACCAAAATCTAACTGTCCCTAACTTTATCTAACTCATCCTTTTGTGTACTGTCATGGATTACTGAAAATGATGACTTTCTTTGTTGTCATACAAGAGAGTATTGTGGAAGGAATGCAACACTAGGACAATACCTTGCCAGACTCTCTAAGGCACCCATGCTAGTATTTCACAATGGAATGTACCAAGAGAGAATTATTGTAATGCTCTCCCTCAAGATGGGCTCAAGCTTCCTAGGTGGACCAATGCTACCACAAAATGCAGACAAAGTTATCCTCTTCAGCAAAGTTTTTACTACATAATCTTTTGGATATTGTTTGGGGTATATTGGTGGTCGTGCAACTTATTATTATAGATACAAAGCAATGGAACTCACTTTTGGGAAATAAAACCCAAATGAACTCCTATATTACGGCAGACATTTGATCATCCGATTCAACGGTAATGTGCCAAAAGATATCCACTATCTATCATCAAGTTGAGAAACTTGTGACTTGTACTGTATCTATTATATCATTAGGCATCTCTTGTAGATGTTGTGACCTAAAATCAAATTCTCTTGATCCACCTATGGTTAACATATTTCATTTTCTCTCTCCACTTTCTTTGGCCTTCATGAGCAGTGGAGTTATGGAATGCCGCTACTTGTTCCCTTTCCTTTCGTTGCAAATTCCTAATTGCTTGTGTTGTTTTCGAACAGTCCAATACATGTTTTTGTTGCAGTCGTTGAAGGATTCTCTGATAAAACCACTGAAACAAATCTTTCCAATTGTTTGCCTCATCTCGAGATCCACCATGTTGTGTGTGTCTGAAATATGGATTCTTGGACATGTAATGAGACTTTTCCAAGCCTTGGGTGTTGCATATGCCTGGGTTTCCATAATTTTGAATGAAGTATGGTAGGTGATTGAAAATGATTTCTTGCAAATAAAACAAGTATTCACAAATTTTAAACATCTTTTTAGTCCTTTTCATTTAAAGGGTGCTTTAACAATACCATGTAATGAGTAATCTGAGTTTCAGTCCATGCTTTCCTACATGCTCTCTTGAGTAGCTAAAGGTTCTCCTTAAAATTGTTTAGATCATTTTTTGTACACTCATCTTTGTCACACCTCTAAAAATAGCACATCAATGGAATGCCACACTTCATGCTTGGCATTGCGTGTTGTGGGTTCTTGGTCCTTTCTTTTCCATATGCAAAGTTTTCCATTACTGAAACTCAATTTGGCTGACATAGTTGGACTTATATACCCTTCCACGCTTGATTAGCTTCTTATATTTCACGCATGTTCTTTTTGATAAAAAACGACGTGCCTTGATCCCACCAATATATGGTTTGCAAGGTACCTTTATCGCTAGTTGACCTTTTCTTGTCCCGTTGGATTTTCACCATGCCCCCATGGAGACCCATCTCTGACAAAACTTGTTCAAGTGCCTCTACCACGACCCTTCTGTTCTTTTGAGTTCTTGATTTTACAATAAAACCCAATGTACTGATACACAAACTTCTCTAGAATTCTAGAAAGAGCATGCAATGTACAAATGTGGACATTGACAAGTTGAATATCTAGAACTAGGTGAAAACTAGGATCCTTATTGTGGCGAGTGGGAGCCTTTATCCACCATTTGGGTCCATCATCTTTGCATGTTCCATGCAATACAAGCATGGAACCTTTACCATAGCACCCATTCCACAATTATACATACACTTCAGTGTTTTAAGATCACCGGTAAGATGCCATTGCACTTGAAATTATCCCCGCCCATTTACAACTAGCACCTTTCCTTGATTCATTTGTTTATCAATGATATCAAGGATAGGGGTTTGATGGAGCACCCGATATAAACTTTTGTGGTCTTATTTTTCTACCTTCAAGATTAAATCCGCATGAGAAGTGAAACAAAATCTTAAATTAAATCACAAAGAGGGCTCACCAAATCTGAAGAGAAGATGGAAATGGAATACCTGAAAAGCACCGAGCCACCATATGTTTGTTTCTAATTGAACACTGAAGTATGAAGGATAATGAGTGGGGCATTTTGAAAGAGCCCTATTCATGAGTGTTATTGTGTCTAATTCTAGCTTCTTGTCTTTGATAATTTCACACTCATTTAGCTTCAAAACAAAATGTAGAATGCCATCTGTCTCTTCAAATGTTACGTTATAGAACTCAACCATTCTAGTTTGCAACAAAGTGATATCCTTATTGTTGTAATCATCATAGGTTACAGTTGTTCCCCGAGATCTATAATTACCATTAATATGAAATGGACATCCAATGAAGTATGTCTATTCGTGGTTAAGTTGAAGTCTCTCTTTCCAGACACTTGCTATTGTTGGTAGAAGTTTAGACTTTACTCCATTATTCACAAAAATGAAGGAGATAGACTGTTGAATAGCTGAGTACCCTCTCTTACTCACGCCAAGGGAGTCAAGTGTGCCATGTATTTCACTGGCAGACATTGCGCTCTTTGTAAAAAAATAGTCAACAACATCCCATTGCAAAACCTTATACTTTTTGTCATGCATTATATCCTTTGCAAGAGCACTTGTTATCAAAGTCTTCAAGTGCTTTCCTACATTGGCATTTGGATCGATGTTTTCTTTGTCTGGATATATAGCATGTCTACATGGAAAATATAACAGGCATAAGAAAAAACTATGTATAGGTGAAATTAATCATAAGGTTTACAACCCCAACCTCAATGCTTGGATTCTTTTCTTGAGATTTCCAGAGCCAACCTTCAAGGTTTCAAGATTCCGTAGTCTCTTATTTTGCACATGAGCACCTAAGCCTTTATCTTTCCTTTGTAAGTTCTACACTTTTTCTTGCAAGAACTTGTATTTCTTCTGTGCACTACAAAAGGGTTTTGGTTCCTCACAATGCAGATTAGAAATTCGTAGAATCTCATTCTCTTGATGGTGAACCATGATTTTTTGAATTTTTTATTTTCCAATTAGAGATTTGCAATAGCAAAGTAACCCATTCTATCCATCACCTACAAAGGTCAATAAACTAGTGGGATTTGCAAATGCATGGGAGGCATTGATCATGACATTCAAACGATAGAGTGATCCATTTGTCCATAAATATGTGTGTTTTTATCTCTCTACTTTGAGTCTTTCTTTCTCTATGGGTGTTACTATTGTGTTTGTTCTACTTCGCTTGCATAAAGGCTCATATTCAGGATTCAAATTAACATGTAGATGATATTTATGTCGTTTAGTGAAAAGGTTTGAGGTAGTGGATGAAGAAGCCATGAATACATAGTTAAGAAAATCAAGAAACAAAAGAGTAGAAAGCCACCAGTCTCTAAGACTCCCTTGTGCAAACATCGTATAGAGAAGAGTTTCCCTCCTATATGAAGAGGTGCATTCAATATAGCTAAAAATGGACATTCCATCAATCATTATGGTTGTCATGAATCTGTCAAAAGAATCCACCTTGAAGTACATTTTTTAAATGATTGATGAGGACACCTTTTCTTTTACCACACCAATTTTCCAGAGAGAGGAGGAAAAAAATTGTATTTTTTTAGAAGGCCCTCCAAATGACCTCCCAAATTCCCTAATGGCTCTAAGCCATTTTCAAAGAAAGCAAAGCATTGAACTGCATGGGTCCCAATATACGCACAACAGTATGGGGTGCACTTGAGAAAGCACAAAAAGTGCTTGATGAGCTTGTTGTCGCCTCTTTGAAGGCATTGATTGGGAGATGTACAAGAGCATGGCCATTAAGCTCTAAGCCATTTTCAACGGATGCAAAGCATTGAACTGCATTGGTCGCAAGATATGCACAATGATAGTGGGGTTAGTTGTGGGATGTGTGCAATCGGAGCACCATCAAAGGGTGTTGAAAAAAGTTTTTGTGCCTACTATTGTCTTGGTTGATAAGTATGTCAAATGTGGTGCACTTAAGAAAGAACAACAATTGCTCGAGAACCTTCCTCCTCGGAAATGACCCCTCTTGGAATGCACTAATTGTGAGATGTGCACAACAAGAGCAACTCTAAAGTCCGAAGTATGGACTCTTCAAATGCAGTAATTGTAGGATTTTCTACATGAGAAAGCTCTAGTCTGCTTTCAGCATATGCAATCACCTATGCATGCATCTTGAAGACATGTGACTCTACACACAATAGGAGCAAGGAAAGAAAGATTTCATTCTTGGAACTGCCTTGTTTGATATGCATGCCAAATGTGGTGTGCTTGAGAAAGAACAAAAAGTGCTTGCGGATCTTCTTGTCTATAATGCTGCCTCTTGGAATGCACTTATTACAAAATGTACACAACAAGAATAGGGCTAGAAATCTCTTTGCTATTTTTAGTGGATGCAAGCATTAAAATGCACACAATAGGAGTAGGGCCAAAAAGATGTAGGCTATTTTTAGCTTTCTATCTGGAGTGTGGACTCTTGGAATGAATTGATTGCAGGATTTGCCCTGCAGAAGAAAGATCTAGTTTTTTTCAGCAGATGTAATCACCTATATATGCATCTTGAAGGCATGTGGCACAAAATGATGATATGGGCACAAAAAAGAAGATGGATAAGATTCCGAGATGCTGGAGTTTTTCTTTTGATAGTGGTAGCATTAATATCATGGGCAGCGGAGGCTGGCGTAGAGGCTGCGAGGGAGGGACCTGTAGAGGTAATGATCCCTAATTACAACCATTCTATATATCATCACCATCATCATCATCATGTAACAGGCCACCAGAGGGAAGACTTTGTACTGAATGTTTCGTGCATCAAGGTATTCCAGATCAATCAAGAGGGTTTTGGGATGGGTTTCGCGGAACCTCAAGTGACTTTGGGGAGCGTCCGCGTGAAGTGTGGCAACTACAGTGTCAACAATGTTTGATTGGCGTTGTTGGGGCCCAAATGGGCACAATCCCTCCTAATGGGAGACCGATCTAGACTTAGTGTCCTCGCTCTCTTTGCCAGTGCCTTCTCCTCTAGCCATGTACTGAGCTTCATTCTGACTCTTAACTTTGTAAATAGTGTGAGGTTTTTTAAGAGAAAACCTTATATCATTGAGAACAAAATGAGGATCTCAATATAGAATTGCATCTTATTCACAATGATTTCTGCATAGCTAAATAATCCTTCTTCATCCTAATCTTCAAGAGACCTCATGAAAGTGGGGATCCTTATCATATATAACACAAAAATGCACACTCAAACCTAGCCACCCCATGCATTTTCTGAAGGTCAAGGAATCCCTCTCCACCTTGAAACCTTCGTACAATGGCTTACTCGAGGAAAGAACTACACACACAAAAAATCAATCAAACGACATACAAAACAACAGGACGATTTAAATACTTACACTTGTGCGGATTCCATGATGTTAAGAAAAAACAAGATGAAAGAAAACCATCAAGATGCAAAGCCCAAAACCACATCTTCTTTGATGAGACCACCAAAATGCACATGACAGAAAAAAATTTGCATTTGTGTATTTAACAACCATCAAGATGCAAAGCCCAAAACCACATCTTCTTTGATGAGACCACCATGATGTTAAGAAAACACAAGATGAAACAAAACCATCAAGATGCAAAGCCCAAAACCACATCTTCTTTGATGAGACCACCAAAATGCACATGACAGAAAAAAATTTGCATTTGTGTATTTAACAACCATTAGGCAAAGGGTATGGCTATTTGCACTCACAAGCTAGCATGGCATAATGCAAGTTTTCTTGCACAAATTAGCCTCTCTTGCACTTTCTTTATCTATACTTCTCACTTCTTCTTCTCATCTATATTTAATTATAGATTTTTGGAGGGATTAGAATTTGCATGATCACTTCTAATTACACGTAACAAAGCTTTGTTAGGAGGTAGTTGATTTAAGTAAAGAGATAGGTGGTAGGGCTATAGTTTAGGTCAGTAGGTTAGTAAGAGTTAGAGTTGGATTTAGTGTTAGTATGGATTTATACAATGGACAACATAATGAGAAATTTACAAATGGGAATATTGGTGAGATGAAAAATTAACCAGACCTGGAAGATTCCCCATATAACCATCGCCATTTTCGTGTGTCTTGTATTGATTCCATTGGATGGAGTCGATAATTCACTAAATTTATTCTTCGTTTTCCGCTTGCGTGCATGCCATTCATAGGAAATTACAGAGTTGGTGCTAGGGTATGAGACATAGAGCAAGAAAAAAAAAGGTCAAATATGCTTGAAAAATATTGGAATTTATAGATATACATAGAATCCATAGCCAAATTTGTGAGGAAATGTACATGTGCATTTGAATATATCCATCTTAAGTTGTTTTCCATGTGCAGTAAATCACCAGATTTTATTTATTATTCGATATGGATATTCATAAGTGATAGTAAAAGAAGAAATATATAAACTAAAATATCTAAGTATTAGTGAAGCACTTATTTATTTATACCCCCAAAGTATAATTTGAATATAGAAAACTAGGGTTCCCATGGGAAATCTTGAACATACAGAGTAGGGTTCCCATGGGAAATATTGAACATATGTTTTTGGTCACCTATGCTAAATAAAGTTATTATCACTATTTACATAAATATACTCGATTTATTTTGGGCTATTCTTATGGTTTTTTGTTGTTTCTTCTTCCATGATAGATGGACCAAAAAATAGCTATCATCGGCTTCTAACTTCTTCCCACTTTTTGTACCAGCACTAATCCAATTTCCATGGTACCTACCATCAAAGCAATATAGAGATCATCCTCTTGGTTGGCTGGACACATCGTAGGTAGCTGACATAGAACTCCCTTCACCTTGTTGAGTACTTCTTGAGCTTCATCATCCCATTGACATCCATGCACTTACTCCTCCCTCTTTTTAAGAGGATACACATACAAGGACAACATCCAAAAAAACCTTGATGGATACTTCAATTTATGCACAAATGATGCCAAACCTTGAGCACTAGAGGGAGGCTCCATAAGAACTAGAGCCTTAACCTTCTCTAGATCCACCTTAATTTCATTTTGTGACACCACATGGCCTAATAATGATGCCCGAGGTTGTGCTAGCTTGCATTTTTTTGAGCTCAATTGACCCCTCTCTTCATCCAAGCTTTTAAAACACAGTTGTAGCTTTAATAAATGTTTTGCTCTAGAGCTATAGCAACCAATATCATCCATGAATACCCTAATAAAGTTGCCTAAATAGGGACCAAACACCCTAATCATCCAATCCTAAAAAGTAGCATAAGTACTTACCAACCCAAAAGGCATTTTACAGTATGCAAAACAACCCCATGGAGAGATAATGTAGTCTTCAACTGGTCTTCAAATGTGATACATGTCTAGAAATACCCTAGCTACCTAGTTTAAGATCTCCTCCTAGAATGGAAATGGACAGTGATTCCTCTTTGTGGTTGAATTCAATGGCTTGTAGTTGACGCATACTCTTCACTTCAACCACTGAAGAAACCCACATTGATTCCTTCATGGGGTAGATGATACCTGCATCCAATAAGTTTTTAATCTCGTGCCAAAGACCCTCCTTTTGTATCTCCCATAGTCTTTGTAGTTTCTATGCTTTCAACTTGTATCCTTCCTTGAGAACAATGTGCCAAAGACCCCCCTTCGCACCTTGTAGATCCTTGTATTCCATTACAAAAAGATTTGGATAGGATGCACATAGTTGCGGATACATTGCATTCTCTTGCTTAGATAAATATTTACTCATCATACCTATTACCTCTCTCGGGGGGGGTCACTATGCGCAAAACTACCATATCACATGTATTCAAGACATGTTTGTAGAACCCCTTATCTGTGAGTCTTTAAAAAAAATACAATGTACCAGTTTCTTACAAATTTATTCATTTTTCAAATTTTAAAAACAAGTATTCTTTTATATATATAGTTTTTAAGTTTCAAGAACTTTAAATACCCTTCTATTGAACTCACGTAATAGGTTACATTTTTATAGGTGACCTCCCGGAGTCAACTCTCTAGATCCTATACCATGAAATTGCGGTTGCATCTTGTATTTCTCAGGATAACGCTCCATCATCACTCCAAAAAAAACTGCTGCAATATTTAGTATATCATCTTCACTCTCCTCCTGCTTTGTATCTATGTAGCCTTCATCATATGTAGTCTCGGTCTCATACTCATGGTTGGTTATGGTATCCTCTTCATCTTTTTCCATCATACTCATGGTTGGTTATGGTATCCTCTTCATCTTTTTCCATCTTCATCTTCAAAGATGGGTGAAATCATGTTAACATGACATGCTTTTTGCTATCTTGGAGAGTGCTAGTTAGCACAATTTTGACATATGCTAACTAGTGCAATAACACAAGCTAGATTTTTAAGATCTATGATGTATGAGATCAATAGAAAGCTCTTGGAACAAGGAATCCAAATGTACAAAGTCAATTAAAGATTCAGTACTCATCACCTAGCCACTCCCAAGAACCTAGCTTTAACATGGTTAGTCATCCTCATTTGCACAATTGACCAAGCTACCACTTTCACGCCAATTTCCTTCATGTCTATCTCTGTCATCACGGATACCTATGCTCCACCATCTATGTCAGCTTGTACCTACATTGGATTCTCAATGATGGCATCCATCAGAGGAAGAACATCAGTCAAACTGTACACCCTTAGGGCCATATTCTGCACTGCCATCACATTGTCCTTAGCTTTTGGTAGCTTGGTGCTAATGCTTGTGGACCACAGTCTCCTTGTTTTGGGGTCTATATCCAATGAGTGTCCAAATGCTATAGTAGATTTTTGACCTTGTACATCGCTTACCAGATCATACTCAGGGTAGTCATGCCCTAGCTGAAAACCTACTTCCTTGATCATGTAGTACCTTCTCCTCTTGTTGGTCTCTTTGCCCTCATACACCTTCTCTTTTCCCTTACAAGATTTAGTTTCCCTCTCGGTCCTTGTCTCCTTTTAAGCTCTTGCCCTCTTGTTGGCCAGCACTTCAACCTCATGCTTATCCACTCCAATGATATTCACCCTAGGGCTGTCTGCACTTGATTTTCAACTGTTTGTTCTCTTTGACCATTGTATTTTCCTTGACATCTACCTCTACCAAACAAAGGATATGTACCTCCTCTCTCTCTTGGGGGTTGGGGACATTTCTGTGCATAGTGTTCTTCTCCTCCACAATTATAGCATGTGTCTCAAGAAATGGTCTTACGATGTCTCTTGCTCCTCGCGCTTGTCCCCTATCAATCACACGTCATCTTAACTCTTGCATCTGCTCTGACAAGCCTTGAACCATCCATACCCAATTTTGTGGCACAACTACTTTACCCTTGTTAGCATGGTTCTCTTCTTCAACAGTTTCTCAGGGGCTCTAAGGATGGGTAGGAGCCACAGCCTCGTAGCCTACTACATCCTACTCAATTCTCTTCTATATCTTCCTTCTTTTTTATCTTGAATTTTGATTGCACCATTGTAGTTCTTTGGTTGACTTTCAAAATTTACCTTCTCTCACCTTAAGATGTCAATTAGCCAGCTACATAGCTATCACATTAGGGAAATTTCGGACTCTCAAAGGGGCCCTATAAGAATGTTTGACTTTTCCTCTCTTGTCCAAGGTGGGCAACCCAGTGAAGTCCATGAATGGTTTGTCAACCAGCATATCATTGGAAAGATCTTAGAAAGTAGTTTCTAAATCCCTAAACTGCGACAAATTTGAAGCTGATTTGTAGAAGTTATGGTCTCCCCACTAGAACTTAAATGTGAGGAGAGATTCCATTTATAAGACGGAGTTGTCACTTAAAAAAATGGAATATTCTAGAATATAAGGAATCTGATGGCACGCTATATGGATAGATCTCAATGAGTACATTCTAAATCCAAAAGTTCTAACAAGTTTTGATTTCATTTTTAAAAACTTTTACTGTGTGCCCGTTTTGAACAAGAGAGATAATCAAAGTCCTTATAGTGCCTCTTTGAGAGTCCAAATTTTCCCTAATGGTAACACTGCCCAACACGCTTCAAAACGAGTGTATTTTATTCAATGTGAGCTTTTTCTTGTGTGCTTTTGCAATTGAAACTATTTTTTCTAGTTTTCTTCACTATTGTATTTTCATCAAAACTACACATTGATATATGTCTTGCATCACAACAACTAATACTTACAAAAAATGAATGATAAATCGTGTGGGTGACATACAAGTGAAGAAAATGAAGTGGATAGCGGATAAAACTGCATAATACCATAGTATGGGGAAATTCACCAACAACCAATACATTATCCAAAAAAATTACATAGAGGCCACTGACACAAGAGCCAACCTTAAAACAAAATTTTCATGACCTTGTGACATGCAGCCTTTGGGTTAATATAAACACCTCCATAAGGTCACAAACATAGTACTAGCTGCCTGTAATATTTTTCTGCTTCTTTCTAAATCCCATGCGTCCATTTTTGGATGATTAGGGTATTTGGTCCCTTTCTAAATCCATTGTAGCATCATAGGGTTGGATGTGAGCTACCACAATAGACCTAGAGGTTGTCATGTCTTAGGTAGACTTCTTGAGGTCCACCGAGTTCTTATCCCACCCAACCCACCATTGCAAGGTGGATTTGATGGTGATTGGAGTCCAAATATGTTGGTGTCTTACTGAAACATAGCCATAATTTGGTTGCAGACTTTGATTGAGGCCTATGAAAGAATTATGGCTATGGAACGAACAAGACCGTTGTGTCATAATCAATGATGTTAGAATTAAAAAACATATACACATTATAACATAAAGGCAGAAAGAAACTACTAGTTTAAGAGACAATGTACAAATTTGAAAGAGGTGCATATTAGATTTCTTGATCAAGTTCGCAATAAGAGACGAGGGGGATCATTCATATGGAATTGAATACAAGAAAGTATACATAGTATCCACTAGGTTGCATCATCACAATTGTCAATGCCGGAACTAGCTCGATTGTCATTAGCTACATCTATAGCTCCTACTCTTGTATGCACAACCTCCATGATGTCCTCAAGATCACCTATATGTGACAATCAACAACTTGCACCCCCTCTCTATGGAATTTCTTCACATCAAGGTCTAAGTGGGAGTAGTGTATGGCCACTCTTATCCATCCATATTGCATTAAAATGAGAATATAGAAATCAAGACCATGCAGCTCCTAGAATAACTTCCCAACAGCTATACTCATAGCCATCCATATTGAATAGAAGAGAGAGTATAGCAGCCAGTGCACGACCATGAACTTGCAAAAAATAATATCCCAACAATTATACTCTAAGCATCATAGAATAATTAAGTGGGAGTATTCATGGGGGATTTTATGCCTTGTGACTACATCTATAACCATCTGTGTTTCAACTTGTGTGAGATTGCTTGGGTATGTGATCTTAGTGCATCAAGACACCCCTATAAAGGTTAGCATGATCTAGGTGTGATGGCTACCTTTGCTATATCAAAATGTCAAGAGCTCCAATACGGAATGGGAATACTAAGTGACCCTCATATTTTGTAGCTAACTTAATTCAGTTTCGCAAATCCAAATGTGGACAATTACCTTCTTTTAAGAGGGGTTTATGTCAAAAACTTTTGATGTGGATAATATCCTAACCTTGACCATATTATAGATAGGATTTGAAGACAAAGAGAATCATGTTAAAATCCTAACGGGAATGACTAACTTATTCAGGTGGCAAAGGGGGGAATTACGATTGAAATCCTAACCGGAACTAACTTACATAGCTAGCTGAGGGGGATAAAACCCCAAAAGATAAAAAGAAACCTAGATTTGTTTATATATGCTACTATGGTGGACTACACAAGAATGCCCATATTTTTTATGAAAACTATAAGAAATCCCCTGATGTGTGTTGATTCCTTTTAGGGGGCAAATTTTAACCTTTTAGCTTTTGGATGTCTTTCTTTTCATGTAACTACTTTTGGGGAGAACAATGGCCTTTAAATATGTGCATAGGGGTCTCCCTCTGGCATTTTTCTTTGTGAATAAGTCGAGATGAGTTTGAGATCTTGTACCTTGTTGAAAGAGGAACTCCAGCACACTAAGTGTTCACAAAACCATATATAATTTTCTTTTATCAATTTTCCAAGAAGTAATTTCAAAAATTAAAGCTAATTTCAACCAATTTAGCACTATTTTCTTCAAAATATAGGCATGATTTTTCATTTTCATCTTCCTCTTAACATGAATTTTTTAACTTCAAAGTGGACGATTGCTAGCTAAGACACATTTTTCCCAAATACTTCCACCACTTCATGTCTCTCATAGGATGAAGATTTATTGTATCTTTGTTGACTTCAAAGCCTTTCACAAAAGTCCATAGCAGATTCACATAGACTCTATGTTACGTGGGAGTCCCATAAGAGCTTGTATGGGATATCTTAGCATTCTATGAAATAGTTATAGGCAGTCCCAACTAATAAAGTGTGATGCGTGGAATAAAAGTGAGGGGTTGGATTCCCTTCATTGTCTGTGCATGTGAACAATGGGGAGGCTCCAGCATACCCTTTTCTTTCCCAGTCACAAGGAGGTGGGAGCTTGAAAATCCACCCTCAATCTAGTGGCCTCACAGCGTCTTCCATTGGCTTTAATGCATGATGTGAGCCTTCCTCTTAATGGAAAACTCTCTAATTCACTTCCTCTTGCAACCATGACCTTGGGGCCTACAATATCAAACTCCACAACCTCTTGCTTCTTCTTCTGGGAACTCAAAGTGCATACCACCCTTGAACTAGTTGCCTGCCTCTCATGGTAATTATGGGAAGCTTCAATTAGCTTTTTCCCCTAGTTGGCCACCCCTTCTTGTAGTGTTTTTGATTGACCTCCTTCCTCATTCCGGGCTATGCGTCACATTTTCCTACACAAGCTCCCCCAATATGGCCTTCTATATCCCCTTCTAACTCTTACTCTTCTTGCCCATGAGCTATCTCCTCCTACTGGCAGAGATCCTCCACCTTCTCACTAGCACAATCATCAAGTAGACTCTATTAAGTTGGCTATCTTCCCTCTTCAAGAAAGCTTCTAAATCAGCCCTGCCCTGTTGTCCCGTGCCCCCTTCCGTTCTCTCATGCTCATCCAATCTCCCCAGATTAAGATCAGCCTTGTCCCATGCCCTGCACTCTCTCCTTCCCCTGGATCATGTTCTCTCTCTTGTCTCTCTTTTTAATCCTCCTCTAGATGGCCACCAGCTTGGCAACCCATGCTGCCCATACTCCTTCCCCTTCTTCTCCTTGATGCTCCTTCCTTCTTCCCATGGCGTCTCACCCATGAAAAGCAGCCTATGCTTGCACACTATAAGAGGAAAATTCTAGAACAGCTAGCATTGCCGCGGATTAGCAAAATAAAATAGAAAGAAAAAATATATTGTGTGGCAATAGTAGTGGAAAAGGACGCGGTAGTGGTTTAACAACAATATACACGATAATAGGTGCAATAATATAGTCATGATCATTACTACAAATGTTATCAGAACTATTACCTCACATATTACCTCGACATATAGATTTTCAAAAATAAAGATGCTCATCTAGTCCATCCAATTTGGATGGCCTAGATGAGCATCTTAATGTTGATCTGCATGAATTCATGTGGTCTATGAATATCTTCTTCAACAACGTAGTTCACATCATCAAAATATTGGTCTCTTCTTCTTCACACTCTTCTCTCACAAGGGAGCTCTATTTATGTCAAGGGGTTTGGCACTTTGTAGCATTGTCATTTCCATTGCCATGTTCGTGCCAATTGCCTCATACAAGCTCATTTTCTCCTCCATGCATGGATGCATTTCAACATATTGGGTCTCAAAAAAGTTTGAACATATGTGGCTGCTGCTTGCCTCCAAGCTGCCTAGGGAAAAGAACACTTTAAATTAAAGAATACTTGCACCTTCTCTTGAGCTTCAAAGGTTAATCCAAGACTTTCTCACTTATATGATTTGACCTCTTGCTAGAATTGAAGTTCATCTCTGTTTGTAGCTGCATATTAAATATTTTTGGATCTCCCCTTGGTGGATTGCATATGGGACCTACTTCTCTAATTTGCTTGTATATTTTCTCTTTGCGTGCTAGTTTCCATTTGGCATTCTCATTGATTATGAATTCTGGTCATTATGACATCTATGATAGGTATATATATATAAACAAATATATATTATCATCCACAAAGGTCAGATATGAATTATGGGAATAAAAACAAAACATTCAAAAGTTTCTTCCGGATAAAGGGGTTGTTGGATACAGCTTAATTAAGGAGTAAGGGTCTAGAGAGGTGTGATAAAGGGAAGATAAGATGAAATGAAAAAACCTAAGAAGGGGTAGCTAATGCAAGAGCCAGTTTGGGAGTTCAAAACTCCTTGATAATGGCTTTATTTTCTTGATAAACTGACCACTTTCCTATTATGTGCGCTTCTCACATTATTTGGAGTTCTTCCTTCTTCTATTTGAGTTAGCCAGGTGTTAGATCTTCTGCAAACAAAAAGTTAGTTTCCTTGAGAACCCTCAATTGCTCAAGGAGTTAGATTTGATCCGCCTGGTTCTTGAAAGTGAGTATTTCATGTTTGGTGTGATGTTTGTGTGTAAGAGAGATGACTGTGGCTGACCCCATTGTACCATGTGGGCTATTTTTTGGATGTGAGAAAAGGAATCATGGAACATCGAAGGCAATATCCTCTTGGCATTGTCGTTCATGTAGCATGGCCACTACACAATCTTCAACCTTACCAAAGATGATATCTTGCACTTGGGTTTTGACCTCCTTTGTGAGGGTGGTATCTTCTTCCACCTTTGTATTATTGAGCTTGAGGTCACCATTCCCTTTCAAACTGCTTGGAAGCCCACCAATGTGAATATTGAGGTCTATATCCTCTTGGTATTGTCGTTCACATAGCGTGGACACTACACAGTCTTCAACATTATAAAAGATGATATCCTACAATTGGGTTCTGAACTCCTTTGTGAAGGTGGTCTCTACTTCCACCTTTGTGTTATTGAGCTTGATTTCAATATGTTCCATCTCTTCCCTTTTGCGGTTCTCCATTGTGGTGAGTCAAGCCTTGATGGTGACGAGTCTATGCTTCAGCTCTATCCCTTGAGATGAGGCTTGAATAGCCATGATATGTACAAGCTTCCTAGAAGATGCTCAAAGTATCAATGCTAGAGAGTCATGGGCAGCTTGAATAGAGTTGTAGTTGGTGCTCAAGACGAGTCTGAGAGTTGAGGGCAGCTCAGGCAGAGTCGAGAGGTTGGGCTAGTCAAACAAAACTAAGGTTGTGGGTATCTCAAACAAAGCCAAGATCGTGGGAATGATTAAATGTGGGGGAAAGGTGGTGTTGTTGGGAGGTCAAGGCTGTGTAAACGCTCTCCCACAAGGTCGCCCCTTGCAGAGGGACAAGCTAAGGACAATGCAAGACAGAAAAGTCTAGGGTTTCAATGTTGTAGAGACAGAGAAAGAGGGCGTAGAGAGAGATTTAGATAGAATATTAGTAGCCATCTATCAACCTCTCTTTATACACTGATCTCTACCTAATCTACACACCTAGATAGAGAGGGTGTAGAGAGAGGAGGTATAGAGAGAGTACATAGAGAGAGGTAGATAGAGAGGCTGTATCTATACCAAATCTCTTTATCTACAATCTCTATGTCTCCTCCCTCTCTACCTAGTTTCTAACCCTCTCTATCTACTCTATTCACACCTCTCTCTCCAACCTAATCAATTCCTAAATCCTAACCTTATATGTCTCCTCTCTATCTAATCTCTATCTCTATCCTCTCTCTACGCTCTAAACATAGAGAGAGGTAAATATCTACACTCTCTCTACTCCCTCTCTCTATCTACACCCTCTTTACTCCTATCTACATCCTAACCTCTCTCTACTCTTCCTCTATACCCTAACCACTATCCTTTTTACACTCTCTCTATCTCTACACTCTACGTATCCTCCCTCTCTCTATCTACACCCTCTTTACTCCTATCTACATCCTAACCTCTCTCTACTCTTCCTCTATACCCTAACCACTATCCACATCTCTATCTCTACTCCCTTTAACTATATCCAATTTCTCTCTCTACATCTAATCTCTATATTTACACTCTCTCTATTTTTGCTTTGTATATATCCTCCCTCTCTACATCCTCTCTATCTACTCAATCCACACCTGTCTCTAAACCCTAATCTCTTCCTAAATCCTAACCTTATCTATCTACCCTCTAGTTAATCTCTATCTACACTCCCTATGTATCCTCCCTTTCTACCAAATCTACCTAAACTATACACCCTCTCTATATACTCTATCCACACCTCTCTCTACACCCGAATCTCTTCCTGAATCGGAATCTTATCTATCTACTCTCTACCTTATCTCTATATCTACCCTCTGTATATAATCTATCTGCACCTCTCTCTACACCCTAATTTCTTCATAAATCCTAATCTTATCTATCTAGTATCTACCTAATCTCTATATCTACCCTCTTGAGATACCCTCTAAACATAGATAGAACACTAAGTAGAGATAAATATGTACACTCTTTCTAATCCATGAATCTATCTCTACACTCTATGTATCCTCCATCTCTGTTTTTGCTCCCTCTATCTACACTATCCACACCTCTCTCTAAACCCTAACCTCTTCTTACATCCTAATGTTATTTGTCTACCCTTTACTTAATCTCTATCTACACTCTCTACATATCCTCCCTCTCTACCTAAACTCTACACCCTCTCTATCTACTATATCTACACCTCTCTCTACACCCTAATCTCTTTCTAAATCTTAATCTTATATATTTACTCTCTACCTAATCTCTATATATGTCCTCTCTCTACCCTCTAAACATAGAGAGAACGCTAAATAGAGGTAAATCTCTACACTCTTTCTAGTCCCTATATCTATCTCTACACTCTATGTATCCTGCTTCTCTTTATCTACACCCTCTCTACTCCCTCTATATACATATACTAACCTCTCTCTACTCTCCCTCTACATCCTAACCTCTATTCACACCTCTCTCTCTCTCTAATCTCTTATATCTCGACATACTCTCTACCTAATATATTTAATCTCTACAACCACTCTATATATTCTATTCCACACCTCTCTCTACACCCTAATCTTTTCCTAACTCCTAATCTAGTCTATATATCTACCCTCTCTCTAAGTCTCTCTCTATCTCCTCATCTCAACTCTCTCTCCAGATTCTCCATCTCTACCTACTCTACCTAATCTCTACCCCCACACTATTTACTTTATGTTCACCTCTCTACACTCTAATCTCTTTCTAAATCCTAACCTTATCTATCAACTTTCTACCTAATCTCTATCTCTACCCTTTCTCTACTCTCTCTATTTCGTAATCTTGACTATGTCTCCACGTAATCTCTATCTCTATACACTCTATCTACTCTCTCTTCTTCTGTACACACTCTCTTTATAGAATGTCTATCCTTGTTTCTCTCTCTAATCTAAGAATCTCTCTGTACTCCCTCTATCTACACCCTCTATCCCTCATTTCCTCTCCCTAATCTGTTTTCTTCTCTCTCTCATCCATTCTACACTATCTTAATATTTCTCCTCCCTCTATGCTTTCTTCTCCCATCTCTTTTTCTCTCTTACACTCTTTAATTTCACATACACTAAATTGAATCTTTTCTCTCTAGTACCGATCCAAACCTTTTTTTTAATATACAATTTATCATACTCTATCACTTTTTCTCTTCTTCTTTTTCTAATGTTTAATACATAATGTTTATTTTTTTCTCTCGTTTTGAATCTATTTTTCTTTCTCTAATTTAAGATACACATCTTTCACACATCAATTCACTCTGAATTAGAACTAATTTAACTTTGAACATACAAGGAGTTTTATGTGTAGGTGTGATGTTTAATTTGACTTTTTTCTCTCTCTAGTGACAACCATTTTTTGGCTATTCAAAATTTTCATATTGAGCTACCTCACCCTATCAAATCAGTGAAACAGTGTGGTTATCCTCACCCTTTCATTGTACATAGGCGTGTGTGAGTTAGGAGATAGCTCTCCCCATATCTCCTTAAAAACCTTCAATTAGCTAGTCATTGGGCTAGTTGAGTCAAAAATAGAAAATAAAATAAAAAAGAAAGTATATTATGGTCTTTTTTGTGTGTAAATATTTCATTGTATACATGGCCTAAATATAACGATTTACCTAGGTGTGTGTTTTATTAAACCTATGTACACCTTCTTTCATTCTCTTGCACCATAAGTATATTTTTTTGCCAATGTGTACATACTCTAACCTCATATTTTTCTTTTATACAAATCACTCCCACATTTTCACCCTCACCATTGTGAAAATAAAAAATTGATTTTCACTCCCTTAGTCATGTTGATGATATTTTTTTCATTTACTTGCATACCTTTTCTTCTTTCACCCAAAATAAACAAAAGAGCGACCATATCATATGATTTCAAATTTCTTTTTCATATCCATAATTCTTCCATTTTTTAAAAATTATATACTCATTAATCTAATATCATGTGCTCTTTGAATTAAAATCTATGAATAGTCCATACACTAGTCCCACCATGTATAAAACTCTTTATTCACCAATAATCCTTCTCCATGCATGTGTAAAGGTAGCTTGGATGCTTTCTATCATGATATGACAAAGGAGGGGCTCACTCTTGGATGCATCGTGCAAATTCAACAAAGGAAGGGGCCACTAAAAGACTTTACACGCATAAAAAATAGGCTTTTTGGTGCCTATCTTTGCTTAGAATTTGAAAAAGTGATCAACAAACAAAATGTAGCCCAGAGAAGGAATAATCACCTCAATTTTTTGCATAACTTTTGGAGCTACCATCGGTGAGATATGAATTTTATGGTGGACCCTAGTCTGCGACTTTTTCTCACAAGTCACCCTAGTCTTTTCTCACCTCCCTTCACACTTCCACAGACACACACACTCATTCCTCTCTATCCCTCACTCAAACCTGCAACTTTCATGGCTTCTTTCATCTTCTTCATCAGTCCCATCTCTCCCTTACTCCATCATCTCTACACACATATAGCTAAATTTCTCTCTCTAAAAATCAAACTAATATTACCATAACCACTTCATCCTTTCACAAAAAGAAAAAAAATTAAATAAATAGCCAAGATCAAGCTCTAAAAAAGGAGGAGTTTGATTATGGAAAATTCATCTTTACCAAGGTCACAAGAACTACACCGACAGAGTTCTACAACCGCTTCATTCACTAGAGGAGATAGGTGGAAAATTCCTTTTCCATCTTGTGGTTTCCATCAAATTGTGTATATTATAATCCTTCTCTTACTTTTTATCATTGTATAAATCATATAATGCACCTTGAGTGCATATGCCATGTAATTTTACCCCAAACTACTAACACTAATATCTAACCCTTCTTGTAAACTGCACCCTCTACTATGTTCTAGAGTAGGCACCTCCAAGTTGCTCACCTCTCTCTTCTTTTACTTGCAATAGTTCTTCGCCTTGAGCCCACATCCATGTGATTCAAGGGATAAGGAAGACCCACTTCCATTTTGAAAATAAAAATATTTCATAATCTTCTTGTATTAACAATAACATTGATTATTTTCAATCCTAATCAAGGCTCCCAAAAACCTATAAATAGAGCCCATTTCTCTTTGTAAGCATGATTTCTACATTATTGCTCACTAACTTGAGCATATCATTTTCCATCTTAGTTGTAGGGAGAGAGAGTGAGCTCTCTATACACCATTACTTGTGGTCTATATGAAGCTTCTTGAGCTAGTTGTAGCTAGCTTCCAATCAAAGTTGTATCTACTCTTGCACATAAATTGAATGAATAATTTGGGTGCAATTTCCGTTCAAACCTCTCTTGAGTCTCTCCAATTCACGCTTGGCAACCATACCTCCTTTGGTTTAAGGTGACGCGTTTTCATTTTGAGATTCTTTTGCAGTATTTTCTTGTATGTGACTCAAGAGCTCTTGTGTTTGTTTTGTTGTTTGGGAAAACATTATAAGAGGGTTGTATGGTGAGAGGGTTCTCATAACCTTAATATAATGTGTAGATCTCAACATCATCAAACTTAATTGTGCCTCTTGACTCTCCTCCAAGTTGTTTTTACACCTACATCAATTCATCTAAATAGAAGCTAAATTCTTGCACAAAACTCTGTGTGTGTGTGTGTGTGTGTTTGGTGTGTGTATTTGTAGCATTGATATTAGTGATATTTTACCCTTCCTTATCGCTTGTATTGCTCAGAGATTCTCCTTTGTTGCATCGTAGTTCGCTCTATAACTAGGTGGTACCCATTCACTTTGCTGCTGGTTGTGGGCTCCTTGTTGTTTTGCTTGTTTGTGTAGCCCCAAGCCCAATTGAGAAGCATGGGAGCCTTGAGGGGTGTTTACAAGTTGCCCCTCTTGTTGTCCGCCTTGGACCGCCTCAATTTTGGTGTCCCCCATTGAGGACGGCTTGTGTATGTTGTTGTGAATATTTAGCCTTTAGAGTAATCAAGTAGCATGCATGAATCACAAGAGTTTGTATGATCCTTTCATTCTCATTGCAAGGCAAATGATACACATAATTGTAGTACTAAGTTGAAGTTTCAACGTGTAATTTGTAGGATTTTAGGTCCTCTTAGGTTGGCCGAGATAAACGCTTCAGTAAATCCTTTTATATTGCCTCTCATTAGGTACAACCTTAGTTTGAACTCTATATCGTAACTCCAAAGCATTCAGTTATGAAAAACCTGTTTAGTAAACTCCGCCAGACTCAAGTGCTCCAGTTAATAATGCACATGATTGACCATCAAGCTCTCTTTAGGGAACCCTGCAAATCACAAGTATGTCTTACTCTATCTGCATTTGGATTGGCCGTCAAGTCCTTTACTTCAAGTTCTAGTAGCAGAACCAACTCAAAAGATGTGAAGATACTTCATCAATTGTCCAAAGAAGTCAACTCCAAGCTGTCCATGTAGGCTTATTGATTGCATAACCAAAAACTCTTTCCACTCTGCATAAATCTAGAAACCAAAACATGTACCATACAACCTGCTACAAGAGACATCTAGTATCCTTTGAATCTACAACTTTCACTTCAGTAGCCCCTAGAATCAAATGGAATAATAAGGAATTTCTCGCACACTAGAGCATCATAATATCCACATAGGCATACATTTCTTTTATCAATCAAAATCAAGTATTTCTGGTGCAAATGCTACCCCTGCTTCAAATAGCATGCCATTTCTATGCATATTTAGCAATATCCATCCATATTGAGTCTTCTTATAAATCTCCTCGATCAACTACCATTGAGATTACATAGCATTGATGGCCACAATATACTAGAGATTCACGTGAAGCATAGTGCAGCACCCACATTTCATAAACTTTTGGCAACTTAAGCTCATTACCAAAAAGTGTTAAAGAATTTTGACTCCCTTTTACTGGCAGCGAAGACATCACTGACATAAGCATCAATAAAAATAACATCCAAATTCAATCATATTTGGCACATTGTCCAAGGAAACAGAAAACCTTGTGCATTTTTTGCAGTACCAATGATGATTTAGCATCATCAACTTCTCTAGATTCATAGCCATCTGCAAAAACCTTAGAAGTTGCTGGACTTGTACCATCATAGGAATTTTTACCTTTTGGGGTTGATATTGATGATGAAAAAAAACTTTATCTTGTAAATCTTCATCCATAGCATCCTTGAGAAAATAACCGTTGGAAGTCTCAACATTCATCAAAATTGTAGGAGGTATCTCTCCATGCAGCCTATGTACAAGCATAGATGTAAGACCCATGTCGATAACGTGCTCACAATCAGCATGATCTAGGATAACTTCATACTCACCCATGTCATCCTCTGCTTCCTCCTTTGCATCTATGTTACTTAGTAATCCATCATAGCATTATAAAGGCTCATTTTGCACCCCCTCTAAAGAGTTACACACATCAGAAATCTCTTATGTACTGTCATGATCATCTCCTTCAGATCCATCCAAGAAATCATTGATATGGCATCTTCTTCTCTGATAGCAACATCTGCAAACATATTGTTGGTAGAAAGAATAAGTTCATTGGCATTCTTAGGCTCATCCTGTATTGGGTCCACAATCTTGGTCACTTCATCTACTATTGTGTATATATTAGCTTTATTAATGCAATCATCTGTAGCAAGCATGTTTTCCTACTCGGCTACAATGCTGATAGTTTCATTAGTATCTTGTAGAGGCTCATCTTCTTGATGAACTCCTTTAGAATAGCCCATGTCAAGGTTAGCAACTTGTGAACCACTTGTTGTATAGTCTACGTCTTCACTCGGACCATTATTGGAGGTAGCATCCATGCAAGTAAGCTTTGAAAAAAATCATATAATTTTGTTTTAGCTCAAAATTTGCTCCTCTGAAAGTGAATCTGCTACTTCCCATTTTGCATTTTTTTGGCTTTTCTTCTTGCACAAATATGCTCCCAAAATTGATCGTAATTAAACAAATGCATATGAACCCCTTCACCTTAGTGAAGACAACTTCTCTTTGTTCTGTAATCTCTTTTATTTCCAGATCTAGAATCCTTGAGCTTTTTCAAATGAATTTTGCTACACAATAGTCGCACGTGTGGGAAATGCTTGTGCCAGTTCTTGAACCTGCTTTTCAAAATCTGAGTTTACAACCTCTTCAAAAGATGCAATCATCCGATTTTTTGGAACATTTTGGCTCTTCATCTCGGCTTCATAGCATGCAATAAAACCTTCTCGATCATATCCCTAAAAATTAGAATATTGCTCTCATACAACATCAAATTCCCTATCTGCATGGCTTTCACTTCCTACAGACATCCCTGAACTAGTTCCCACATTTTTGGTAAATTTGAAACTGCTAGATTTTTATCAAATCCATTGGAATTGAAATCTTTAATAAACTTCTTCAATTGTTCTCGCATCTCTATCTTTACCTCCCACCCTAGCTCGGTTTTGCATCCAAAGATGTCGGGGGATATGCGTTTGAAATGTGAGCCGGGAAGGCACGGGGCCTTTGGCTGTGAGAGGTGTGAGAGAGAATAAGAACAACATGTGCAAACGGCTATGGCAAGGATTGTGCACTTTGATTAATCAAGTCAAGCTTTAAGTTCAATGTAATTGGTAGCCAAGGCGAGTTGTTAGCAGCATCAACACTTGGATCAACTGACAAATAGGAGTTTAGTCTTCCTTCACATGATTACGGGGATCGTTAATGTCTCCAAAATTAATCAACATGATATAGAAGCTTGAGCTAGTGATTATGATGAAGAACTCCTTTGTGTTGGTCTTTGTGCTTTCCTCTTGCTTATGATCCACAAGAAAGAGCTAGATCCTCTTGCTTCTCCATATACTTCTCCTTTCTCTCTTGGTCGTCAAAAGTTATCCTTTCTCTTTCTTTGCTGAGTGGTTCTTCTCGCATTAGTCATCAAAACTTATCTCAAGTACTTTGGTCGTCCAAAGTTCTTCTTCTTTAGTTTCCTTCAACTCTGCGAGATCCTTGAGAATCTTCCTTTCCTTGTCCGAGCTCTTTACCCTTCACCTCTTACTTCTCAACTCTTCTCTTTCTTAACACCACAAACTCTCTCCTTGCTTGCCTTATTCTTTGCTCTCCCTCCTCTTCCTACTCTCTCCTCCATCGATAGAGAAAGAGAGAAATCTCGTGCCTTAGTTGAGCAAGCGATAGAGCTCCTTGAAGTCTTTTTCTCCTCTCCTTTGCTCCCTGCAACAACTCCCTTGTCATGATTTTGTTTCCTCCTCCCCTCATCGTTCAAAAGACCCCTCTTCTATATATGGCTTTCCCTACTGCTTGTCACAATAACGTGACAAGGGCCTTGATGACGTGGTAGGCCAAGGCCAACCTTCACAAAATCACAATCGAGTGGTGCCAAACTGCTATGTGAGGAGACCCTCACCATTTTTCCCTTCAGTTGCATGCTCATCCAAGCTCATTTTTTGAATCCAAACAACCAAAAGACCTCTTGTCAAGGTCTGGAGGAGGTAGGTTCCCAAGAGAACCAAAATGTGGAAGATGAAAAAATGTTAGAAGAAGGTATGTTTTCTACAACACTTACAAAGGATGAAAGAGAGGAGCTCAAAGGTGAGTTAAGAAATTTTCCTAAGCTTTTTGCTAAAGACTACACTGACGTGTGTGGAGTAGATGATGTTCAACACAAGATCAAGCTAAAGCCAGAGGCCACGACTAAGGCTCAAAATCTATGAAGGCTAGGAGTCATCAAGGACCAGGCTTTACTCAAGAGGGTAAGAAAGCTTCTAGCAGTAGGTTTCATTTATCTAGTGTAAAGAATTTAGAGTGGGTCTCTCCTGTTGTTGTCACTCCCAAGAAGAACGCCAAGTGGACGGTGTGTGTGGATTACCATCCACTAAATGAGGCAACAAAAAGAGATCACTTCCCCCTCTCATTTTAGGATGAGATACTAAATGAGGTAGCTGGTCACGAGAAGTACATTGTGTGCGATGGCTATTCAGGTTACTTTCAAATAGGTATTGCACAAGAGGATCAATTGAAAACAACCTTCATCACTCCTTGGGGTTGTTATGCTTTCAAAGTCATGCCATTTGGCCTGACAAATGCTCCCTTAACTTTCCAATGCTTCATGAACATGGTGTTTCAAGCATTCTTCGGAAAGTCCATTAGGGTTTTTATTGATAATTTTTGCATTTATAGCTTAAAATCATTACATCTACAAAGGGTAAAAGAAGGTTTGAAGAAAATCTATCACATGGGAGGTCAAGGCAACCCCGACAAATGACACTGATGGGGGCTTTTCACAAGCCAAGCTCCCATACCCCTCTTCTCTCGTCCCCACCCCATGGAAACCTCCTCTTAGGGAGGGAGTGATAAAAGGCATTGGAAAAGTAAGAAAAAAATAAAGTATGATTATGTAAATATATGAGAAAGGTAAAATAGGCCACCTCATGCCTGCGGGGCAGCCATTCCCCACCTTGTCTCCTTTTTCTTCACTGATGCCCCGCCGTGTGTCCCTTTTCCTCTCCTCCACTCAAAAGGTCAACCCCCTCTCTCTTCCCCTTGTCCTTTCTCCTTTCTCTCTCCCCTCAAGCTACCCCACCTCTCACCAATAATGCATTCTAACTCACCAATAATGCACCCTAACTCACATGCAACTTATCATATCTTCCAAAATAGTATACCCCACCCCCCCTTTCTCTCTCCTATCATATCCCATGACCCAAATACCCCCCTCTCTCTCTAAAGGGTGCCATGTCTCTTGTCTTCTAGCTAAATAACCTCCCCCACACTCACACACACTCAGTTTCACTGAAAAAGGTGCCCACAGACCCATCCCCACCCGGTGGTTACCTGATTTTTCTTGTGTTCACACACATCTGCACACAGATTCACCTCTTAACACACTCCCCTCTCTCCCCTCTAGTAATTACTTTATTCTCCATGTCACCTCTCACTTTTTTTCATCAGCCTATCTCTCTCTCATGAGACTGCTGTTTTGGCACATATACACACAGCCAGACAAGTGGGACCCACAGTCACATGGCCTATGTAGATAATGATTTCTTCATTTCTAAATTCTAGAATTTCTCCCCCTTCCTCCCCTATATAAAGAGGGGTCACCATCACACTAAAGACACACACAACATCACCAAAGAATACACTATGCATTGTGTGTGCCTAGTGCACACACACACATCCACACCATCACCATCACCGCAATCACCATGCTTGTCTTGAGCATGACCTCTACACCCTTGGCTATGGAAGATGAAGGGCAACTAAATGAAGGATGATGGCCATAACCCTCGTGCGAGTCTTTGCCATCAACTCCCACCTATCCTCCATGTGCTCTACCACTCTCTCCCTTCTCATTCCCCTACCCAATGCTCCCCATTTCATCGCCTTATTCTCCAAATAAATCTTGAGGTTTTGTGAGTATGTTTTCTTGCAATGTTTTTCCCATGTGAGGTGTGCGGAATCGCCACCTAGTCTTGTGTTTGGAGTGAGCTTGTGTATGTGTGAAGGGTGTGCGGATTCGCCATCCTTTTGTGGTGCCTAAGTACTAAGCCGTTATACCCCCCCCCTCTCTCTCTCTCTCTCTCTCTCTCTCTCTCTCTCTCTCTCGATCTCATTCCCTTTCCTCTTCATCATTACTCCCAAGCATCCATCTCTCTTGCATGAAAACTTTGTTATGGTGGTGTGTTGTTTGCGTCCTAGCCGCTGAAGCTAGGTGGTGCCCCTGTTTGCTTTACCATGACAGGCTCGAGGCGCGCCATTCGATCCCCGGTGTTTTAGAGGCCGTCGGGGTTCGGAGTTCGCTTTGCCCTTCATTTGGTGCCCCCACTGAGGAACTTTTCATGAAACCCTTCAGTTTACAAGACTGAAATCCCTAAACTATTGTGAATGGATGAATGGCTAGCAGGATTTGCTAATTGGAGGACAGAAGAAGAAGAGCTCCAAGCACAACTAGACGAACTCCGCATCTCCATCGAAGCTCGAGTGCCAGACGTAACGGTAATCGATTTGCAGTGGGAGAGTCAACCAACACACCAAACCCAGTGGATATACATAGGCCAAGTGCCAAGAAGAAGAAGGAGAAGGTCGAAACCATGTCCGCAACCTACAACCAACCCACAACAACAAAATGGAAGGAGCTCTACACAATAGAGAATCAACACTATTCTACTTTGAGAATCGGGTAACTCAAGTCACCGAGGTAATTATCACAGTCAATTTTCAAGTCGTACCTGATGCTGCAGCACAGATAACGGAATCATTGGCTCACACTCTCACTAGAGAAACTAGGGATCTACTGAGTTTGTTTCAGGAAAGAACACCACCCTCTCCCACAAGCTTGGACAGTGACTAAGCACCTCTAAGCTTCACATGAATCAGTACAACCTACCTCAAGACAGATCACACATACCAACACGTGTACGCTCAATCAAGGAAATACTAGATTTGAAGGCTCACTACTAGCACGTCATTGACACCATGCTGGGTGGGGAGCGGTTTTTGGAGGTTCTGGCATCAGATCAACCATTTGTCTTACCTTTGGTACAAGGCAATGTACCGTTTGAAGTTTTAATCTATGTCCTAGTATAAGAGGGTATACACGCCTCCTTGTAAAGAAGAAAAAAACTTTTGCAAGTTATGCAGTGTGTCTTTCTAGCTCTCTCTCAGTAATCATGGCAAGTGTAGCATTTCCAACATTTAAAGGAAAGAAGGGGGAGGATTTGGTAACAGACTTCCTAGATGACTTTGAAGTAGCATGTGTAGTGAGCAACAAAGATACGGATGAATCCCGCATTAGAATCTTTAAGCATCTCATGAAGCTAGAAGCTAGATCATGGTACAATGCACTTCCACAAGCAACCAAGGATGACTGGGAACCCTTAAAAACCGCTTTTAAGAGGCGCTTTGGGGGAGGTACCACTTCAGAAAAGTTGTGGGACAAGTTGAGAGACTTGAAGCAGGAGGGTCTTTTAGAATATGCCACGTATGAGTCCAAATTTGTGGATTTGTGGGAACGGTGGGTTGAGTCACTGGCAAGGGGGGAAGCCGCACCCGATTTCCTAAAAAAAGATCCGTTCACGCATGGCTTATGGCCGCTTCTCAAGGAGAAGGTGAAAGGTAGATTCCTGGCTACGTACGAGCTAGCCGTTGAGATTGCTCGCATTAAAGACAAGAAGCTGCAAATGAAAGCCAAAGAAACCGAGTCAACAGAATCAGGAACATTGCGTCGACCAGCAACTACGACAACCACCATTCCACCACCACCACCGGCTCTTGGGGTAAGAGATGACCAACAAGATATGTTGGCCCATATTACTGACCAGCTGTAGAATTTGTCTGTCCACTTAATACAGCAAGGGAGGAGTCAAGAAAGAGATCAAGACCCTGGAAGAGCACGACGACAAAACAGGGAGTATCATTGCTACAACTACGGGGAAGATGGCCATGAAATGTACTACTACCCACACCCGAGGAGGCATAATTTCAATAGAGGGGGGAGACAGAATCAGATCTCTCCACCAAGAGCAAGAACTCCGCCACTCAGGCAACCAATCCCACCTATTCAAATCACACCACCAGTGGTGCAACCACAGTTGGCCACACCAATTCGACGCCAGTCACCAATGCAACCACCACCACAATCACCACTTACAATCATCCTACGCGCACCACCAATTGGTACACGCACACCAAGTATTATTGGTCTTGCAGAAGAGGTCAAGATGAGTGTAGCAGAAGAAGGATTAAGTAAGAAGACTATTCAAAGAACTGAAGCAGTGGAACAAGAGGTTAAAGAATCAAAAGATGCTACCCAGGTGGGGGAGGTAAGTCAAGAAAATTGTGTTACAAATGTGAGTACATCTTTAACCTTGGATGAAATAGGCACCAAAGCGATCAATTGACAGCATTGGGCAGTAAGGATAAGAAGGTGTAAAGTGTTGATTAGGCCTCGTCAGAGTAAGAGGAATGCAAAGGTCATGAAAGATACAAGAGAAGAGGAAAACCAGCCTGTTAGCAAGGCTTTGCAGAAGATGGAAAACATATCAAGCAAAGGGGAGGGCTTTGAAAACGGAAGCCTGTGCACCAGCATGGACCCAGGACAGTGTAGCAAGCTAAAGGAATCTTGCATCAAGGCAGTTTCACTTGAGGACCATAACGAAGAGGTAAGTATGACTGAAGGTTTGGAGTTGGCTATTGCTCCAGAGGCTTGGCAGTCAAGCAAGACTTTATTGTGTAGTGTTATAGACTTGGAGATGGGTAATGCCTCTAGTCTACTGAAGGGTGTTATAAACTTGGAGATGGGTAATGCCTCCAGTTTATGTGAGGGTGTTCAGAGTAAGTTTGATGATCAATATGTTGCCAACCTTTTAAGGATGTTCCAAACTCCTCCACAACACAGCATTGTGTTTGCATGGGATGCATCAGACCTATGGCTATGGCTAGCTGCTCTAACATATAGAGAGAAGATAAGTATGGAGATAAGAGCAAAGGAGCCATGGATAGACAAAAGCCTAATAGAATGCAAGAATGAAGACCTCATTCGCAATTTGGTACAATTTTTTACAAATAGTGCATCCTCTCTTTGGAGAAAGGTAAGTGGATTACGCTTGAATTTAAGCCGCAAGGTAGGTATCTTTCTATTAGCATCAGTAAAGGAAGCTGACATTTTTTAGCACACCCAAAAGAAGCATGATATGCGCGCAGCTTTTTCTAGCCATGGCAGTAATCAGGATTCTGAAGACAACTTGAGCTCACCACACCAACAAGGCGTCCATATATGGTGGATTCTTGGTACACTCTTCGGAATCATAATTTTCAGTTCTGTCTTTGTAGGAGCCAAGATGCTCATTTCCCCTCTCGCTAATGGTGGTTACAAATTTGATCCAATTTGGCGTGCAAATTTTATTGTTCGGACACTGCAAACAATGATCCTATTTTTCACTTGGGATCCAGGAGGACATTGGCACAAAGTTCTGAAAGCCATGGGCTTCCCCTTTAATTAACCGTCACTATTCCAAGGAACAAGTTATCACTCGGACCTGTTACAAATTAATGAATATCCCAGAAATCTCACCAATGGCCAAATGGAATGGCTAGTTCAGAAGGCAACTCGATATCGGATCTTATAGCTAAGCGGAAGAAGAAATAGAGCTAGAGACATGAATGCCTCTAGCCAAAAGGGGAGGGCTAATGATGGGGGCTTTTCACAAGCCAAGCTCCCATACCCCTCTTCTCTCGTCCCCATCCCATGGAAACCTCCTCTTAGGGAGGGAGTGATAAAAGTCATTGGAAAAGTAAGAAAAAAATAAAGTATGATTATGTAAATATATGAGAAAGGTAAAATAGGCCACCTCATGCCTGCCGGGCAGCCCATCCCCACCTTGCCTCTTTTTTCTTCACCGATGCCCCGCCGTGTGTCCCTTTTCCTCTCCTCCACTCAAAAGGTCAACCCCCTCTCTCTTCCCCTTGTCCTTTCTCCTTTCTCTCTCCCCTCAAGCTACCCCACCTCTCACCAATAATGCATTCTAACTCACCAATAATGCACCGTAACTCACATGCAACTTATCATATCTTCCAAAATAGTATACCCCACCCCCCCTTTCTCTCTCCTATCATATCCCATGACCCAAATACCCCCCTCTCTCTCTAAAGGGCGCCATGTCTCTTGTCTTCTAGCTAAATAACCTCCCCCACACTCACACACACTCAGTTTCACTGAAAAAGGTGCCCACAGACCCATCTCCACCCGGTGGTTACCTCACTTTTCTTGTGTTCACACACATCTGCACACAGATTCACCTCTTAACACACTCCCCTCTCTCCCCTCTTGTAATTACTTTATTCTCCATGTCACCTCTCACTTTTTTTCATCAGCCCATCTGTCTCTCATGAGACTGCTGTTTTGGCACATATACACACAGCCAGACAAGTGGGGCCCACAGTCACATGGCCTATGTAGATAATGATTTCTTCATTTCTAAATTCTAGAATTTCTCCCCCTTCCTCTCCTATATAAAGAGGGGTCACCATCACACTAAAGACACACACAACATCACCTAAGAATACACTATGCATTGTGTGTGCCTAGTGCACACACACACACCCACACCATCACCATCACCGCAATCACCATGCTTGTCTTGAGCATGACCTCTACACCCTTGGCTATGGAAGATGAAGGGCAACTAAATGAAGGATGATGGCCATAACCCTCGTGCGAGTCTTCGCCATCAACTCCCACCTATCCTCCATGTGCTCTACCACTCTCTCCCTTCTCATTCCCCTACCCTATGCTCCCCATTTCATCGCCTTATTCTCTAAATAAAGCTTGAGGTTTTGTGAGTATGTTTTCTTGCAATGTTTTGCCCATGTGAGGTGTGCGGAATCGCCACCTAGTCTTGTGTTTGGAGTGAGCTTGTGTATGTGTGAAGGGTGTGCGGATTCGCCATCCTTTTGTGGTGCCTAAGTACTAAGCCGCTATACCCTCTCTCTCTCTCTCTCTCTCTCTCTCTCTGTCTCTCTCGATCTCATTCCCTTTCCTCTTCATCATTACTCCCAAGCATCCATCTCTCTTGCATGAAAACTTTGTTATGGTGGTGTGTTGTTTGCGTCCTAGCCGCTGAAGCTAGGTGGTGCCCCTGTTTGCTTTACCATGACAGGCTCGAGGCGCGCCATTCGATCCCCGGTGTTTTAGAGGCCGTCGGGGTTCGGGGTTCGGTTTGCTCCCTTCAACACATATGTGAGGATGAAGTGATCTTGCTTGGTCACAAGGTTTTTTATAAAGGTATTGAGGTGGATCCTTCGAAATCAAAGGCTCTTATTGAGTTACCATCACCCAAGAGTCTTAAGGAGGTCATCTCATTCATTCAAAAGGTGAAGTACATGTCACACTTCATTCACTTAGCCTCCGAGTTACTTCACCTCTTGCAGAAATTGACACAACAAGTTGAATTTTTTTTTTCTGATGAGCTTGAAGAATATTTTTGTAACATCAAAGTCATTCTGTCTGAACTACCAACACTTATGCCTGTTTGTTGTAGTCTACAAATTCTTTGTTAGCTCTAGTGTTGGGAAAGAAACAATTGGTTCTATTTTGCTACAGTAAGATCCCCATAGTACAAGGATGCAGCCCATCTACTTTGCTAGTAGTGCCATGAATGCTTTGGAGAGAGTCTATATGAAGGCAGAACTCATGATGCTTTCTCTCATGTTTGCGGTGAGAAATTTTAGATCCTAGGCTTGCTACCAAAACCTTTTGGAATTCTCACTGCAAAAAATGGTTCCCTTGGGTTTCATCTCAAATGAATCTTAGTACTATGATCTCAAAATGGATTATGGTTTTGCAGGAGTTTCAATACTCTTTCGAGGTAGAAGATAGTGTGTGTGCACAATTGGCAGGGATTCTCACTTATAAGGTGCATGAAAAAGAGATTAAGGTGCTTGAAGAAAACACCCTACCATTGCCACCACCAAAAAGTATTCCAAATTCTTTTACCTTGTTCTTTGATAGAGCTTTTTGACAAGCCACAGGAAAAGCATGGGGAGGGCTAGTGTTGCTCAACCCAAGTGGAGAGGTGGTCATAAAAGAGAAGTTCAATCTACTAGGTTCAACAAGCAACAATGAAGCTAAATACAACATACTATTTTGTGGTTTAAAGATGTGCATCGGCCAAGGTATACAACGTCTCATGGTAAAGGGGGATGCACTTCTCATTGTGAAGCAAATTTTAGGCATTTGGGCATGCAAGAATGAAAGCCTAAGGACAAAAGCTCATGCCATTTGTAGGTTATTTAATCAATTTGAAGAAATGCAACTATATCATATTCCTAGGAAACAAAATGAAGAAGCCGATCTACTTGCACAACAAGCAGTTACATGTGTTGAGAAAGAAGTGCAGGTCGTCATGGTGGCAGCAGCTTTCAATCAACCAAGATACCAAGGATTACAGGACTTCACAAAATCTCAGAAGAGGAGACTCATGAAGAAGGAAACAACTCTTCCTAAAAGGCTCCCTCTATCAAAGAGGGAAGGATCAAGTGCGTAGAAGAGTATCAACTATCAAGGAAATTCTAGCCATTCTAAAAGGTTTGCATGGAGAGGCATGTGGTGGTCATTTTTCCCAAGAATTAATCGTGAAAAATATTTTGGATGCAAGGTATGTCTGGCCAAGACCGCATGTGGATGTCTAACATTGGTATAAAAGTTGTCACAATTGTCAAGTTAATGGAAAATAGAAGGTTGTTACATGGTCCAAGGCAAATACTGCTTGCAAATGGACCCTTTGAAAAGTGGGGCATTGATGCTATGGTTCCTCTTCCTAGAACAAAAAATGGTAAACTCTACATTCTAGTGGTTGTTGATTACATCGATAGGTGGGTAGAAGCTCAAAGCCTGGCAAGGGTAAATGGGAAAATAGTATGCAGGTTTATCTACACTAATATTTGTTGTAGATTTGGCACACCTTTGGAGATTGTTGCCGATAATGGTCTAGGGTTTAGAAAGGGTTTACTCATAGAATTTTGTGAAGAGATTCTCATTCTACATTACACCCTACTAACCACAGTCAAATGGTTTGGTGGAGAAGGCTAATGGTGTCATTGCAGGCATCACTATAAATATGGTGCAAAACAAGACAAAGTTATGGGCGAAGCTGCATTGTATACTATACGATGTACGCACAATACGTTTTAAATAGACATATTATACGACACCTATTTTTATTCAAGTGTATTATACGGTGCCATATCAGTAAAACCGTCGTATCGTATAATTTATTAGCATTTTGATCGAATAACATTTTGATCTATATATTAGTTCGATCGAAGTATTATTTGATCGAAATAATGTTACGATCGAAATAAGTTTCTTTATATACCGTGAAAACGGCTTGTGTTGCTCATTCCATTGAGCTCTCTTCTTCTCTTCTCATCCATAGGTGAGCCTCAACAACAAGAAAAATATTAAAAAATCAGTTTTAATGATATTGAATTTTTTAATAGAAGTTTAGAGCTTTAAACAAAATGTGTTTTTATGTTTTGGAGTTGGTATTAGTCTTTATCTGCTTTGTGTGAAGTATGTCTTACAATGAGAGGTAAATTAAGTAAGGTAGTTAATGATTACTTGCATTGTGTAGATGAAACTCACACTTGGAAGTGATTCAATAAAATTAAAGCTAGCAGTTATTTGCTTTGTGTTGAACTATGTTCACACTTAGAAGTAACTTAAGTTAGATAGTTACAATGAGGAGTTACTTGTCGTGTGTTGAACTATGTTCACACCTGGAATTAACTTAGGTTAGATATATCTAATGATTCTATATCATGTGTAGAGTAGTACTCACACTACATACAATCTAGGTAGATTAAATAATTATCTCTCTCTTTGTGTAGAGGTATTCTCTCCCCTAGAAGAGATATATAGAAGTAGTGAGTTTTGATTGCTTGCCATGTGTAGAGTTTACTCACACTTGGAAGTTATTGAGATAGGTTAAGCGATTTATTTATCATGATTCAGATGTAAAGTGAGAGCTCACACTTGGAAAAAAAATTATTTTTGGTATTTATTAATTAAAGAGGCTGAAAACGTTTATAAATAAAGTAATGTAAATGGTATTCAATTTTGCTTTTAGATGTGTATTTAGTAATTATTACTGTTTGAGTTTGCAAATCTTAAGAAGATGGTGAAAGGATATGAGTGGAACTACGTAGACGAATTGGTCGATAGAAAGAATACATCAAAGTTGAAGTGTAAGACCTGCGGCCATAATTTTAGCAGAAACGCGCACAGCATAAAAGAACATGTGTTCAAAATTCATGGAAACGTTTTAGCTTGCAAAAACCCCCCAAACGGTATTGAAGAAAAATTTCCCAAGTGGGCGCTCAAGGCAAAGAGAGCACTTCTTGAAGGAAAACAAAGGGAGGTCCCAAAATGATTGTTTCATCTATGGCTAGGGACATCGAGATGACACTCGAGAATGATCAAAACCCTCCCTCTACCCCTACTTCAGGTCAAGGAGGGCATCATTCATCCTTTGCTGGGGATTGTAGCTCTAATCCTACCAGAAGCTCTGCTAACATAAGCCAAAGTGAAGCATGGACTGGAGGAGAACCTGCATCAAGTGGTCCTACTTTGCCTCAAGCATTTGGTAAACAATGGCTTCTTATACTCCATCTTAAGTGGGCGCAAGAATTTGTTGCATGTGAAATTCCTTATAATGTCATTCAAAATCCTATCTTCAAAGATGCTTTAATGAGCATGCAGCGAAGAAGGGTTTTGTGGTACCTGATTATAATAAGATGCATACAAACTACTTTGATAAAATGAAAAATCCATGAGAAAATATTTTAAAGTGTACAGTGTACAACTCTTGATTATGTGCCATAGTATGGATGCACAATTGATCTAGATGGTTGGACAAATTGTCAGAAGAAACCATTGATTGATGTGATGTTGATTTGTCTAAGAGGTTCCATCTTTCTGGAGGTGATCAATACATCCTTGAAAGATAAAACTAGTGGGATATCTTGCTGGTGTGTATGAGCGTTTGATCAGAAGGGCAGGAGGACCTAAAAATGTGACAACCATTGTCACAGATAATGCATCTAGCTACAAAGCAGCTAGAAAAGCAATTGAAGCAAAGTACAAGAGATAACATGGGTTCCATGTGCTGCTCACATTTTGGATCTACCCTCAAAGGACTATGGAAGAGTTCCTTCTATTAAACAAACTCTTCTAGATGCATAACACTTGGTGAAGTTTATAAGAGAGCATTCATTTTCTTATGCTTTGTTCAGAGCAAAGGCCCCCACTAAAAATTTACAGATTTTTTGTGTGACCCGTTTCGCAACAGCATATTACATTTTGTCAACATTGTAACAGGTTAATGTGGCCCTTGTTGAAACAGTGTCAGATAGAAGATGGGACATTTGGCTTGATAAATATCCCAAGTATGAACCTGCCCCGCAGCCAAATGCTATCATCTTGTAAACTTTCCTATTTTTTGAAGAAATGTAGACAAAATTGTTACTATCACAAAACCCTTCACTCATCTGATATGATTAGTGGATAAAGAAGCCTCTATCTTTGGACGGGTTTACTGGTATATGCATGAAGCCACTAGACTGTACATCTTATGCAGGAAAAGAGAAAGCCATGATGATGTCACTTGTCAAAAGACGATAGGAGCAGCTGCATACTCCTTTGCATGGAGTAGGTTTTGTTTTAGATCCTAAGTTCCAGATGCACGAGCAATATTCAAACAATGAAGTGATCAGTGATTTCAAGAAAGTGTGTACTCAACTAGTAGGCAATGTGGATGGACAAGTGGCATACACACAGAAGACGGCATATACTATGAACGAAATCAAATGTGGTGGAGGAAAAGTGGAACTTCAACATGTGGCTGTGAGATTATTGTCTATTGCGGCTTCAAGTGGTAGCTGTAAAAGAAAGTGGTCTTCATTTGCTTTCGTGCATAGTAAAAAGAGAAGCCGACTAAGTCTTAAACGAGATGTAGATTTGCCACATGTGCCACAGAAGAAAGCTTCGGGTGCTTTCAAACACACTAAGCAATTCCAATCTGAATTTCGATGATGAATTGGAATGGAACCCGAAAGATATTGATCCAGAATATTCAAATGTTGAAGAAATTGATGACATGGTGCCTGTGATTGAGGGGGCGGATGAGCTATAAAGTTTGTATCCTATTCTCTATCAATTTTGTAGAGTTTATCTTTAAAATCTCTCTCTATCTCACTCACTCACTCCCTTCCTCTTTCTTTTTCTCCCTTTCTCTCCATCTGCTCCATATCATCGTCAAAAAGAGAGTGAGAGAGAACAAAAATTACACAATTGTAACAACAGGCGACATGTTCATTTGTTGCAATAAATAAATATTTACATACCAGAAAGAGGTTTTTGTTACAAATCTTGAGATTTAAGATACAAAAAGAGCTTAGTATTGTGAGGGAGATTTAATTTAAATCATGGGTTACATCTCCTAATAGGCCAGATATACAAAATTTTGATTGGCCAAATGAATCACTTGCACCCAAATTGCCCATCTCCACTTCATTAACAGACCCATACATTGCCTCATACCATGCCAACTTTCTTTCTAGAACTGCTATATGAGCACGCAACATGGCTAGGGTCTTTGCTTGACTTGCCAAATCCACGCCTTGGGTAGCAAGCTTCTCAATGACTGCAGTTTCTTTGGGCAAGTATGTATATACTCTCTTGCGAGGAGGGTCTTTGTTGATTAGCTTCTCGTGCATGAATCTTCTCTATTGGGCGTCCTTTGCCAACACCACTTGTAGCAATAGCATTGTTGTACAAAGTAAATTTTCACTTGATTATCGTTTGGTGGTGATCTGTACACTTGGATAAATCTTGCAAGGATATTTCTGCGAGGACAGTGTGTTGCAAATCGGAAACCTTCAATGGAGTGGAATGTTTAGCATTTCCACTGACTCGGAATAATGTGTTGCGTACAAAGTGATTCGGACATAGCTTTTTGCATTGCCTGTAATTCAGTGTTTCCCCTTGAAGTTCTGATTCGTCTTATTGGGTTGCAGCCAATGGGTTGCAGCCAAAGCATTGAGATCTCCTTGAGCCACCCAAATCTCTTCCTTTTTGTAAATTTGCTGAGCCAATGCATGATTAAGCAAAGGATCATTAGGCTACTATGCATTGTGGTCGGGAGCAATATCTTCCATAACTGAAATGCAAAATAATAAACTTTAGTTAAATAGGTCTTAACAGTTGGAAATGAGAGCTGTTTTAGAGAATCGAGCAATCCAACTTGAAATACTTTAAAACCTCAAATTGAATAACTTTAAAGATGTAATTGAACACCATCAATGAAACACTTTACATATCACCACACATTGCACACCATTAATGTCAAAAAAGTTGATTAATGGTTTAATAATTAACAAGCCTCAAGCCAGATTCGATTACAATATGATAGCCAACATTATGGCCTCCATTCAAACAAAGGCTTAAATCCCGTATCTTAGGTCTATCTAAGGGTTTAAGAGATTTCTCACTTGCAAGATGTTTATTTACATTTTGCAAAAATTCATGCTTGAGAACCTCAACTGGCTTTGGAATACACACAATCAAGCGTCTAAGAATATATGAGAGACTATATATATCAGATGCCTTGGTGAAAGGAGGAGGATTAGTGCTTATATTTTTAGGGGTAGTCCAGGGATAGTCCATGGATAATCTCATTCAAATTGAGCTCTACATTGAGGGGTGAGATTTGGTAGCTTGGGAAATGTTGTAAACATGCTTGATGGTGTGCTTTGCTCCCAGTCCGCAATTCCAACATGCACTCCCTGCTCGCCAAAATGAACTAGAATATTTCTAGTGTGTAGATCATTGTGAATGAATTCGTGACTATGCATAAATTTAATCGTCTACAAAAGAGCATTGCATATTGGCAAAATGTTGTCTGTGAACTGTTGTACAATTCGAGACCTGTGTTGAAACTCTCTGATTGCAGGCTTTCTTCCATCATGATGACATGCCTGAATCCACTGCTCAAGATGACCTCCATTCCAAAGCTTGAAGATCAGCATAGGTATTTTTCTATACCGAAAAAGAGCACAAGGCAATATCATGCCACAATGCTAAACAGTTGTAGCAGCTGCCTCCTCTAGCACAATATGTAATGTCGGCTTGCTTCCTATTTGGTCTTTGTAAATCTTTGTCGTGGTATAGACAGGATCTTTGAAGAGAGGATGAGCCACTGATACTTGTTTCACATTTGCAAAACGTCCCTCACCTAATTGGCATGCTTGTAAGTGAAAGATGGAATCTCCCCAAGTAAGTGTAGGATCGGAGGACATATTGTATCATCCAGGTGTATAGCTAAGGGTTGAGCACCTGATGGAGGAGGTACATCCTCTTCTATCCTAGAATGTTTTGAAGAGCCTTCAATCTTATCTTTGCTCTTCAAGTTTGAATGTAGCTGTGCTACAAGCTACATTCACTCTTAGACTCCAAGTCTAGTTAATGCACTACAAAGCTTTATCCAACATTGTTCCACGAGTTCAATCACAAAATCATCGAACTTTTCCTATAGTGGGATCAAATGCTCGTTGCAAGAAATCGTATGAATCTCCATAGAGAGACAAAATCAAAGCATCACTAATCAGAGCAAATATAAGTAAGGTAAATCTAGAATAGGTAGAAATTTTACATATATGATTGTAAATATTCTAAAAAAAAACATTTCATGGACAATAATAACCTCCATTAATGAAAGATCGAAACATTTCATGCACCATAATAACAACAGTAATGAAAGACTTTAAAACATATATAATTTTTACCTTTAGTGTGATGCAATGGTGGTCAACAACAATCAAAGACAAAAAGCATATAATAACAATCACCTTGCAGAGCGACGCTGAAGGCAACAGCTATCAGGGACAAATAATTAATACTACCAAACCTCTCTCTACAGTGCAACATGGTGGTCAGTAGCAACTATAGACGAGGAATCTATTAAATCCAATCAGCCTAAAGTGCAACGCGATGGTCAAAGCATTCAGGATTGAAGTATGTAAAATATATATCTCCTCCCTGTAGTGTGACATGGTGGTCAGCAGTAGCCAGAGATAGAGAATCCATTAAATCCAATCTCCTTACACTGTGACATGATGGTCAGCAACAACCAAGAACGATGGATTTAAAAATTCTAAACCTCTCCCAGTGATAGCCGTTTTTTCGGCTCTCATAAATTTTTTTAAGAAGCCACTTCACCCAAAGAAAAACCCTAGCACAATGACTAGGCTCGCTTTTTCATTGTAAAAGTGTGCGTGCGTTTAGGGTTTTTATCACATTTATTTCAACAAATCATTGAGCGAGTCATTAGGGTAGGAGACAAAAAAATAAATTTAGAATATTACGGTCCTCTTTACATGTAAATATTTTCTATCAAATAAAGGACCTAAGTATAAAGGGTTTTTTTTCAAAAATTTTGTATTTATATAAATCCATATTCCTAAGTGTACATTTTCTCTAAATCTCTTTGCATCCTTTCACGGCATGAAATATTTCTATGTTAGTGTGTACATACCCCATAATATTTATTTTTACAAAATAAACCCATGCATTTCATCCCGCACCCTCGTGGAAGTCAAAATTTGTTTCTACATTGTCACTCACTTTCACTATATATTTTGTCGCTTGCATATTTTCCTCTTTCACCCAAAAACAAAATAAAATATGCACATATTTTTTTCCATACACCATGTGCTCATAAAGACAAGGGCTAGGAAAATTCCAAGCACTAGGTCTATTATGTATAGTTGTTTTTTAATCTTCAAAATTCATCATCCATGCATGTGGCAAGTGCCACTTGGATTCCTTAGGTCATGGCATGGCTCATGGGGGGCTCACCTTTCGATGTATAAGGAGAATTCAACCAAAAAGGGTCCCACATAAGCACTTTTGCAGTCCCACAATACACATATTTTTGGGTGAATTTTTCCACCCTTCTATCATATGAATCAGCAAAACTTGTCAACATACAAAATGAATCTCGTGAGATGAGTTATTTTACATAAATATTTCAGCATTTTTGGAGAAAAGCACGAATTTTGGTGAATTGTTTGGTGCGACCTAGTCTGACCACTCTATGCACACAAGGATCCTCTCACTCTTCTCTCACATTTTCACACTCCCACCCACATACACACTCATCCCTCTCCATCATCCTTTCAAATGTACATATTTCCATGCTCTCTCACCTTCTTCACCATCTCTCCTTCGACTCTTACCACCGTAGCCTTCTACATACACATATGCTCTCATACCGCTCTCTACTTACCCCAAATTACAATTTCATGAACTTTTAGCACTTTATCGCTTTTGGGTTGTTCTAAGGATTCTCCTTTTTTTGTGTCCTAGTTTGCTTTTAAACTAGGTGGTGTCCCTTGTGAAGTGTGGTTTTGGCTGTGGGTTTGTTGTTTTGTTGTGCTTGTGGTTGCCATAGCTCCAATTGAGTAGCACGGGAGCCTTGAGGGGTTTTTAGAGGTCGCCTCTCTTGTTGCCCGCCCTGGACCGCCTCAATTTTGGTGCCCCCGTTGAGGACGGCTTGTGTATTTTTGTGTAGGATCAACCTTTAGCATAGTCAAGAAGTTTGCATGAATCACAAGAATTTGTATGATCCCTTCATTCCCATTGCAAGGCAAAAGGCACACATAATTGTTAGGACTAAATTGCAATTTCAATGTGTAATTCGTAGAATTTTAGGTCCTCTTAGGTTAGACGAGATAAACGCTTCAGTAAATCCTTTTATTTTGCGTCTCATTAGGTACGACCTTAGTCTGGACGTCTATATTCTTGTTTTGTTTTAAGAATTATGGCATGCATAGACCATGTATAATGGCCCAGGAATAGAGATTTTCCCCTTTCATTTCACTCCACACATTAGAGTAAACATTGCAATTAGTAGAAAAATCCATTTTCAACAACGTATGGTGTTCATGTTTGGTACCCAAAGAGTAGGAGAAATTCTCGTGTCACCAAACCCTGTCATCCTACCTCTTATTGATTATCATAGGTCATTTGATGTGAATATTTTTATTTTGTTGTAGAATAGATTGCAATTGAGAAAATATTATTGTGTAAATATTTTAAAGAAACAAAAAACAAAAACGTGCGTCACTTTGAAATCAATTCAATGGAGATCCAACGCCAAATGTTTGGATATCCTCTTTTCTTTGGAGAGCCTAGAGAGGATCAGAATTATTTTTAGCAAATTTCAAGATGTCTTGCCGTATCAAGAGGATAGTAACTGATCAAGAATGTGTAGAAATGTTTGAGGTGGTCCTTAGGAAAGATCCTAGCACTTGGTTTGACTCTTTGCCTGAGGAAGTTAAGGGGAATTACACATAAGTTTTGAATCATTTCGAGAAATACTTCTTTGATCCCCAAAACACTCAAAGACTATGGCAAGACATTGTTTCTCATAAGCAAAAAGACTCAGATCACTACTACTTGTACAAGCAATAGTTTCTACATCTTTGGGCTCTATGGATACGAAATGTTGCTAGCCCTGGTGATGGTGCAGAATTTCTAAAGAAGAAGAGTTTCATATCCGGACTCTTTCCAGACCTTAAGGTAAAAGTTGAGGCCGGTGCACCTGCTACCTTTGATGGAGCTGAAACTGGGGCTGCTGAGAAATATAGGAAACTCAAGTGCTTAAGGGGGGAGGTTCCAATAGAAGGTCTTAGACCCAAAGGTAAGTCACAGGCATCAACATCTAGGGAGCTTCCTGAGGTAACGTTGGAAGTGATTGAGAAGTTAAATGAATCTTTAAGCAGCTTGTCAATTCACCTTGCACAAGTTGTAGGTCCAAAGGGACAAGCAAAGAAGTCTGGAGAGCGAGATTCACCACCTAGGAGAGTCTTGCAATGTATAATTGTCCTTGGCCCCATGGGGAGCCAGGGAGACCTAACTTGAATTACCCAGTGATTAATGTAGGTAAGGGAACTGGTCAACAACCAAGGCTTCTACAAAAGACCAAATGGACGAAGAACACCTCCACAAGGGGTAGAAGGAGTTCCACCTTTGCCAGATCCAAATGTGCATGTGGTAGAGGTGACAAATTCAAATGAGGTTGACATGGAAGCAAATGGCATTAAGCGTGGCCGAGGAAAAGGTAAAGAGAAAGAAGGTGTCACATCACAGAGTGACGATGGACGAGGCAAGAAGGCAAAGGAGACCCAGGAAGCTAAGAGGACTCAATGTCGTATCAATCTCCAAGACTTCCCTCTTGGACATGGTATGGCTCCATACAACTTGTTGGAAGACATGCGCGGTAAGGGTCCTGATATTTCATGGCCTCAATTCCTTGCATTATGTACACAAGTTAGAAGGGATTTAACAAAGGCAGTTAGCACTAGGAGAAAGGTAAAAGAGAGTGTGCCTGTTGTAAAAATTTCACATGCTGAAATGAATGAGGATATTACACCTGTGCTAGATTGTTACATCAAAGGAAGATTGGTTAGGAAAGGTCTAGTGGATGGGGGTGCACAAATTTGCATCATGACAAAGAGACTCGTACAAAGACTAGGCATGCACATCCATGAGACACCTGAAATCAAAGTGAAGACGGCAAACAATAGCAAAGCTAGGTTTGTAGGCATTTGTAAAAATATTTTTGTAGAGGCCTTTGGCATTAAGAAGGCAGTGGATTTCTATGCCATGTCTAACAAAGGAAATGGTTACCCATTTATCCTAGGAAGACCATGGCTAATGAAATGTGAGCTTTGCAGGATTGGGAGAGTGGAAAGCTAATTTGCAGGAATGACAATCATAAGAAGGTTGTCTTTGATATGTAGAAGCAACGCCAAGAGGAGCTCCATGAAGAATCATCTCAAAGTGAGACGGAAGAACATTGGACCGTTAACACTTCAGAAGAAGAAAGTAGCAACAACATTACTGAAGAGGAGTCTTCCATTGAAGTCATGGGGGTAAGGTTTAATCCAAACAACCAGGAGGCCTCTTGTCGAGGTTTGGAAGAGGTAGGTACTCAAGAGAACCAAAATGTGCAAGATTAAGGAATGTTAGAAGGTATGTTGTCTACAACACTTACTAAGGACGAAAGAGAGGAGTTCAAATGCGTGCTAAGGAAATTTCCTAGGCTTTTTGCTAAATACTACACTGATGTGCATGGAGTAGATGTTGTTCAGCACAAGATTGAGTTGAAACCAGAGGCCACACCTAAGGCTCAAAAGCTACGAAGGCTAGGAGTCATTAGGAAAAGTTTGGACTCAAAAATGGGCCTTGTAAGAATTGTTGATGTGGCATAGCTTTCAAAAAGTGGGGATCGGTAATTTTTTTCAAATAAGATCCAAACTTGTCGGAGATTGGATATTTAGAATCTACTCTTCAAATGCTATCTATTGATATATAGCATGCATGTATCGGACATTTCCTTAATGTAGATCTAGAAAAAGGTGATTTTAGATTACCGTAATGGTAACAAAACCTGGCTGATTGAAAAAAAATGGCATAACTTTCATAGAAGTCATCCAAACTTTTCTGACCTTGGCTCTTCAGAATCCATTTTTCAAGAACTTTCCAATGATAGGTCATATCATGGGGTTCTAAGCAATATTTAGAGGGGTCTACCGGGTTGCTTTCTTTTGTACAATTTTGATGATGTGGCACTCTTAAAAGGCCAAAAAACGAGTTCAAAATTTTCCTAATGCATCAAGGAGCAGGCTCTACTCAAGGAGGTAAGAAAGCTTCTAGCTGTAGGTTTCGTTTATCCAGTGGAGAATTTAGAGTGGGTCTCTCCTGTTGTTGTTGTCACTCCTAAGAAAAACCGTAAGTGGAGGGTGTGTGTGGATTATCGTCCACTCAACGACGCAACAAAAAGAGATCACTTTCTTTAGGATGAGATACTAAATGAGGTAGCTGGTCATGAGAAGTACACTATGTGTGATGGCTACTCAGGCTACTTTCAAATAGGGATTTCTTTGGAGGACAAATTGAAAATAACCTTCATCACTCCTTGGGGTTGTTATGCTTTTAGAGTTATGCCATTTGGCCTGACAAATGCTCCTACAACTTTCCAACGTTTCATGAACATGGTGTTTCAAGCATTCTTTGGAAAGTCAATCAAGGTGTTCATTGATAATTTCTACATTTATAGCTCACAATCATTGTGTCTACGAAAGGTAGAAGAAGGTTAAAAACAACTTTACAACATGAGAGGTCAACTCAACCCCAGCAAGTGCCACATAGGTGAGGATGAAGTGATCTTGCTTGGTCACAAGGTTTCCTATAAAGGTATTGAGGTGGATCCAGCAAAGGCAAAAGCTCTCATTGAGCTACCATCACCAAAGATTCTTAAGGACGTCATCTCATTCATTCAAAAGGTGAAGTATATGTCCCGCTTCATTCACTTATGACACACAAGTAGAATTTGCATGGTCTGATGATCTTGAAGAGTATTTTTGTAATATTAAATTCATTCTGTCAGAGCTACCAACACTCATGCCTCCTTGTTGGGAGTACACATTCTTTGTTAGCTCCAGTGTTGGGAAGGAAACGATTGGTGCAGTTTTATTACAATAAGATACCCACAGTACCAGGATGCGACCCATCTACTTTGCTAGTAGGGTCATGAATGCTTTAGAGAGAGGCTACACGGAGGCAGAACTCATGATGCTTTTGCACTGAGAAAGTTTGGATCTTACTTGCTACCAAAACCTTTTGTAATTCTCACTCTGCAAAAAATTTGTTCCCTTGGGTGTCATCTCAAATGAATCTTAGTACTAGGATCTCAAAGTGGATTATGGAGTTGCAAGAGTTTCAATACTCTTTCACGGTAGAAGATAGTGTACATACACAATTGGCAGGGATTCTCAGTTTTATAAGGTACATGAGAAGGAAATAAAGGTTCCTGAAGTAAAGACCCTACCATTGCCACCACCTAAAAGTACTCCTAATGCTTTTACCTTGTTCTTTGATGGAGCTTTTCGACAAGCCACAGGAAAAGCAGGGGGAGGGCTAGTGTTGCTCAACCCAAGTGGAGAGGTGGTGATGAAAGAGAAGGTCAATCTACCAGGTTCAACTAGCAACAATGAAGCAGAATACGACACACTACTTCATGGTTTGAAGATGTGCATTGGCCAAGTTATACAACGTCTCATGGTAAAATGGGATGCACTTCTCATTGTGAAGCAAATTCTAGGTATTTGGGCTTGTAAGAATGAAAGGCTAATGCAAAAGTTTCATGCCATCCGTAAACTCTTCAATCAATTTGAAGAAGTACAATTGTATCATATTCCTAGGAAACAAAATGAAGATACTGATTTGCTTGCCCAAAAAGCAGTTGCATGTGTTGAAGGTGAAGTGCAGGTCATCATGGCAGCAATAGTGATTAAACAACCAAGGTACCAGGAGATGGAGTCATTGGCTCCCATTGTGAGCTACATTTTAGAGGGCGAGTTTCCACAAGGCTTCACAAAGGCTCAAAAGAGGAGGCTCATTAAGAAGGCGAGTTCTTATTTGTTTTTGGAAGGTGCCCTCTACCAAAGAGGAAAAGATCAAGTTTGCAGGAGAATACCGACAACCAAGGATATTCCATCCATTCTCGAAGGTTTGCATGAGGAAACGTGTGGTGGTCATTTTGCACAGGAACTCACTGCGAAAAAGATTTTGCTTGCCGCGTATGTTTGGCCAAGCTTGCACATTGATGTTCAACATTGGTGTAAAAGCTGCCACAATTGTCAGATTAATGGAAACAAGCGTCTGTTACATGGTCCACGTCAGTTAGTCCTTGCAAACAGTCCGTTTGAAAAATGGGGCATTGATGCTATGGGTCCATTGCCCAGGACTAAAAATGGAAAATTGTATATCTTGGTGGCCATAGACTACATGACTAGGTGGGTAGAAGCTCAAAGTGTGGTAAGAGTAAATGAGAGGACAATTAGCAAGTTTGTGTACACTCACATTTGTTGCAGATTTGGTACACCTTTGGAGATTGTTTCTGATAATGGTCCGGGATTTAGGAAGGGCTTACTCACAGAAGTTTGTGATGAGCTTCACATTCTACATTGGCATAGCACACCCTACTATCCTCAATCAAATCGTTTGGTATAGAAGGCTAATGGCATCATTGCAAGAATCATCCAAAAGACGGTAAAGAACAAGACAAAGCTATGGGATGACTTCTTCGATGGAGAATTATGGGCCTATTGAACTACCAAGGAAGCGACAGAGTTCACACCCTTCCACCTAGTCTATGGTCAAGAAGCTTTGCAACCCATCGAGCTCAACATCCCAACGATGTAACTTAATGGAAAGGTGGCACAAGGCGAAGAAGCAGCATGGGAAGCTCGACTTCTCACCCTCGCAAAAGTAGAATGGAAACGGGAGGCGTCTTATGAGTGCTATGAAAGAAAGGCTACGCAAATAAAGGACAAGCTCGACAAAAAGATGAAAGACAAAGGGATCAAGGAAGGAGATTTGGTGCTAAGGTATGATAATCACCTTGACAATCACTTTGATGTAAGTTCAATACTAGATGGCAAGGTCCCTACATTGTAAAGAAGGCCTACTGTTCACGCTACTATCAACTCATGGATTTGGATGGCAAGGAGCACCCCAAGAAGGTGAATGGGTATCGATTAAAGCCTTACTTGAGTCGAGCTCTACCAAAGGATCTACAAGAGCAACAAACAGCTACAATACCATCTAAGTCTTTGAGCTTGGTACTACAAGATGAAGATTCGATTAAGGCACCAAATATCACGAAGGATCGAAAAACACTCTCATTGGAAGGTATGCCTTTTGATGGTACATGAATGTACCATCATCTAGGGGAGGGCTAAATGATAGCATTTTTTCGGCTCTCATAAAATGTTTTAAGAAGCCACTTCACCCCAAAGAAACACCCTAGCACAATGACTAGGCTCGTTTTTTCATTGTAAATAGTGTGCATGCGTTTAGGGTTTTTATCACATTTATTTTATCAAATCATTGAGCGAGTTATTGGAATAGGAGACAAAAATATAAATTTATAATATTACGGTCCTCTTTACATGTAAATATTTTCTATCAAATAAAGTACCTAAGTATAAAGGGTTTTTTTACAAAAGTTTTGTATTTATATAAATCCATATTCCTAAGTGTGCATTTTTTCTAAATCTATTTGCATCCTTTCAAGGCATGAAATATTTCTATGTTAGTGTGTACATACCCTATAATATTTATTTTTACAAAATAAACCTATACATTTCATCCCGCACCCTCGTGGAAGTCAAAATTTGTTTCTACACTTTCACCAGATATTTTCTTGCTTGCATATTTTCCTCTTTCACCCAAAAACAAAATAAAATACTCCTATCATGATATTCCTTCATGGGTCCTGCACATAAGTTTTTCCATACACCCTGTGCTCATAAAGACAAGGGCTAGGAAAAATCCAAACACTAGGTCTATCATGTGCAATTGTTTTTTATTCTTCAAAATTCATCATCCATGCATGTGACAAGGGCCACTTGGATTCCTTAGGTCATGGCATGGCTCATGGATGTATAAGGAGAATTCAACCAAAAAGGGTCCCACATAAGCACCTTTGCAGTCCCACAATACACATATTTTTGGGTGAGTTTTGCTACCCTTCTATCATCCGAATGAGCAAAACTTGTCAACATACAAAATGAAGCTCGTGAGATGAGTTATTTTACATAAATATTTCAGCATTTTTGGAGAAAAGCACGAATTTTGGTGAATTGGTTGGTGTGACCTAGTCTGCCCACTATATGCACACAAGGATCCTCTCACTCTTCTCTCACATATTCACACTCCCACCCACATACACACTCATCTCTCTCCATCATCCTTTCAAATGTACAGATTTCCATGCCCTCTCACCTTCTTCACCATCTCTCCTTCCCCTCTTACCACCATAGCCTTCTACATACACATATGCTCTCATACCGCTCTCTGCTACCCCCAAATTACAATTTCATGTTAACTCCTCTAAAAGGCATGAACTTTTAGCACTTTATCCTTGCATAACCTCTGTAAATCAGAGGTTTTTCATCAATAATCCTCATCTTCATCGTGGAGATGAATCGTGAAGGCGGCCCAAGAAGCAGAAGTAGAAGAAGAAGAAGAACCGGCAGTCATTTTCATAAGGGTGAGTCCATAATTCTTAGAAGTTTCATCAATCTCAAGAGCTTATCCACCTCATTCACCCTTGGTTCCTCGACAATCAATTCATCATCACTTTTGTAAATACGTCACTAACATTTTCTAGTGATCACTAACAACTAACCCTTCTTGTAAGTTGCACCCTCTACTATCTACTAGAGTAGGCACCTCCAAGTTACTCATCTCACTCTCAATAATTCTCCCCCTTGAGCCCACATCCATGTGGCTTAAGGGATAAGGAAGACCCACTCCCATTTAAAAAAATCAAAATATTTCCTAATCTCTTGTTTTGTCAATAAAATTGATTAGAACTAATCCTAATAAAAGCTTCCAAAAACCTATAAATAGAACCCATCTCTCCTTGTAAAAGGCATCTCTACACCATTGCACACTGGATTGAGCGTAGCACATGCCAGTTCTATCTTGGTTGTAAGGAGAGAGAAAGCTTTCTATACACCATCTCTTTGGTTCATAGAAAAGCTTGAGCTAGTTGAGTGAGTGCGAGTAGAAGATATTCTTTCTACCATTGTTGTATCTATCCCAACATCAATGAATTGGTAGTTTTTGGTGCAATTTCATGTCCAAAGGCTCACGCTTCTCATTAAATTTGGCTTGACAAACTCATTCAGCTTCATAAGGTGACTTGTTTCATTGAAGGTTGTTGTTTTGTTGCTTGTCCTTGTGATTCATTGGCTATTGTTGGTTGGCTACCATTGTAAAAGAGTGGATGGTGAGAGGGCTCCCATAACCCTAAGACAAAGTTCTAGTGATGCTATAACCAAATGTTGTCACTTGAATCCGCAAGCTCTAGGTGACTTCTTGTGCAAATCATAAGGTTGAAGCTAAGTTGTACACCAACTTTCTCTCTCTCTCTCTCTCTCTCTCTCTCTCTCTCTCTCTCTCTCTCTCTCTCTCTCTCTCTCTCTCTCTCTCTCTCTCTCTCTCTCTCTCGTGTTTTAGTGCGTGAGAGTGTTCCATTGGTGTTAGGGTTAGTGTAAATCCCTTACTTGATTTTGGGTTGCTCTAATGATTCTCCTTTGTTTTTCGTCCTAGTTTGCTTTTAAACTAGGTGGTGCCCCTTGTGAAGTTGGATTTTGGTTGTGGGTTTGTTGTTTTGTTGTGCTTGTGGTTGCCCCAGCCCCAATTGAGCAGCACGGGAGCCTTAAGGGCCCACCCAGGACCGCCTCACCAGCAGTGCAACACGGTGGTCAGTAACAACCAGAGATGAGGAATCTATTAGATCCAATCTCCTTGCAATGCGACGTGATGGTCAGCAGGAACCAAGGATGGTGGATTTAAAACTCCTAGACCCCTCCCTGCAGTGTGACATGGTGGTCAATAACAACCAAAGGAATCTATGAGATCAAATCTCCTTGCAGTGTAACGCAATGGTCAATAGCAACCAAACATGATGGATTTGACAACCCTAAACCCATCCTTGCAGTGCAACACGATGGTCAGCAACAACTAGAGACAAGAAATCTATTAAATCCAATCTCCTTGCAGTGCAACATAATGGTAAGCAAGAACCAAAGACAATGGATTTAACAACCCTAAACTCCTCCCTCAAGTGCAACACGGTTGTCAGCAACAACCAGAGACAAGGAATCTATTTTTTTAAACTCGATCTTCCAATAGTGTGACACAATGGTCAACAAAAATTAGGAAGAAAAGATGTAAGTTAGTTAACTCCTCCCTGTAGTGCGACTCGGTGGTCAGCAACAACTAGGGATGGAAAGTCTAATGAACAACCTGATCTACTCCCTACAATGCGAAACAGAGGTCCGTAACAATCAAGGATGAAGCATCTAAAGTCTAACCCCCCTTGCAATGCATCATGAGGATCAACACAATCAAGGACGGGGGTCTAGACCTACAGACTAACGATGAGGTGTGAGCAAAGCTCCACAGCAGCAACAGTAGTAAAAAGCAAAACATAAACTAACACTAAGGTGCGAGCAAAGTTTCACAACAACAGTGTTAGCAAAGAAATTTCCAAAAAAAACAGTACAAGAAAAAATTACCTGCTCTGTCTGTCTCTGTGCGGGTCCACTCTGCTCACTTTGTACCTGCTCTCTCTCTCTCTACTACCCTCTCTCTCTAGCAACTTTCTATACCTCTCTCTAACAATCACTATCACTATATTTTGATCGAATAATAGTTCGATCGAAATATATATCAATCGAAGTACATTTTACGTGGATATACGCAATAGTACGGATATACAGTGTATAACTACATAATATACGTACAATTTTTTAAATACAGGAGTATAAATGCAACTTAGGTTATGGGATGACCTCTTGGATGGTGCCGTGTGGGCATATCAAACCACATATAGGGAGGTAATAGAGTTCACTCCATTTCACTTGGTGTATGATCAAGAGGCTTTGCAGCCAATCGAGCTCAACATTCCAACAATGCGACTTCATGGCAAAGTAGCACAAGATAATCAAGAAGCATGGATGGATCGACTTCTTACCCTAGTAGAACTTGAGTGGAAAAGAGAAGCAGCTTACGAGTGCTACACGTGGAAATCTATACAAGCAAAAGAAAAAATTAACAAGAAACTGAAGGACAAAGGCATCAAGGAGATCTTGTGCTAAGGTATGACAATCGAGTTGATAATTATTTTGATGCTAAGTTTGAAACTAGATGGAAGGGGCCATACATAGTCAAGAAGGCTTTCAATTCAAGTTACTATTAGCTTATCGACTTGAATGGTAAAGAGAACTCTAGGAAGGTAAACGGGTATCGCCTGAATCCCTCTTTGAGTCGCCTTCTACTAAAGGATCTACCAAATATCTGTCAAAAGGCAACTATCTCATGTGAGTTTTGTTGCATGAATCATGAGTGTAACTTGAGCCAAAATACCAAGGGGCCAAACAATAAAAATATGGTCAAGGACTCACAAGCATTGTCTTTGGAAAAGATGCTTTATGATGGTACATGAATATACCATCATCTTGGGGAAGGGCTAATGATAGCTATTTTTTGGTTCTCCGTATTTAACCATAGTGAGCTACCTCACCTATCAAAATCACCCAAACATTGTGGCTATCCCCACCTTTTCATTGTACATAGGCGTGTGTGAGTTAGGGGACATTTCCCAAATCTCCTTAGAACCCTCAGCTAACTAGTCATTGGGCTAGTTGAGCCAAAAAATTTAATAAAATAAATAAATAAATATATATATATTGTGGCACATTTGTGTGTAAATATTTCATAATGTATAGTGCATAAATATAAGGAGTTTTCATCATTATTTCTACCTAGGTGTGCGTTATTTGCCTATGTATGCTATGTACATTGATTCACCATTATCACAATTTTTCTTACCATTTTGAACACTCTTTATTCCATATAGATATATTTTCATGCAAGCTTCTCTTTTTCTTTTTGTGAATCCACTCCAAGGAAAACCTCAAAAAAACCTTTCATTATCAGTCATTTCCTTTCACTAAATTCCTATTTCTTACAGGTATTTTTTCTTATCTCTTTTAAATAAATATACATCAATGAAAAAAATGAGGACCCTCCTCATTTGATTCCCTATATTTTTATATACTTATTTTTTGTATATATAGGCCACACGATTCTAGATTCCATGAATTGTTTATATTTACTAGCTTGTTTTTTCCCATCATATCCATATATTATATTTATGCATAATCCGCAAACCATGCATATTTTAAACCCCTAAGAATCAATTAGGTCATGATCTCATGCAAGGAGGGGGTCCCCTTTGGTGTTATATGAAAATTCAACAAAAGGGGGGCCACTGAAGACTTTTTTGTGAAAACAACTAGACATTTTTGTGGAATTTTTAAAATATATCTTCACTACTAATTTGAAGTGGTGATTAGAAGAAAAAATATGTACCAAGAGCGGAATAATCACCTTGATTATTTTGATAATTTTTGGAGCTACCACCGGTGAGATAGGATTTTTTAAGTGGACCCCAGTCTGCTGCCCACTTTTCTCACAAAGTAACCCATAGTCTTCTCTCACCTCCTTTGTTACTTTCACACACACACACACTCATTTCTCTCCATCCCTCACTCAAACTTGAAACTTCCATGGTTTTCATTCATCTTCTTCACCATTCCCATCTCTCCCTTCCTCCATAGCTCAAAATTATTATCTCTAAACACATATAGCTCAATTTCTCTCTCTAGAATCAAACTCATATTACCATAACCTCTTCATCCTTTCACAAAAAGAGAAAAAAATAGTAAATAACCAAGCTTAAGTTCTACAAAAGGAGGAGTTTTATCATGGAAAATTAACTTCTCCATGGTCACAAGAACTACACCGACAAAGTTCTACAACCGCTCATTTGCAGAGGAGATAGGTGAAAAGTTCCCTTTCCATCTTGTGGTTTCCATCAAAATGGTGTATATTTTAATCCTTCTCTTACTTTTCATCATTTTATATATCATATAATGCACCTTGAGTGCATATGCCATGTAATTATATCCCATTCTACTAACTACAAATTACTAACAATAAAACCCACTAGCATACTAACACCAAATAGCCATTGATCTAACTAGAAAAGACACCTCATCTCAAGCCTACATATGCATAGTAACTCTCTCTCTCTCTCTCTCTCTCTCTCTCTCTCTCTCAATATCTCTCTCTATATATATCTCTATCTCTATCTCTCTCTCTCCGCCCTTCCCTAAAACTCTACATTCATCTTATCTACCATCAATAATGCTCTCTTTTGAGCCCACATCCATGACTTCAGCAGACAAATAAGTCCTACAATGTTTTGATATTCATAAAAAATCATAATCCTTATTTGTTAGTTTGTAAATTGGGATTTTGATAATCTTAATGAGAGGTCTTTAACTTATAAATAGGCCCCTCTCCTTCTTGTAAACCACCCCAAATATCTCACATAGCAACCCAACACTCCAGGCGTTGCTAGGAGTTTTTTGGAGCAAGGGATTGTGCATATGTACATACACATGCATGGTGCATCAAATAAGGAATTGCCCATTTTCTAGAGCATGGTGGTTATGTGGGGCCCACATGTGTACAGGTAGGACAACATGTACATAGTGCATCGATTTTCACTATTACCAGTACCAATGTTTTTTTTCTATCATAATGAGGAGTTGGTAGTGCGTTAAACTTCTCAAGGAAGCTATTCGTGGGCTGATGACATGAGGTAAGCAGGTGCGTCAGATGGCATCTAGTGGCGTCAGGAGGCCGAATGGGGTCAATATTTGCACGTGGATGTTGAGATGTCGAGCTCTACACCTTGAGCTGGCATCCACTACGGGTCTTGGCCGCTTACGGCATTTACTCACTGGCGCATTAGGTGACCGACACGGAGGATCTTTGCCAGTGATTCTACAGCTGGACTACACTTATAGTGCCAGCCTAGTACGCTTCTAGCGAGTTCACACTTAGTGACCGCATGTACATATGTGCTACTTTTCAGCTTTAGCACTTGGTCATTTTGTACTCTCTTTTCTGTGAAGAAGAAGAAGAAGCTTTCCATCTCTGTGTGCTTGTGTGCTTGTCTTGTGTAGCTCTCTTGCATCCTCATTCTTTACAGTGGAGAAGTACGGACACAACGTGGGTGTTTTCTTGTGATAATTATGCAGAGAGGCCATCATGAGGACCATATTTTGGGGGCCACTTCACGTGGTGGCGGGATGAATTATTGAAAAAAGTTGAGTGCTAGGTGTGCGGATGGATGTAGCAGGGTGACAACTATGCCCTCCGAGGCCACTTTTTGGCATGTTCGAGGTCTGTTTCATCTACAAGGCCAAGGGTTACCAAGTAATAAAGCTAAGTGTGGGAACTGAAAAAATAGAGAGAAGACCATAAAAAACGTGGAGAAGAGAGGAGGAACAGCCTCAACTGTGTTTTTGGGGTTTTGGGAGCCTGTTTTGGCCGTAAACTGCTCATCCGAGGTCGGATTTGAGCACTTTGACATTGTAGACTGGGGTTTTGGGCCATTCCAGACGCAATGGCGCTGTCCATTTTGCCAAATTCCTCACTGTTTTTCTACTGTTTTGGCTGTGTAAGTTTCTCTTATGAGCGAAGCTTCTCCTCCAGTTTGTGATTATATCTGGCTTATTTTACCCATACTGTGTTAGCTGTTTGCCCCCTTGGTGTTGGCCCAAGCTCATTTGTATCTAAATATCATAATTTCTCCTCTTTTGAGCTGAGCTTTTTTGGGTGTGTGTGTGTGTGTGTGTCTGTGTTAAGTGGGCAAGTGGGAAATGTCTCTCTTCTCACTCCATCGGTGTGTTCCCTGTCTCGGCCAGGTGGGTTGTGTAAGCCGAGTGGTGCCCCATAGTGTGTGTGTGTATCTTCCCAAGAGTGTGTGTCGGGTCATTATAGAGGCTTTCTATGTGTTCCCATCCCACTCACATTCTTTTGGCGCCCCCACGGAGGATCTTCTTCGAGTACCTTCTGCTTCGAGCTTCAATCTTCAACTTTGGATTACAGGTTTCAAACTACAGGTTACAGGTTATAGGTTACAGGGACAGGTACACGTATAGGTATAGGTAGCTCGAGTACAGTGATATACTAGCAGTGGTGTCACTTGCAGTTGTTGTGGGTATGCATCATTTGGCGCCTATTTGAGCGCGTTGTCTGCTGGATTGTACGTTACTTGTGGAAACTGCCATTGTACGCCTTTCTAGAGCCGTATTTGGTTTTATTTGGTAGTCCCAACCATTTCTAAGACTTGGTATGGAAGATAGTCATTTCTGAGACTTGACTATACGCGATTTGCATTAGCCTTCGTGTGAGGGTCGATAGCGTGAGGTTTTATTGAGCTAGGGGATTCTCAAATGTGGAGATCCTTTCGTTGATACAAGTAGCTGGACCATCCTTTTCGTGACCTCGCCATAGGCTATGTACTAGTGGTTCCTACTTGATTCTCGGGTTCTATTGTTGAAAGTTTATGCATAGATATACAGTCTATATTTTGGGTCTCACTGCTCTACTTCTGGGAAAACTCTATCAAAATTTTTCCAAGTTATGATGGCTGGTCTTTTGGTCTTTTAAGGCATTTATGTTGTCATACTGCTGAAATTTTGGCAAAATCAGAGGATAAGTCAGATGTGCCTTCTTGGGAGCTACATGGTTGGCTTTAATGGATGATCAAAATGGACCTCAATTCACTCCTTTTCATTTAACTCAAAGAATCCATATAAATGGTTATGTGTCCAGGAAGAGTTTTTTCCAGCAACGCATAGTCTTTATGTTCGGGCCAAGAAGATTAAGAGAGATCCTGGAATGTCCTTTGCCTGCTGTAATTCCGATGATTAACTATGAAAACTCATTTGATGTGCATGTGTTTGTCCTTATCTAAAGTTGAGCTCCATTGAAGTTTCTGGGAATTGAGTCACTAAAAAGTTTTGGGTTCTTGCACGCGTGTTCGAAGGGGTTCTCGAAGCATCGTAATTTGGGTAGCCATGGCTTTTTCTTATCCGGAGTTTCATGGAAGAAATGATGAAGATGTGGAAGACTTTTTGGAAAAGATGGAGGTTGCCTGCATTAGCAACTAGATTCATGACCCTGCGCAGATGTTACGTCTTCTCCAAATATGTTTGAAGAGTGATGCACGAGTCTGGTCCAAAGCATTTGAAGAGGAGTTGCGTCTGGCTGATCCACCTGTGAGATTGAGTTGGGACAATCTAAGACAAGGATTGGAAGTGGAGTTTGTGAAGATAGAAGATCCTGACAAAGTGTGGCAAGAAGTAGAGGCTTTAGTGCAAAAGGAAGGTGAGCCAGTAGATGCGTACATACGTAAGTTTTCATTGGCATGGGAGCGTATGTGCAAGACCTTAGCACCACAAGTACCCCCACCTGAAATGATGAAGAAGGACAGATTCTTGGCTGGTCTTTGGGAGAATATACGTTGGAGAGTGGAGCTAAAGAAGCCTAGAACATAAGAAGATGCACTGGAGGTGGTAAGGAACAAAGAGTGGAAGTTGAGAAAAATGAGCTAGTTAGGGGTGGAGTCTTTGCCCATGAGGTCTGAATTTCAGCCTATGGATTCTTTGCCAGGTCGCATGCTGGCGGTTCATCATGAACCAATGATTTCTGTTACTCCTCAGGTTATGCCAGCAGTGGTCACTACAACAGTGCAAGATGATGGGCTAAGGAAAGACATGAGGCAAGTGGTAGATTTAATGAAGAATCTCAGCCTAAACATGCTTGGTCAAGTGGGAAATAATCGAGGTCGAGGGAGGTTTGAAAATCAACCAAGAGGTGAAGAAAGGCCTAGGAATGGTTTTGGACAAAGCAATGGTAGGTACTGGAGGCAGACGCGCACATGTTATAATTGTGGAGAGTTGGGTCACATCAGCCCGCAATGTGATAAGCCACCAAGGATAGGTGGAGACATGTATCCATTTCCAAGACAGGTGCTAACTAGGTCAAATGATTATGGCATCGAAATTAAGGGAGAAGAAGGAGCTAGTGGATTAACCCAAGAGGAAAAGCGGAAGACAAAAGTGATCAGTGAAGTCACCTTGGAGAAGGCATCAAAGCTAAAGGATACATTAGTGATGCCTATTGGAAAGAGGACTACAGAGGAAAAGGAAGGAAGAAGTGCCCCAGGTCCTAGTAAGAAGAAGGGAAAGAGTCATGAAGGCGAGGATGTCAAGGCCAAGGGGAAAAGGAGGGCTCGTCGCAAGTTTCATTTGTCAAATTTTCCACTAGGGGATGGGCAATTAAGCTATGACTTGAAGGAGGATCTGACAAGCAGGAAGGCGGATGTTACTTTTGGGCAGCTCATAGAGATGGTTCCTAAGCTAAAGCGACATTGGAAGAGGATGGTTAACCCAATGGAGAAAGATCCAGAGAGAGGTTCAGTGAAGGTGTTGGCGATGGACGAGCTACCAGACATTTGTCCAATAGTAGATTTGTGGCACAAAAGAAAAAATTTGGAACAAGGTTATGTGGATGCTGGAGCCCAAATATGCGTCATAACACACTCATGCGTTGAGAAGATGGGTCTTACAGTGACTGGGGTGTCAGGCTTTCGGATTAGATTGGAAAACCATCAAAAAGTAAAATGTTTGGGTGTTGTAAAGAGCTTATAAGTGGAGGCATATGATGCAAAGGCGGTGGTTTATTTTCATGTTATGCCAGCGGGGTTGGGAGCATATCCTATTATACTGGGTAGACCATGGTTACGTGCAGTGGGAGCCGTTCAAGATTGGAGACGTGGTACAATTAGCCTCTATAAAAATACAGGTTCCAAGAAGCTATATAATATGGACACAAGGAAACGATTGGAGGATCTCTATGAAGATGAAGATGAGTCTAGTGATGAAGACTATTCCACAGTGACTGATGAGGACAGTGATAGCACTACCAGCGGTGATGAGGATGTTGATGTTGCATTTCTTTTGATGGATAAACAAATACAGGAGTCTGGTTTAGTCGCATTTGCAAATGAGTTTGAAGATGAAAGTGAAGGGCCTTATGAAGTGATTGAAGGGTTGATGCAATCAAAGGTTGAATTGTCAAAGAAGCAGGAATTGATGACACAAATGATCAGTGGAGACCTCTCAACTATGGAGAAGGAGATATATTTGCATATGCTGGCTAGTTTTCCTAATTTGTTCATTACTTCGTACGAAGATATCAGAGGGTTCAAGGGTTAAGAGATGCATATAGAGCTGAAGGAAGGTGCTAAGCCAGTGCAGCAAAGGCTAAGAAGGATGGGCCAAGAGCAGATGGAAGCCTTGCGGGAAGAGGTGGACAAGTTATTGAAGGTAGGGTTCATAGTCCCTGTGGAGACCACAGAATGGGTGAGTCCAGTAGTAGTCAGTCCAAAGAAGGATGGGAAGTGGAGGATTTGTGTAGATTTTAAACCCTTAAATGCAGCCACTAAGAAGAACCCATATCCTCTTCCATTCATTGATCAGATCTTGGATTCAGTGGCAGGTTATGAGAGGTACAGTGTATGTGATGGTTTTTCAGGCTATTTTCAATTGAAGATTGCTCTTAAAGTCCACACAAAGACAATTTTATTACGCCATGGGGATGCTATTGCTATATGGTATTTCCATTTGAGTTGTCAATGGACCATCTTTCTATCAAGAGTGGGATAATTGGGTATTGGAACCATTCATTGGTAGTTGTGTTAAAGCTTTTATGGACGACTTCTGTGTCTATAGCAATAGGGTTGAACATCATGAGAATCTGCAGATGGTATTGGCTCGATATGATGAATGTGGAGGACAACTAAATCCCAAGAAATGTCATCTAGCATAGCCAAGGGTGAAGTTATTGGTCCATATGGTGTCAGAAAATGGCATTGAGGCTGATCCAGATAAGGTTAAGTCTATTATTCTTCTTCCATCACCTACGAGTACGAAGCAATTCGCAACCTTTATACACAAAGTGAAGTACATGGCATGGTTTATTCCATTGTCTTCACAGCTCCTTTATCCATTACAACAAGTGGCAAAGCATGATCCATTGCAGTGGGATGACAAGTGTGAAGAAGTGTTTCAAGAGGTGAAAGAGGTGCTAGGGGGGTTGTCAGCCATGCAGGCTCCTGATTGGGACAACGTTTTTTATGTAAATCCATCAGTACGGGATGATTCCATTGGATCCATGCTATTGCAAAAGGGAAAGGGCAGCCATTTTATGAGGCCAGTGTATTGTGCAAGCCGAGTGAATTTGGTAATAGAGAGAAAGTTCTCGGAAGTAGAGCTAGTGATGGCCAGTGTAATATTTTCTTGTCTCGACAATTTTGTCATTACTTGCTACCATGACCTTTTGTTTTCTTGACGAGTTATGCCTTTTTTCCACAGTTAATTAATGGCACTAACATGTCAAATGTGGTGAAGAAATGGGTAATTGAGCTGCAAGAGTTTGAGTTCTCTTTTCTAGTGGAAGACAGCACAAGGGCTACCCTAGCCGATTTGTTGACCTACAAGGAGAATCCCCTTCTTGTTAAGGAAGAGGTGGTGATGAAGGTAGATGAAGAAGTGCCATAGATCAGTAATGCACATGTGTTGTTCTTTGATGGCTCATACAAAAAGAGCCATGATGCGTCTTCAGGGGGTATAGCACTTTATGATCCAGAGGGGAAGCTAGTATGCAAGAGAGGGTTCAAATTGGATGCGCATAGTAACAATGAGGCTAAATATGCTACTTTGGAAGCCGGATTACACATTTTTTTGAAGCATGGGGTTCGAAGGTTGAGCATAAAAGGTGATGCCTTGTTAGTGGTGAAGCAAGTGCTGGGTGTGTGGAAAAGCAAGAACAGCTCATTGAAGGAAATGTGTTTCAGAATTAAAGGCGTGTTAAAAAAGTTTGAAGCATGGAGTATCAGACACATTGAATGTGCTCTAAATGGAGAGGCACATGAAGCAGCTCAAAGCATGATTGGGGAGCTATTTGTGTTGAGGACCAATTTACCTCTTTATCATGGCTGGGAAAGTTTGGCTCAAGAATAGGAGTTTTTGTTAACAAGAATCATTCCAAAGGAGATTCAGAAGTCTAAGAAGTATGGTTTTTTGCGTAGAGCATACAAGTACAAATTGATTGGTGACGTCTTATACATGAAAGGGGATGATCTCGTGTTGAGACGTGTACCTTGGCGGGAGGAGCTTTACAGAGTGTTGGAAGAGAATCATGAAGGTGCATGTTGCAGACATTTTGCTTTAAAGATCACCTTGCATAAGATCTTGCAAGAGGGGTATGTATGGCCTAGTTTTCACAAGGATGTTCACCATTGGTGTAGGTCTTGCAATAGGTGTCAAGCATTTGGAAAGAGAGTGTTGAAGCCAGAGCACCAAGGAAAGAATTGGGATTTGGAATTGCCTAGTGCATTATGGGCTTACCGTACTTCGGTGAAGACAGGTACAGGGTTTACTCCATTTCATTTGGTATATGGAAAAGAAGCACTATTGCCTGTGGAGGTAGAGTTGCCTGCAGTAAAGATGCTAGAGAAGTTACTTGGGCCGCCTAGTGATGCATTCAAAGAGAGGCTCTTACAGTTACAAGAGGTTCAACTGGATAGAATGAGTGCATTGGAATCAAAATCTTTCTATATTCTGGTGATGTAGAATCTTTGCCAATGTCTGACTAATCCATGGCAGGCCAAATAGGAAATTTTTCTGTGTCACTTGTCAATAGCATTTACAAAGTCATCTAGTTGCACATCAATCATGGGGTCAAATTCTTCCCTTGGTCTATCTCATTAAGGTCCACAAAAATGATCATTCAACTCTTCCAAGCCTAAGAACCTCTCTATCCCTGTTCAAAATTCATCACATTGCTTTGTAATTGATGATGTTCCTAATTTTTTGGCCAAAAATGTTCATACAACAATGCTTCTGATCTAATTTCTTTTCCAATCTCATCAATCACCTTTCTCCAATAATCTATCACGAGTCTATAGTACCTTGGCACACTTATACCACCTCCTAAATTCTGCCAAAACCTTACGTAATTATTTAGTCCTAGAATCACTTCCTCATGGGCCTTAACATATTGTGTATTGATACCAAAGCAAGATTTCCTTTTGGTAACATTGGATTCCCTTCACTGTCTAGTTTCCAAAGATGAATACTTCCACTCCAATCTGAAACACCTACATGTGCCTCATATTGCATCGGTGGTGTTTGATCTTGCATAAAGAACCTATATTGAAGTGGTTTGTAGTGAGCAACAAGTATGTCCAGTCCATCACAAAGATAGCCATCACAGTATTTCTTGAAATCTGAAAAATTAGTGAAAAAGAATGGAGATGGAGATGAAGATAAGCTAGTTCTTAGTATATCCATCAAATGTGACAAAGTATAAGTTTGTGTAACCCTCAACTTCTCTAAAAACCTACTAAACCTAGCATCTATGTCCTCATGTGTATGTCCAACCACTAAACATCCTAGCTGGATGGTTTTGAAAACTCCCCTTCCAACAAGCAATGACAAGTAAGCAAATAAATCTTGATTTTTGTTCTCCCTAGCACAATATCTAGTTTTAGCACTAAGTTCTCTAGCAACTTGAAAAATGCTGACCACAAATTATCCTCTTTTGCAATTTCAAGTGATTGAACAATAGGCTCTTTGCCGTTACTCATGTTGTGATAGTCTAAAGCATCCCTTGTGTTTAAAGCATGTAGTGGTGAAACATTGCTCCTTGGAAGCTCATTTGTTACTAGATCACCAAGTGGATGCTTATCCATCCTTTCTAAGTTGTGTAAACAATTAGCAATTGAGCCAACTGTAAGGTTCGGATCAGCTAGATCCATAGACCATTCAAAACAAAGTGTCCATAATGACCTTCTCCATGTCCATGAGTGATCATGTCAATTAGTGCCACTGCCAATTTTAATATGAATCCATACCCTTGAGAACAACGCATAGTCTTGGAATTGTTGACTATTTTAATCCATCTTATCATGAACTATGCATATATATTTATCTGGTTGAGTTTCTTAAAATGTGCACCATGCATAATATAGTCTTCTGCAACTCTTCTGTTGTGCCATGTGAACTTCTCTCTCCCTCAAGAGGAGAGCTCTTTCTTCAAGTTTGGGTTTGGCTTCCAATCTTGCTTTGATTGAACTACAAATATTGCACTTAGAGAACTCACTTGTCTCTGTTAAGGTGACATGTGGGTACTCTTTGCTCCAAATTCTACCAAACGAAGACTAGGAAATCTTCTTCTCATACCCCATTTGTTCAAGTGTCATGTTGATCTCACTTAAAATATCCACTTGTTTGTATGTTGATGGAATTACCAATTGAGACTCCCTTGAACCATCCAGCATTGTTCTACTTCTATGTGGAATGTTCTCAGAGTTGCTATACACAAATTCTTTGAGAAATTCTCTTGCTAAGTTAGTATGTTTAAGCCCTCTTCTCAATGTACATGTGTTTTCATGCACATATTATATAGCCTAGTTTGGACAAGTGGTGGACCTTAATTGTGGCTGTCTATGCTTGAATGAAGCTCACCTTCAACAAGTGGTGGACCTAATGGATATCTATGCTTGAATGGAGGATATCTTGGACAAGTGGTGGATCTTATGGCACTCTATACTTCAATATAGCATAGCTTGGGCAAGTGGTAGACCTTGTGGACTCGTATGCTTAAATGGAGCATAGCTTGGAAAATTGGTAGACCTTATGGATCACTATGCTTAAAATGAGCATACATTGGACACGTGGTGGACCTTGTGGCTATCAATGCTTTAATGAAGGAAAGTGGTGAACATGATGGCTCTCTATGCTTCAATAGATCATAGGTTGAACAAGCAATGGACCTTATGGGCTTCAATGGAGCATAGATTGGACAAGCAGTGGACCTTATGGTTCTCTATACTTGAATGGAGCATAGAGTGGACAAGTGGTGGACCTTATGGTTCTCTGTGAATGAATGGAGCATAGATGGACAAGCGGTGCGCATTATAGCTCTCTATTCTTCAACAAAACATATATTGGACAAGTGGTGGACCTTGTGGCTCTCGTTGCTGGAGTGGAACTTATCTTCGACAAGTGGTGGACCTTTTGACTCACTATCCTTGAAATGGAGCATAGCTTGGTGGATGTTATGGATCCCTATGCTTCAATAGAGCATAGAATGAGCAAGTGGTGGACAATATGGTCCTCTATAGTTGAAAGGAGCACAACTTGAGTGATTAGTGGACCTTATGGTCCTATATCCTTGAAACAAACATATCTTGGACATGTGGTGTACTTGATGGCTCTCTATGTTTTGATCGAGTATACATTAGAGTAATGGTTGGTCTTATGGCCCTCTATGATTCAAAAGAGCTTAGCTTAGACAAGTGGTGGACATTTTTTCTCTTTACACTATAATAAAGTTATGCATGGATGAGTGGGGGACCTTATGGTGCTCTATGCTTGATTGGATCATATCTTGAACAAATGGTTCACCTTATGCCTCTATATGCTCCAATATAGCATAGATTGGACTATTGGCGGGCCTTGTGATCCTATATGACAAAAAATAAAGATTAACTTAGACAAGTGGTGGATGTTTCATCAATAATGGACCTTGTGGATCTCTCTACTTCATTTGAGCTAAGCCTTTTTAACTTTCATCCATTGTCCATGCATAACTTAAACATGGGACCTTGTGCCGGCATGGACTATAGGTTGGGCATATGGAATATCTTGAGAGCAATGAATCCATGATAGTAGAGATAGTAGATTGGAGATAAGATATGATGTTATGGCCATAAAGTGTTTCTAACCTTGTTTCATCAACTCCCTATGACTAGCTTGCACAAATCGTGGACCTTGCATCTTTCTATGTTTCATATTGAGACATATCATAGGATATTTCTTATATGTAGGATTCAATTGAGTTTTTATTGCACATCTGGACAAGTGTTGCATCTTGAAACCTAAATGTGTACATAGTAGCACCCATCCTACAACTTCTCATAGATCAAACACTTCAACTCTCCATATTCAGTACCCCCAATGATACGCCCGATGGGGATTAGGAATAACATCCTTGATAGGGTCTTAAGCCCACGTCCTTAATAGGGTCCTTGGGCAATGCCCTTGGTGGGGGTCTGGGGGATCTAGGGGGCAACAACCCTTGTGGGGGTTTGGGAGCACGCCCCCCACAACAGGGTCTGGGTCAAAACGTCCAATTTGAAAGAAAATTTTTCAAATTTTAACCTTGTTTTTTAAGTAGAAAAAGCACGCGTTATAGATTTTTAGATAACCTACTACAAGAAGATAGTGAAAAATAAGGTAGTAGAACAAAGAGGACTTGCAAAAGAAAAGAAAAGTTGTAGAACATAGGATGTTCAATAGAATAGACGCGGTTCAACAAAGAGAGAGGCGATTCAGCAATACAAAGGTGATTTGGCAAACACAGAGGTGATTCAACAAAACAACGGGGATTCAACAAAAACAAAGTTGATTTAGTATAACTAAGGCAAAATAGAAGAATATTGCACTTGCAACCAAGGGAAGATTGTAGCTCCTGTAAACTAGGATCGTGCATTGTCCAAGAGAGTCATACACGTAGGTCACATCAGAGCTGAATTGCACAAAATTTTTTCACATCGTCATAAACCGCATCTCTTGATGTTTAGCGCTCAAGAGTTTGTCAAGGTGCAGGTATTACAAATCTCTCTCTTTGTCTTTTTGTCTATCACCCTCATTTGCATCGGTTTTAAGATTTCAAGAAACCAACATGGTTCTTTGCTTTTGTCTGCCTACTTTTACACACACACATACAACCCACACATATTCTCTTCCTCTAAATATTATCTTCACTCACATGCACAACCATAGGGACACATAAGCATACATAATCAAATACATACTCTTTCTCTCTCACACAAACATTCAGATGGAATCCAAACTTTTCAATTATGGCTTTGTCTATCCTTCTTGTGCAGGTACATCCATTGTGTTGATATTATTCATGAATTGTATGTATAGATGTATGAGTCACTGTGTGATTATTTTTCCTTTGTAAAGGTTCTACGCACATATTTAAACGTACATACGTATAGGTAAAAACAATAATATACACGATAGTGTAAGTTTGACTAGACCTACTTGTGAGATTTGGTGAGGCTAATTCTTGCACTCAGGTTTGCTTTGGTATTGCTTGGCTTCTTTATATCCAATACATCTCAAACTGTGACTTTCAGTTTTCTTTCTCAACAAAGGTATAATAGCTTAGTGACAAAGACCTAGTGGGATAAAATGAACAAAGATCTAAACATGAAGAAAGACCAGCTATGATATTAATTTCACATAGGCTGTTAGTTGGCCCTAGGGTTTAGGGTTGAGGTTCGGGTTAAAATTGACATTGGACAATTTGTGGACCTTGCTCTCATGTTGTAACATCTCCATGAGGCATGGTCTCATATGTTTTCTTCACAAGTGCTTATATGTTAAGGTTGGCCAAGTGGTGGATCTTGGGTTTGAGTTTCACTATGCAAGAAACTTTAAATTTAGTCAGGAAAACTTGAATTCAAGCAAAAAAAATTCGAGCCAAAAAAAATAGATTCAAGCAAGAAAATTCAAATTGAAGCGGGAAAATTTGAATTCAAGCGAAAAAGTTAAATTCGTGTGGGAAAGATTGAATTTCACTATGTTCAAAATTCCAATGAGTTGGATCTAGGAGACCATCTATCATATTAATTTCACATAGGATGCTAGTTGGCCCTAGGGTTTAGGGTTGAGGTTCAAGTTGAAATTGAGATTGTAAAAGTGGTGGACCTTGCTCTCATGTTGTAATATATCCATGAGGCATGGTCTCATATATTTTCTTCACAATTGCTTATATGTTAAGGTTGGCCAAGTGGTGGATCTCAGTTTTGAGTTTCAATCTACAAGAAAATCTAACTTTAGGCAAGAAAAATTGAATTCAAGCAAGAAAATTTGAGCAGAAAGATTTAAACTAGAGCCTGGGAATTTGAATTCAGTGGGAAAATTCAAATTGAAGTAGAAAAATTTGAATTCAAGCAGGAAAATTTGAATTTGTATGGAAAAATTTGAATTCACTTTGTTCAAAATTCCAATGAGGTGGATCTAGAGACACCAATCATTGCATCTACCTTCTAACACTTGGTTAAAATGGCCAAGTGGTGGATCTAAGGTCAAGTGAAGAGTGCTTAGAATGGCCAAGTGGTGGATCTAGGGTCTAGTTATCCCAGACTCTTTATTCAAAATTGGAAAGTGATTGATGAAGAAGACACCAATGACCGCATCCACCTTTCAAAACCTAGTTAGAATGTCCAAATAGTGGATCTAGGATGTACCTTTTTCAGACACTTTATTTGAAGTGTCAAGAATGTATCCACATTTCAAGACTTGGTTAAAATGTCCAAGTGGTAGACCTTGCATGCACCCAACTTCAAAACATTATTAGAATGGCTAAGTGGTGGATCTTGGATGCACCCACCTATTGATAGTGTTTTAGAGTGACCAACTGGTGGATCTTGGATGCACCCACCTCCCAAATCTTGGTTAGTATGGGTGAGTGGTGGATGTTGGATGCATCCACCTTCAAGACTTGGTGAGAATGGCTAAGTGATGGATCTCGGGCTTACCTAGCCTACATGTTTTGTTTAAATTTTCAAGGTGTTGGATGTAGGAGAAACCAGCCATTGCATCCACCTAGCAAGACTTGTCTAGAATGTCCAGGTGGTGAATCTTAGATGCAACTATATTCAAGACTTGGTTAGAATAACTAGGTGGTGGATTTGATGGCTCCCTATCCCAGACACTTGGTTAGTTGGTGGAAGCTTGTAAATGTAGGGGACATCCACCATTGCATCCACTTTCTAGAAGTTGGTTAGATTGGCCAAGTGTTCGAGCTTGCATGCACTCACCTTCTAGGAATTTCTTAGAATGACCAAGTGATGGATATAAGACCTACCTTTTTCACACACTTTATTTGAAATTTCAAGGTCAGAATGGTCAAGCGGTGGATCTAGAGTCTACTCATGCCACAAAATTTGTGTAAAATTAGAAGTGTTATGATGGCCAAGTATTGAATACACTCAACTTTAAGACATGGTTAGAATGTTCAAGTTGTGGATCACCCACCTACCAATGATTGTTTAGAATGGCCAAGTGTGAATGTATGGTCTATGTTTCCTACAAACACTATTTAAAAGTGATAGATGGTGGGCGTAGGAGAAACAAACCATTACATCCATCTTGCAAGATTTGGTTAGAATGGTCAAGTGGTGGTTTAAGACAAAGTGGTGGATCTAAGATCTGTATATTGCACACACTTTGTTTAAAATGGGAAGTTGGTGGATGTAGGAGAAACCAACCTTTGCATCCACCTTGCAAGATTGGTTAAAATTTTCAAGTAGTGGATCTTAATTGCAGAGACCTTTAAAACTTGGCTAGAATGACCAAGTGCCACCTTGCATGGCCAGGTGGTGGATTTTGGATCCAACCACCTTCAAGAATTAGCTAGAATAGCTATGTGGTGGATCTAAGGTAGACTACCTTTATCCCACACTTTGTTGAAAGTTGTAAATTGGAGGATTTTAGGAGACACCAACCATTGCACCCACCTTTCAAAACTTGGCTAGAATGACCAAGCGTTGCTTCTTGGATGCACTCACCCTCTAGGACTTGGTAAGAATGGCCCACTAGGTAATCTAAGGTCTACCTATTTCAAACACTTTATTTGAAATTGCAAGGTGGTGGATCTAGGAGACACCAGCCATTGGATCCACATTTCAAGCCTTGGTTATAATGGCCGAGTGGCGGATCTTTTATGCACTTACTTCCCAAATCTTAGTCCAAATGCCCAAGTGGTGGATCAAGGATCTACTCATCCCACAACCTTTGTGTAAAATTACAAGTCTTATGATGGCCAAGTGTTGAATGCACCTAACTTTAAGACATGGTTAGAATGGACAGGGAGTGGATCATGGATCTAACGTCTATATATTTCACCTTAAAAACTTGATTAGAATGGTTAGGTGGGGATCTAAGGTCTACATATTTCACACACTTTGTTTAGAATAGCGAGTTGGTGGATGTAGGAGAAACTAACCATTACATCCACCTTGCAAGACATGGTTAGAATGGCCAGGTGGTGGATTTTGGATGCAACCACCTTCAAGAATTGGCTGGAATGACTGGGTGGTGGATCTAATGTCTACCTTTCTCCCACACTTTGTTGAAAGTTATAAATTGGAGGATTTAAGAGACACCAACCATTACACACACCTTCCAAAACATGGCCAGAATGGCCAAGTGTACGATCTTGTATGCACTCACGCTTCGGGACATGGTTAGAATGGCCCACCGGGGAGTCTAAGTTCTAAATTTTTCATGCACTTAATTTTAAATTGCAAGGTGATGGATCTAGGAGACACCAACAATTGGATCCACATTTCAAGCCTTGGGTAGAATGGCCCAGTGGTGGCTCTTTGATGCACATACTAATTTCCAAATCTATTTTGAATGGCCAAGTGGTGGATCTAAGGTCTACTCATCCCACAAAATGTGTGTAAAAATACAAGTCTTATGATGGCCAAGTGTTGAATGCACCTAACTCTGAGACATAGTTAGAATGGCCAAGTGGTGGATCTACGGTCTACCTTTCCTACAAACACTATTTAAAATTGATAGGTGGTGGACGTAGGAGAAACAAACCATTGCATCCACCTTGCAAGATTTGGTTAGAATGACTAAGTGGTGGATCTAAATTGCACCCACCTTCAAGATCTGCTTAGAATGCCCAAGTGGTTGATCTAAGGTCTGCATATTGCACACATTTTGTTTAAAATGGGAAGTTGATGGATGTAGGAGAAACTAACCATTGCATCCACCTTGCAAGATCTGATTAGAATGGCCAAGTGATGGATCTTGGATGCACCCACTGATGGACGCAAAGCAGACCCCAAACCCCAACGGCCTCTAAAACTCCGAGGGCCGAATGGCTCGCCTCGAGCCTGCCACGGTAAAGCAAACAAGGGGCACCACCTAGCTTTGAGCGGCTAGGACGCAAAGCCCACGATGATATGAACACCGCAAGCCTACACAGAGAGAGAGAGAGAGAGAACACTCGCAATTGATAAAAACAACCTCGGGGGTGTGAAGGTGAATTATTTCTACAATATTTACAAGGTGGCATGCCGTGGTGGTAGAGAGGTAGGGGGAAGAGATGGTGCAACCTACTTGGTGTGTTCTCTAGGGCGACTCAATGACTGCAAATGTTCATTGCCAAGAGCGTGCATACGTGTGTGCATCGACCATTGGAGTCAAGAGATGGGTGTGAGTCCCTTCACATGGTGCAATTTCCAAGGCAAACCCAACACACAAGACCCTAAACCCTCTCCCCGTGATGGTGATGGTGTCAATCCCTCCCACTACACTCTACCCAATGCTTGGTTCCACATAAGTTTCCCCCCCCGATAGTGACTTTTCAGTTCCAATTTATAGGTGTTGGCTGCTTGGATTATGGTAATCCCAGTGTGGTTAGGGTAATCTTAATCGGGGAGACAAAGCAAGTGGTGGGCCTGGAGTGGTTGACCCTTGCTTTGTTTTGGGGATGGTTATTAAAAGATGGGAATCTCTAGGTGGGCCTTTGTTATCCTCACCTAGAGAGAGGATATTTACAAAAGGGAAATTTACAATGGCTTGGGTGAAAACTAAAGATAATGGTAAAATAACCTAAAATTATTGAGATGGCATCGAGATTGCGTGTTGCCGGCGAATGGCGAGCTGCCGGTGCGTTGGTGTGGAGCGTACTTCTTTTCGGAGTCGGCCGTGGCATGCCTTCGGCGCATTTTCTATTTTTGTCGTTGGTGGCACGTGCTTTGGATCCTTCTTCTTCCGTTTGTCCATGTCATAGGCGTTTATGCATATGTGTATGTATGTATGTGTGGGAGCATGTGTGTGTGTATATCTTTTCTTTTTTGTGGGTGAGTGCGTATATGTATATGTATGTGCGCATGCGTGCGTGGGAACACGAGAAAGGGGGGGGGGGGGGTTATATAATGTATATATATATATTTTTTTTATGTATATTTTTCTCTCTTTTTTCCTGTGGCGGATGGCGGATTGTTTGCGCATGGCGGAAGGAGAGGGGGGAGGAGTGTGGTGGGGTGTGTGTGTATGTGTGTTTCAACTGCTGCCGAAAGGCGAGTGTGTGTGGGTGTGTGGTATGCTGCGGACTGCGCGCAAGAGAGTGTTTGTGAGTGAGTGGTATGCTGCGGACTGCGCATGGGAGAGAGAGGAGAGGTGGGGGGAAGGTGTGGTGGTGTGTGTGTGTGTGTGTGTGTGTGTGGCTGCTACCGCAAGGCGAGAGAGAGAGAGAGAGATTTGCGCTGGCGGCATCCGGATGAGAAAGAGAGAGAGAGAGAGTTGGCATGCTGCCGCAAGGCGTGAGAGGGAGAGGGGGAGGGTGAGGGTGAGGGGATAAGGGATAGAGAGAGTGTGTGAGGGAGAGAGGGGGTATGGCGGGGCATGGGTTTGTGTGGGTGAGAGGGAGAGGGGGAGGGTGGTGTGTCTTGCATGGGCTTAAGGACGAAGGACAACTAAGTCAATGGGGGGGGGAATATATCCGCGGGCCGGGGGGGAGAGAATGAGGCGGAAGGAGGGTGGGGAAGAGGGAGGGGGGGCGGGGGGGGTCGGTGGAGGGAATATTGGCGGGCCGAAGAGGGGGGGGGGGGGGGGGGGGGGTCTCACGCGGCTCACACCGAGGGAGCACGAGAGAGGGGTTGGGGGGTTTCTTCCTAATCTCTGCCTGGCTGGGGATTGTAAATCGAGGGGGGGGGGGGGAGAGGGGGAGGATGGTATGTAAAGAAAATGGGGGGGAGAGAGTGTGAGAGTTTTATCTGATGCCCGTGGGGCGGGAAGGAAAAGATGAGTTACGGTGGGGGGTACTGAGAGTGGGGGGGGGGGGGGGGGGGTGTGAAATGAGTTTTTTTTCTTTTTTTTCTTTGATTTTCCGAAAGCCGGCTATCATTAGCCCTCTCTCTTTTGGCTAGAGGCATTCATGCTTCTAGCCCTTCTTCAGATTCTTCAGCTATAGAGTTAGAGGGTTCTCCCTCTTCTGGAATGTCTAGAACGAGTTCTGGGTCAAACCTAAGAAAATACCTCTTCAGTCTCCATCCATTGACTCTAGTCTTGTGAATTCTCCCATCTGCCTCCATCAGCTTATAGCTGCCGTTGTCGTAGCGTTTCTTGATGATGAATGGTCCTTCCCATCTGGGCTGAAATTTCTTATCCTTCCTGGTATCAAATCTGTTGTCGTATTGTAGCACTAACATGCCTTTTTCCAATCCTTTCTCTTTAAGCCCTTGATTGAAAGTGAGTCGGCGTCTTTCTGCCTGTGCCGCATAGTGATTGATTGCTTCTTCCCTATCCAGTTGTAGTCTCTCTAGATCCAAGATGTGGTTTCTAAGGTTTACGATTGGACGGTGGGTTTGGTTGGCCAAGACTCGTAAGCTGGCTACTTGTACCTCAATGGGTAGAATTGCCTCCTTCTCATAAACTAGATGGAAAGGGGTGAAACCTAGTGATGTTCGGAACGTTGTTCTATAGGCCCAAAGAGCTGCCATGAGATGTTTATCCCAATGTCCCGTATGGTTGTTCACCTGTTTGGTGATGATCTTGCAAATCAGTCCATTTACTTTCTCTACCAGACCATTGCATTGTGGATAGTATGGTGTGGAATGCCGACCTGTGATGCCTAACTTCTTCATCAGTTCTCCTACCACATCACCTCTGAATCCTGGTCCTCTATCTGATATTATCTCAAGAGGAGTGCCAAAATGGCAAACGATATGCTCAAAAATGAACTTTGCCACCTCTTGGACTGTAATGCGGGTGGTGGCCGTTGCTTTTGCCCATCGCGTCATGTAGTCTACCCCCACAATGATGTATAGTTTACCTAATTCGGCCCTTGGTAAGGGACCAATTGCATCTATTCCCCATTTCTCAAACGGACCATATGAAATGATAGGGGTTTGTGGCTCGTAGGTTAGCGTGCAATCACTGGCCACTTGACAGGTCTTACATGTTTTACACCAATGGTGTACATCTCTGTTCAAACTAGGCCAAAAGTATCCTGCTTGTAGAATCTTCCTACTGGTGATATCTAGAGAAAAATGACCACCGCAGACGCCGTCATGGCAGCTTGAGATTACCTCAGTGATTTCACTGGAGGTTGGCACCCGCCTGAGAATTTGATCTTTGCCCTAACAATACAAGTGGTCATTTATAAGGCGATACCTAGTAGCCTTCCTTACCAGCCATTGTTTTTGGCCTTTCGTGTGTCCTGTTGGACATTCCCCTGTATTCAGGAAGCTGATGATATCAGGCATAGCGTCACTGCCTTGAAAGAGGGGTAGCTTTAATTTGATTGATCCTATGGAAGCATCTTGTATTATTTCTTTAGCTAGTGCATCTGCCTCTTGATTTTCTGCTCTGGGAATGTGGAAGAGTCTTACCGCTTCAAACTTCTTCAGAAGTTCCTTAACTTGGCGAAGTTGACCAAGTAAAACCTGATTCTTACACTCCCAGGTGCCATTTATCTGCCTTATCAAAAGTAAAGCGTCGCCGAACACATTCAAGCGCTGAATTTTGTGTGAAATACATTGTTCCAACCCAAGCATTAGGGCTTCATATTCTGCCTCATTGTTAGAGTGGGAGTGTGATAACTGCCCCATGGAGAATACTCTTTCCTGCTGTTCATTGAAAATGACCATGCCTGCTGCGGACTGATCCATTGTTCTCTTGTATGCTCCGTCAAAGAAAAGAGAGTGATCTCTCTCTAGCTTAGGGCTCTCTTTATCTGGTGTTCCTTCCTTTGCTTCCGTGTTGACCTTCAATTTTCTCTCGTAGTGGCGATGAGTGAGAATTCCTGCTAGACTAGCCCTGGTGGAGTTTTCTACTTGCATGGTGTAATCAAACTCTTGTAGTCTAATTAACCACTTTGAGATCCTAGATGAGACATCCATGTGTCGCATTACATAAGGAAAAACCTCTTCCATTGTCAGGATTACAAATGGTCTAGGCAAGAGATAGGAGCGGAATTTTGTGGTAGCAAACATCAGTTCCAGAACCATGTGTTCTACTTCGGTGAATCCCTTCTCTGATGGGGTCATGACCCGACTAGAGAAGTAAATAGGGTGCATGAAAGAAGTTTGGGGATCCTTTTGCATTAGTACTGCTCCCAGAGTATCATTTCCCAAACTAGGGTTCACATAGAATGGCTCGTCCCACTTGGGGGGGGGAATAGTGGGAAGCTTAGATAGGACTTGCTTTACCTCAGTGAACTGTTGTTCATTCTCTTCACTCCATGAGAAAACATCCCTTTGGGTGAGTTGTTGTAGGGGAAGGACCACTTGAGATAGCAGGTGAATGAACAACAGTTCACTGAGGTAAAGCAAGTCCTATCTACGCCCACAGCCATCACCGTCACCATCACCACCTCCTAGCAACCCTCCAACAGAAGATAAAGAGGCTGAGGACAATCAAGAAGAACACCTGGCTGAGGAGCAAGAGCAAAGGCAAGAACCTGAGCCCAAAGAAGAGGCCAAGCCTGCGTCTGAGCAAAAAGAACTAGAGGAGGCATATTATGCATTTTTGGACCTGCTAGCTGCAGGCTATACAAGGGAAGAAGCCGCCACAGTCGCATTCGACTTGGCGAGGACAGGGCATAAAGAACAGATGCCAGGCATCCGGCTAGTTGAGCTAAAGGAAATTGCTACCAACATGGTAGACCTGCACCCGCCCTCTAATGATTGGGACGTGGTGATGACAATGCTAGCTGGAATAAGAGCACAATCTGTGGCATCAGACGAAGAATTGATAACTCTAAAGGCCACCGAAGAAAAGACCAAGATGGAAAGGGATACTCTGCAGGAACAAAGCCAAGGACAAAAGGAGAGAGAAGCTGACCTCCAGGCCAGCTTGGCAACGGCTCTACAAAACTGCCAAGCAAAGGAAGAAGCAAATGAGGCAGCAACAAAAAGATTACAAGCAGCTGAAGAAGAGTGTCTGCAACTCAGCAAGTCATTGCGAGATGCCGAAAAAGAACGGGATAATCTGACGCTCCAGCTAGCAAAAGAAAGTAAAGAAGTAGAGGCCAGGAGGAATGCCAAGGAAAAGGCGGAGATAGAACAAGAAGCAAGCCTGGATGAAGTCCTTGAGCTCAAGGACCAATTAAAAATCAAAGATCAAACCATCCAGAGGCTGCGAGAATCACCCACTACACTTAGAGCTACGAGCTCGACTCAAATCATTTCCGAGAGTCAAATATATGAAGAGCAGATGCAAGAACTCTAGAAGGAGCTGACTCTCGAGAAGAAGAAGAGGTTGATGATGGCTGAAGGTTCTATCACAATGCAAACCAGAATGGAGTACAGCCAAAGAGCCCTACAAGAAGAATTGGAGAGCATAAAGATAAAGCTTGAGAATGATGAAAAAGTAAACGCTGAACTCAATGACCTCCTCGTGACTATGGGTGGAGAAGCCGAAGCGGAAAAGCAGACACTCCTCAAGCAAATTGAGGAGTTGAAAGGCCGGCAACAAGCAGAAGCAGAAAGCTCACGACCAGCTGCCAATGAGGGCATCGACCTCGACAATGTGGCAGATCCTATGGACACACCGATGCCAGAGGAAAGCACAGCAGGATCCTCTCAAGAGCCACAGAATCTAACACAAGAAGAGGAGGAAAAATTGTGTAAAGCAATAGAGGCAAAGCTCAGAGAAAGCACAAAGGAAGCCTTGGAATGGGAACAGAGGGTTTTCAAATCTATGAAAATTCAAAAAATCAACGCCAGCAATCTCAGGCGTGAATGGCTTCAACCCTCTCCCCATATCCATTGATGAAATATGAGGTGGCAACAATAAACAGGCGAATCAGAGAAGAGCCAATGGTCCCTCTCTACAACGCAGACACCTCGAGGCCAAAAGGAGTAAAGATCATAGTGGATTCTCAGCCAAAGTGGAGGAAGGCATGGCTTACCAAGTACCCGCTGATAGCGAGAAAAAGAGCAGTGCAATCGGGTGGCCTCTGTACTCGTGCACACTCCACAAACCACGCCTCATGCAAACAAGCAAAGAACAAAACAAACGGGGCACCACCCTAAATTAAGAGGTTTAGGGACCTCACACATAGTGCACATAGGCAAGTGAGACTTCTGGCATTATGATGGCATCAAAACATATGGCAAAACACATAGAAACGAAGCTTAGGGACCTTATGTAGCATATATATACACAAGACATCAGCTTAACAATACAACGGCATCTGATCATACATAACAAGGATATAGAGAAGCAAGCCAAGGATGGCATAATCCCTTGTCAAAAACAATCAACCCAGCAAGTAGGTATGATCCTACTAGCAACACATCAATACCTTAGAGAATGATGGCGAGGATGGTGGCCATGGAGCATGAGAGAAGACTCCTGATTTAGGTTTTAGGGCTAGTAATGTAGCATACTAGAGGGAGAGAGAGAGAGAGAGAGAGAGAGAGAGAGAGAGAGAGAGAGAGAGAGAGAGTAGAGCTCCATCCATAGCTCCTCGTTGTGAGCAATGTCGTCATAGCTTCGTTGCTTGGTGAAGTGGGTGAAGTGTTGGTTTTGAGTGAGAGAAGGCCTCCTTATATAGGTTTCTGAGAGGGTTTAGGATTAGGGATAAACATGCTTAAATCCGTTGATTGGGGTTACTTTTTGCTTAGGGTGGTTAAGAGATTGAGGTCACCTGATATGTCACCATCAAGATATTCTCTAGAGTGATGTGAGAGGGGAGGGTAAATGCTGATTTTTCTGATTGTGACACATGGGGATAAGGCCTTGACCAGCATTTAAGAGCAGGTAAGGTGGCTGTTGAAACTAGAGGTTCTGCACATGTCAGGGGGGGACCTGCGGGGGGGAGGTGGCAGCTGGGTCCTCCTGAATATCAAATTCTCAAAAAATCCTCAACCATGGCTTCTTTTGACATGTGTTCTTTGAAAAAATCAGCATGTCTCTTTTCAACTCAAAAGTCTTTATCCCTGTTGACTCACCTTTACCATAAGATTTTCCCCTTTTCTCCTCTTGTAACTGCATTGTTGATGCCCAATCACTGCTTCTAGTAACAGTGAACTGTTACCTACCAAATACTTATGGTGCAGTAAAAAATATTTACCATGGGTAAAAAAAGTTACTGTAGGTAAAAAGTGATTTGTATTTACCATGTAGGTGAAAAATATTTACTGTAGGTAAAAAATATTTACTGTGGTAATAAATATTTACTGTCGGTAAAAAAGTGAAAACGGAGTATGCTGTGCTGTGAGTCCACATGAACATCCTCGTGTAAATTTCACTAGAAATTCACACCTAGAATGGGCTATTCTGTAAGATATAGGTTGTAGGCATGCATAAGAGCTCGTTCCCACGTATCTTCTGTCCATGGCACTTTTTACTCTTTGGTGCTTGTGAAGTAGATTTTTCTTCTCTTTCGAGATCCCTTGGACTAGAGTATCTTCATCTCCCCAACAACTGACTGTGCCTTTATTGCATCTTCAGAAGGGGTCCTAAAAACCATGCATCATATAGCCCTCCCCCTTAAGCTAGAGGTATTTGATGCCTCTAGCTGTAGGTTGTGCTACAATAGGGTTCTCTTGAATACTTACCCACCTGGTACCAATTGAATTTTCCATGTTACTGCTTTCTTGGCTGATGCACCCTGTTTAGTCCTTTCTGATGAATAATTGTATCCATCCATGACTAACAATTGGTCTCCTAGACCCTTGAAAGCCATACCCCACCCATTGTCAATATCCGCTTTCACTGGTAGCATTCTCTTTTTTTCTTATTTTCTTCTCTTTTTTTCCTTTTTTTTTTTTTTTGCCCAACCCCTCGTTGAGCATTCATTCTCAACCATAGTATTATTTAGGTAAAAGATGACTATATAAAGAGAATTATATAACATAGAGCTATAGAATGTATAAGAAAAATGATAGTATAGTGTCTATATAGATAGGATAGAGATAGAGAAAAAAGCATCTGCTACTGCATCACCCTCCAGGGTCAAATGGAAAGCTCAAAGCTCCCCCATGCATGGTGTAGAATCCACCTGGATCAAAAGTAAAGCATTGCTCATTGCCATCAACCTGTAAAACATGTATATCCAAGCCTTCCTTTGCACTTGTAGGCCAATAGACAGGCCACCCTTCCAGCTCTTTATAGCACGGAGCTTCGTCACCCTGCATCCATAATCCTTCGTGTCCATTATAAGCATACTTGCCATCACTTGAGAAACCTGAATCATAAGCAGTTATCCTACCATCTGCTACAGAACCCTCCATGGTATATTCCACTTCAAAAAAACCTCGCCATTGACACAAAAATATATGTAAAGCAACCTCCAATAACACATGTATCCATAGCATCACATAACATAGCAAGACCCTACCATTTGCCTCCACTTGCTGCATAGCCAAGCAAACCTGATCACTTTTCAAACCTGTATCCAAACCCTCTGTAAACGTCTCCACAACCATCTCTTTATACTCAGAAACATGACCTACTAGAGCTTCAACCTGTGCAAATACCTCATCACCAACAAGGTCGACGGCACCTTCCTTTAATTGGATATGGTGTTGGGTTACCGTTACTCCTTTAATGTGCTCGTAATCAGTTATAAAAAGGCCAGCATGCTTCTTTAGTACCTGCAAATAGGGTTCTCTCTCTTCTTCTAGTAGGTCCTTAGCTAGCATCTCCTCTAAGCCTGTGGCTTCTTCCTTGTTTAGAGAGTCTTGACCACCTTCTCCTTCTGGGTTTAGCAGTATTATACCCATGACTTCCAAAGAGCTAGCATCCTCCTCAGATGACTCATCCTCAGATGAAGAGCAACTGCTTGTGCTCCATTCATCCATAGAAGTCTTCATCTCTAGGTCTTGTTGTCTACCCTGCTTTATGTCATACACAATTTTTTGTTGCTTGCCACCTACCTTATGATTTGGTCGCAACTCAAGGGAACCTGTCTCCCAATCTTGCCTAGCTTTCATAGCCATAAGCCAAGGTCTTCCAAGGATTAGCGAATAGCCCTCCCCCTTAGTTGGGATCACATAAGCATCAATTGAGATTTCCACACCAAAAGCTGAAACCTTCACTCCATTAACCTTTCCCACACAAGCCACCCTTACATTATTTTCCATCTTAGCTTGTAAGGAAGTTTGCTCGTTTACTTCCAAACCCAACCTGTGCATTAATTTCTCTGTCATAACACAAATCTCGGCTCCACCATCTACGTACACATTGGAGACTCGCTGACTCTTAATCTCTGCATCAATGACTGGCACGATATCCTTCATGCCTCTTGCACTAATAGACCCAACTGACTTTGCCTTAGCCCTCCTGGTGCTGACCATCTTAGACCAGGTTCTACGCATCTTTGGGGAAAGGTGGAGGAGTTTCTGCCATGAAATCTTTGGTCCTTGCTTACTCACATCTGCTACCAGGTCGTAAGGTATGGATCCTACCCAAGTGGAAAGTCTTCTACTCCTATGTGCCTCCTTGACCTACTCTTCCTTTTCTTGTCTCCTATCACTTGGGAGAAACCCTCATTCCCTTTATCCGGCTCTGAAGCTTCCATTTCATCAGTTCTTTGTCTCCTAACTCTCTTTATTGGCATGGCAACAGCTTCCTCCATTTTTTCTTTCCCTTTATCCTTACCATTGTCAAGACTTATGACAGAGATAGCCCTGTCCTCCCCTCCCGATGGTAGTGGAGGGATCTCTGCTGGTGCTTGTGGTGGTGGAGGAGGGGGTCTCAATATTTGGATTGGTGGAGCCACGTGTGCATTTTGTCCATTTAGTGGCCTAGCTCGAGGAGGAGTGACTTGCTGGCGAGGAGGCCGTCTTTGATTACCATTTCCTTGATAGCGTCGTGGATGGGGGCAATAATACATGCCGTGACCTACCTCTCCACAGTTGTAGCAAATGTACTCACGTGCTTGCCTTTGTCCTTCTTGTCTATTTCGTTCACTTCCTGGCTGGGGAGCCCTTACACCTTGAACCAGATTGATGGACAAGCTCTCTAGTTGATTGGTGATTTGTTGAAGTAATTCTTGTTGAGAGGACTCTTGGTCTGTTGCTTCTGTCCCTGCTACTACCCTTGCCGTAGGTTGAGCTAGCGGTGGAGGCTCCATTCCCCCTTGTAGTTGAGCTTGGAATTTTAACTTCCTATCCTTCTCCCTTGCATAAGTCATAGCTTTATCAAAGGTATCTGGGAATTTACCTTTTACCTTTTCTCAAGGATGGGGTAAAGCCCTGCCAAGAAACAGTCCTTCTTTAGGCATTCTGGTGCCCTTTCTCCTTCACCTAGTGATGCACACCATTTCTCCCACAGGTTGGAAAACTTTCTTTCATAGCTTCTATAGTCATTGGGTGATGTTTGGTATAGCTCTAAGAGTTGTCTCCATATCTCCTCTGGAGGCTCATGGCGGCGAAATTCTTCGATGAAGGCCATCTTTAAGGACTCCCAGTCTCTTCTTTCTTCAGGTGCCAAAGTTTGATACCATAATTTTGCACCTTCCCTATGGACCAAAGGAAAGGCCCTTAACTTAGTAGCTTCGTCATCCCTTCCCGATACCAGAAAGGCCATTTCCAAATTATCCAAAAAGTCTGGAGCAACCTCCCCAGGCTTACCATAAAAATTAGGGAAGGCCATAAGTGAGAGAGTAAACAATTACACAAACAACTCCAATTTATTTTAAAATAGAGTATGGTAATTACAATTTGGTGCTTTAGCACAACTTAGTCAAAATAGGATGAAGATCGACACATCAAAGGAATGGTAATAGTCTAGTAAGGGTAGAATGACAGGATGAGGAGAGCGCAAGATTTTCCCAAGTCTCTCGGCTCCAAACAATAGGGCTATTCTTTGCTGATAAAAGATTTTTCTATCAATACAAATATTCACACGGATATGATGCACAAAATGGAAAGGAAACATGCGGGGATCATCATTCTCATTATTGGCATCCATACTTACACACAAGAGCGTAGCTTAGTTGCACCACCTTGGGACCAATGAGCCTGATCAGCCACAGAAGGTCAGCACCTCGGATCACTTCGACTCTTCCTGATCTACTCTTGTGTGTGGTGACCCTTGGAGTCAGGGTGTGTGCATGGCTTCCTTCTCAAGTGCTCACTCCCAAGTGCTGCTCCTGATAGTCCTCTTAGTGTTCTTTTATAGGTGAATGCTGCATTACTCTAGGATAATTTGATGAGGTTAGGGCCCTAATCCAGAAAGACAAAGCGACGAATCGGGTCCCAGACGTTGAACCTTGCTTTATTTTAGGAGAACTTTAAAATGATATCTCCTAGGTGGGCCTTTGTGACCATCACTTAGAGAGAGGTGGCAATATATAACTGGTCTTTTATACAAGGTTTTGGCTTGAAAATGGAAAAAATAGATTACCCTACGTATGTTTACTACGGAGATGCGTCGTGGACAATATGTCGGTGAATGGACGGCTTTTCTAGTGAGTTGGTGTAGCATGTTCGTCACTTTCGAGGCCGGCCGTGGGCATGCCTTCGGCCTCATTTCCTGATTGATGGTCGCCATTGCGTGATTTTGTCATTCTTCGTTCGTTGTTTTGGGCGTCGATGTCAAGTTTCTCTCGGTTTTCTTCTTGTGCGTGCATATGGTGTGCATGTACTTGTGTGAATGGGTGCATGCACTCATGCGTGCAATGTACTTGTGTATGTATGTGTATGTGCTCATGAGTGTGTATGCGTGTGTGTAAGTGTTTGTGTATGGAAATAGAGGGAGAGATATATTTTAACTGAAAGAGGGAGAGAGAGAGAGAGAGAGAGAGAGAGAGAGAGAGAGAGAGAGAGATGGGTGAGAGAGAGACTGAGGGAGTCCGTGTAGGTGTGTATATGGGGTTGTGTGTGTGTTTGTAAGTATGTGAGTGTGGGAACGAGAGAGAGAGAGAGAGAGAGAGAGAGAGAGAGAGAGAGAGAGAGAGAGAGAGATTTACATGGCTTGTCAATACAGGAACGAGAAAGAGAGAGAGGGAGGCTGAATCAGGGAGAGAGAAATAGTGAGGGAGAGATGGGGAGAGAGTGAGAGGGTGTGTGTGTGTGTGTATTGATAGGGAAACGAGAGAGAGAGAGAGAGAGAGAGAGAGAGAGAGAGAGAGCTAGAGAGAGGGAGAGAGAGAGAGAGAGAGAGATTTTTTGCACCTGATTGCCGACAGAGGGACAGAGAGAGAGAGAGAGAGAGAGAGAGAGAGAGAGAGAGAGAGAGAGAGAGAGAGAGAGAGAGAGAGAGAGAGAGAGAGTGGGAATCAACGACGGTGAGAGAGAGAGCGAGGGAGTGTGTGTGGGTGTGAATGGAGAGAGAGGGAGAGACTATCCTTCCGCTTTCTTGGCTAGTGAAGAACAAGGGAGAGAGAGAGCTTGGCTGAGAGAGAAGTTGTTGGTGCCAAATGAGGGAGGAGAGAGAGAGAGAGAGGTGGATAATGGAGGAGAGGTAAGGGTGGTGCTAGGGGTGGGGGGCGGCCCACCTGCATGCGCATGAAGAGCAAGGGGGGGGGGGGGAGGTGGCGCAAGTAGGAAGATAAAAATATTTTAGTTTATCTTAATTATTATTAAGCTTCCCCCTTTTGGGGTTGATTCTCATGGCCAGGTTCCGAAAGCCGGCCATCATTAGCCCTCCCCTTCTGGCTTAAGGCATCTGGCTAGAGGCATTCATGTCTCCAGCTATACTTCTTATTCCCTAGCAGGGGATTTGGAGGTCTCTCCCTTCTCTAGAATATCTAGTATGAACTCTGGATCAAACCTTAAGAAGTACCTTTTTAGCCTCCATCCATTGACTGTGGTGTTGTGAATGAGACCATCTGCTTCCATCAATTTGTAGCTACCATTGGCGTATCGCTTTTTGACAATGAATGGTCCTTCCCATCTGGACTGAAACTTCTTATCTTTCCTAGTGTCCAATCTATTGTCGCATCTCAATACTAAAATCCCTTTCTTTAGACCCTTTCCTTTAAGCCCTTGATTGAATATTATTTAGCGTCGTTCTGCTTGTGTTTGCATAGTGGTTGATTGAATATTCCCTATCTAGTCGAAGCCTTTCTAGATCCAAGGTGTGGTTGCGGAGATGGGCAATTGGGCGTTGAACTCACTAGCCATCACTCCCAAGCTGGCTATCTGTACCTCAATGGGTAGAATGGCTGTTGGACGGATACGCCGCGACGGACGTCAGCACAGCGAGAACTCACCTAACAAGTAATGTCAGCTAAGGATGAAGCTCGACTCGCAGGCACGTGGAAGCAAGCATAAGGTGTCAACCTACACTTGATCGACTCCTAACTAATTCCTACAGAGGTCCCTACCAATTGTCTAACTCACAGTCTTCAAAAGTGCAAAAGAGGAATCTTCCTACAACGCTTGTTAGAGCCGAACACCCATCAAACAATTTTGAAACACCATAGAACTTGAAGGAGACTCTACTAATACCTATAGTCCTCTCTCCCTAAGGTCTATAAACCAAAATCACGACCCAAAACACCCGGTGCAAAAACACGTAGGATGTCTGGCCAAAATCTGTAGGTCTTTGTTTCCGAAATCTGAAGTGCCTAATGTGTAGCTCTACTCAATGTGAACACGTGGATATGATGCAATGCAAAATCAGATAACGTATGCTCACCCAAACAACCGATGAAGCTCGTAGAAGGATCTCCCAAAGCCGGACCGTACATGCGCAATGTTGGTATCGGCTTGTAGCTCTAGTCGGGGGCAACACGCTGCACTTCTCCACACTCGATTCCGACCACCGTAGCACACGTAGCGTCAAGACGAAGCTCAGACTCTCTCTCACGTACACAGTACGCTCACTCACAGACTTCAAACTTGTTTAAAATGACAAAAGGTCCTTCATTAAGGTCAAAATGTGGTATATATACCTTACAACTTCTCAAACCCTAAAGTTCCAAAATCAACCATCTACTCAATCTAACTATCAAAACTAGGATACAATCTGGAAACTTCTCTAAGTCCCAATATTTACAAGGTGAAAAATCGGGTTTTCCTCAATGAATGAATAATTACAAAAATAATAGTCCGCCGAGTAGTTACATCCCCCCCCTCCTTGTTCATGTCGTCCCCAACATGGCCTTGATCCTTTGCTTCATCTTATGGTCTCCCGCATCTTTAGCAGTGATTCGTACCGTGCATGTAGATTTAGCATTGTTGGGCCAAAGATATCTGTATGCATGGTGAAGAATCCCGTGTAGAATGCTTCTTCAAAAGCCTGGAGGTGATAGGATGGTAGAAACATAATTCTTTGATACAACGCATGTATCACCTCCTGGAAGGCTGACCTGACATATCATAAGCACATCTGTATGTATCCTGGAAGAAGAATATGCTGTCACTCACCTGGCCTGGCTTGAAGATCTCTAACACTGCTAGGATGGTTCTGCATATCTTTCTCATCATAATGCATGTAAGGTCAGGTGAGCCAGTGAACAACTTTATGGCACCCGTTAGGGTTTTCACCATGTATTGTACACTTATTCTCTCACCTGCCTTCACACCCGGCAGCTTTGGGTAGTTCAGTCAAGTGGGTTGGCTTCTTTGTAAGATTTCTTGTGCTTTCCATGTCCTAACCCTTGGTAGAGGACAGAAGCTGAGGTTGTCTCTGATGTGTTTAGGTGCCTCTACCAAGTGTATTAGGTATTGCGGGTGATGCATGGTTTTGAGGACCCCTTCTGAAGATGCAATAAAGGCACAGTCAGTTGTTGGGGAGATGAGGATACTCTAGTCCAAGGGATCTCGAAAGAGAAGAAAAATCTACTTCACAAGCACCAAAGAGTAAAAAGTGCCATGGACAGAAGATACGTGGGAACGAGCTCTTATGCATGCCTACAACCTATATCTTACAGAATAGCCCATTCTAGGTGTGAATTTCTAGTGAAATTTACACGAGGATGTTCGTGTGGACTCACAGCACAGCATACTCCGTTTTCACTTTTTTACCACAGTAAATATTTTTTTACCTACAGTAAATATTTTTCACCTACATGGTAAATACAAATCACTTTTTACCTACAGTAACCTTTTTTACCCATGGTAAATATTTTTTACTGCACCATAAGTATTTGGTAGGTAACAGTTCACTGTTACTAGAAGCAGTGATTGGGCATCAACAATGCAGTTACAGGAGGAGAAAAGGGGAAAATCTTATGGTAAAGGTCAGTCAACAGGGATAAAGACTTTTGAGTTGAAAAGAGACATGCTGATTTTTTCAAAGAACACATGTCAAAAGAAGCCATGGTTGAGGATTTTTTGAGAATTTGATATTCAGGAGGACCCAACTGCCACCTCCTCCCCGCAGGTCCCCCCTTGACATGTGCAGAACCTCCAGTTTCAACAACCACCTTACCTGCTCTTAAATGCTGGTCAAGGCCTTATCCCTATGTGTCACAATCAGAAAAATCAGCATTTACCCTCCCCTCTCACATCACTCTAGAGAATATCTTGATGGTGACATATCAGGTGACCTCAATCTCTTAACCACCCTAAGCAAAAAGTAACCCCAATCAACGGATTTAAGCATGTTTATCCCTAATCCTAAACCCTCTCAGAAACCTATATAAGGAGGCCTTCTCTCACTCAAAACCAACACTTCACCCACTTCACCAAGCAATGAAGCTATGACGACATTGCTCACAACGAGGAGCTATGGATGGAGCTCTACTCTCTCTCTCTCTCTCTCTCTCTCTCTCTCTCTCTCTCTCTCTCTCTCTCTCTCTAGTATGCTACATTACTAGCCCTAAAACCTAAATAAGGATTCTTCTCTCATGCTCCATGGCCACCATCCTCGCCATCATTCTCTAAGGTATTGATGTGTTGCTAGTAGGATCATACCTACTTGCTGGGTTGATTGTTTTTGACAAGGGATTATGCCATCCTTGGCTTGCTTCTCTATATCCTTGTTATGTATGATCAGATGCCGTTGTATTGTTAAGCTGATGTCTTGTGTATATATATGCTACATAAGGTCCCTAAGCTTCTTTTCTATGTGTTTTGCCATATGTTTTGATGCCATCATAATGCCAGAAGTCTCACTTGCCTATGTGCACTATGTGTGAGGTCCCTAAACCTCTTAATTTAGGGTGGTGCCCCCTTTGTTTTGTTCTTTGCTTGTTTGCATGAGGCGTGGTTTTTGGAGTGTGCACGAGTACAGAGGCCACGCGATTGCACTGCTCTTTTTCCCGCTATCATTTTGGTGCCCCCACTGAGGAGGGCTACACAGACCTTCAGTCCACAAGCAATGAAGATGTGCAATCTACAACATGGATGAATGGCGTGAGGAGTTTGCAAATTGGAGAACAGAAGAGGAGGAGGCTTTAGAGGCCTTAAAAGCTTTCATCGAGGTCTTGTTACTAGGTTGCAGTGTCATTGAAATTCAAGAAGTAAGTTCTTCTACATGCCTTGTTCGTGATCGTCGCCAACGAAGGAGAGTGAGAAGAAGAGCTTGATATACCTCTCCTCTCAACCTATGAGTGCTCCAGAAACCTCCAACGCACACGAGCTTGAAATATTCTACATCAACATACACGAAGGTATTGTGACACACATTAAGGGAAGAGAAAGCATCACCAGACCTCTCTTTCCTGAGGAGCCGACTAAGAGGAGGAAGATCACCTCTACACCTAAGTGGCCCAAGGCCACAGCGCGTGCTCAAGCGTAAGGTAACATTTGGCTTAATCTCATTAATAAAGGATTACATGACCACTACAGGCAAGAAAAAGGCTAGTGAGCAACCAACTTCAACCTCCAACTTGCAACCACGACTCTCACCCCTAAATCCTCCTGAAGCAAAGAGGCGAGGGCTTGCCTACAAGATTGCCTCCCGTCTGCGAGTGCTCCCAGTGCACTTTGTGAATCCAGACACCACCAATCCCAAGCCAACCTCCTATCCGTGTGAAGATCACTTTGGATATTGTCCAAAGTGCTTTGGAGACCGGGTGAAAAGCCTCCCTGCCCTACCTTTGCTGCTAATTTTCAAGAAGTTATCTCAATCTAAGGAAACTATCTTAGTTGATGATGTGCTGCACATTAATGGTGTCACTTTCATTCGGCATGCTGATTATGGTAATAGCATCCAATTGTTGCTTGCTAAAAGGCTCAGCATTGTACAAAGTGTTGCCATCACGCCTTACGTCTTCACAGATGCATCTTAGTGTATACGGAACTTTACCTAGAGAGTGCACTATAGGATCTCTCTCTCTCTCTCTCTCTCTCTCTCTCTCTCTCTCTCTTGTTTCCCCATCAATATACACACACACACACACTCACCCACACACACATACACACACCCTCTCACTCTCTCCCCATCTCTCGCTCACTATCTCTCTCTCTCTCTCTCTCTCTCTCTCTCTCTCTCTCTCTCTCTCTCTCTCTCTCTCTCTCTCTCTCTCTCTCTCTCGTTCCCACTCTCACACACTTACAAAAACACACACAACCCCATATACACACCCACACGGACTCCCTCAGTCTCTCTCTCACCTATCTCTCGCTCTCTCTCCATCCCTCTCCCTCTTTCAGTTAAAATTATATCTCTCCCTCTATTTCCATACAGAAACACTTACACACACGCATACACACTCATGAGCACATGCACATACATACACAAGTACATTGCATGCATGAGTGCACACACCCATTCACACAAGTACATGCACGCCATACGCACGCACAAAAAGAAAACCGCGAGAAACTTGACATTAACGCCCAAAACAACGAAAGAAGAATGACAAAATCATGTGATGGCGACCATCAATCAAGAAATGACGCCGAAGGCATGCCCCGTCTGCCCCGAAAATGACAAACATGCTACACCAACGCACTAGAAAAAGCCGGCCATTCACCGACATCTTGTTCACGACACATCTCCATAGTAAACATACGTAGTGTAATCTATTTTTTCCGTTTTCAAGCCAAAACCTTGTATAGAAAACCAAGTGTATATTGTCACCTCTCTCTAGGTGATGGTCACAAAGGCCCACCTAAGAGATATCATTTTAAAGTTCTCCTAAAATATAGCAAGGGTCAACCGTCTGGGACCCAACTCCTCGCTTTGTCTTTCCGGCTTAGGGCCCTAACCTCATCAAATTATCCTAGAGTAATGCAGCATTCACCTATAAAAGAACACTAAGAGGTCACTATCAGGAGCAGCACTTGGGAGTCAGCACTTGAGAAGGAAGCCATGCACACACCCTGACTCCAAGGGTCGCCACACACAAGACTAGAATCTTCGTGTATATGGAATTTTACCTAGACAATGCACTATAGGCTCTCTCTCTCTCTCTCTCTCTCTCTCTCTCTCTCTCTCTCTCTCTCTCTCTCTCTCTCTCTCTCTCTCTCTCTCTCTCTATCTATCTATCTATCTATCTATCTATCTCTCTTGGATATTTTGACCTGTTGATGTACTTGAAATATCTAAATTTAAAAAAAAAAATAGGGCAAGATACCCTCATCATCCGCCCGAACGCGGATGATCAAGGGGTTCTCGCCCTAGTTTGTTTCCAAAAATTTGGATATTTCAAGTACGTCAATAGGTCAAAATATCTAAATTTTTGAAAAATAAAAGGGGGGCAGGAGCCCCTCGATCATCCACGTGCACGCGGATGATTGGGAAACTCTTGCCCCCCTTTTTCCTCAAAAGAATTGGATATTTTGAGTAGGTGAAAAGTTCAAAATATTTAAATTTTTGAAAAATAAAAGGTCTTCATGCACTTGAAGGTACTGCTTGGGTTGACCTGTGGCAAAGAAAAGAAGTTGTGTGCTATTTTCAATAGGTTACAAGTGAGGACGTCTCTCCAAATGAAATCACCCATCTAGATGACGCTTCAAATGATGTCTATGTGTGACCTTTCACATTGGCACACACACAGCATTAGTTCACACCACACATGCAACAAATGTCGGTTGTTGACTCATTAGGAAGAGGATGGGGTCTAGGAGGGCCTCTTTATTTTCCATGAAATTATGAAGGCGATAAACATTTTGACAAATAGATGCACGCCATGTGTGCAAGAATGGTGGGTGTGTAAGAGAGGTGTAAGAGTGGTCACAAGATGCACTTTTCCCCCCTAAAAAGGGAGTGGACAAATTTATGATTTTCGGTCTTCCATAACTCCTACATATGATCACTGATTTGATCGGATATCATAGATTGTAATCTTCACGTCTAGTTCTTTCCGTAGATATGCTACATGATATGGTTTTACTCGCTAGAATTTAAATTTCATTTTGGGGGGGAAATTTGAATTCAAATAAACTAGTCCTTTTGCCTGTTTAAATTCAGATGTTGTTCTTTGATTGCTTTCTTAATACTAGAGATTTGACTTCCCTTAAACTGTCAAATAAAGAGGCCCTCCTAGACCCCATTCTCTTCCTAATGAAGCACGATTGTCATTCTCTTTTTATAGTATACTAAACAAGGCAGACACTAACTTGCTAATAGCAGGAGGAGAGAGAGAGAGAGAGAGAGAGAGAGCGACATACCTTGCATTCCATGCTTGAGTCTTTTTGAGCTACTTATTGTCAAATATGTCTAAAAATAATGAAGCAATTCGTCTCCAAAGCCCACATAACCAACTCAAAGTCTAGTTTTAATTTCTTGTATTGAGAGACAGTCAGTCTGGTTATGAAAAGCTACAAAAAAATTATCTTTAGAGAAATTTAATCTCACAACTAGGGGTATTTTGGAAATTCTAGGAAATTTGAAGGGCATTTTGGAAATTTATGACAAAATATTGGGGATATTTTGGAAACTTTGGAAATTTGAGGGGTATTTGGGAATTTCCACAAACTAGAGTAGTATTTCGGTAATTTTCCCTTGAAACAATAGGGGGGGTTGGAGCCCTCCCATCATCTTTGCGCGTGCGGACTATGGGAGGCTCGAGTCCCCCTCTTTTTTTCAAAGTTCTCAGAGAACTCCCCCATAGGAGTGATGCAGGCCATGGTGCAAGACATCATCTAAAAGCTCACCATTTCGTGAAAGTAGGGAAATTTCTCATTAGACATGAAAGAATATGAACATAAATTGGAAAAATATGAATAGACCACACTAACATATTGGGTCCATATACTCACCAAAAACATGTTCAAGTGGTGAGGAGGTTGCACCCACCATGTCATCTTTTCGTACTCGTCATGATTGTAAGAGCTTAGTCACAACTTCAATACCATTAAGAGACCATCCATGATCTCTACTATAGTTGTAAAAGTAGTGTGCTATTTCTATTAACAAAACACCCAATATCTCCATGTCAAAAGGGATGTTTCTTACTGTTTTGATAAGATAGGGCAAGCACCAATATATGAACTTTTGATTTTCCTATGCCTTGAAGCTATCATAATATATTCTAGGATAGTTTGGCCATCGACCAAATCAAATTGATGTAGGCACCAGCTTAGAAACCTTTGTCACAATATCATCAATTTCCTTCTTGAGTCTTGATGAGGCATTCTCCATCAAGTGGGAGATATACTTTTTGAAGACATTTAGTGATCGATAATGTGTGAATGGCATCAGACACTAGGCCAATAGAAAGATCAAAGACATAGAGATCATACAACCTCCATAGAGGCCAAATCCACTCTTCGGTATGTCAAATTTATGCATGATTGCTTGATGTCTATAAAAGGTTGATAGATGAACATGTCGTCCACCTAGACTTTGCAAGTACCAAAAGCGGTTTTATTTGTCGCATTTTGCGTACAACCCATCGAGTGTACATTTGCTTCTATGCCTCCTTGCAAGGGAGTAGTATCTCCCTCATGGCTCTGTATGTGTGTGAGTTGGGTTTTACCAACCAATGGATGAACTTTCCCTAAAGAGTCCTGAACTTGATGGTTATAAAATGTTCTCCTTGTTATGAACTTCCATCCCACACTTGAGTGCTTGCATTTATAATTGCATTGACACTTATGGATCTCCAGACTACCTATTGTTGTAGCCATCCTTGCCTAAAAGCATAGCAAACATAATTAGATCTATCAAACATGAAATTCAAAGCGCCCTTGCATTACTAGTTACAAGCTACTCAAATTGGGATCGAACAGTTGAGAGACTAGAGATCTGAAAGATTTTTCTACTTTGAACATGTTTAAATTTCTCAATGGTTACAAGAAAAGACGCTTCCAATCCAAGACACAAAGAGGGACTAACGCATTTCATCAAAAAAAAAATCTATCTCCGTGACAAAGGTTAGCACATCTATGCAATGAAAGATACACAAATATGAAAATGCACAGAATACTTTAACCTCACAAAAATTGCTGATTTCATAGAAACATTCTTCTATTCCCAATTTCAGGAGATAATGGGGGAAGATCACAAATTATTATCTTTCTCCTAGGTAGCATAGTCATCAAATAGCTCAACCTAAGGCCCAATACATAGGTGGGTACGATGTTGCAACCACAAGAAGAAATCTTGTAAAAACTAACAAGACCTAGTGTCTCTTTAATTAAAGTGATTCCTAGGTTAAAGTACCAGTCCTTTGGATCGTCCAAAAAAATGGTGACTCCTATGGTTGGCGGTTTTGTGTGTCCAAATAAAAAGTAATATTGTCTCTCTACCCATGGATCATACTCCGCACCATGTTGCCCCAAATTGGTCACAATATTATGCACCAACTCCGAGCGCACCTTATACGGTGTTTTTTTTGCAACCATTGTCCTAGCTACCACAAAACAAAAAACATAAAATCAAAATACCCTTCTCTCTCTCTCTCTCTCTCTCTCTCTCTCTCTCTATGCGTGCGTGCGTGTGTGTGAGTGTGTGTGTGTGTGTGTGTGCCTTCCACCTTTGAGTGTCATATATAATTAAAACAATTTCAACAATGAGCCAAATGAGTGGTGGAGTTTGGATGGATGGCTCCAAATGAGTGTATGTATTAGAAAAATTTGAGTGTCATATATAATCAATTTGAGTATCAAAACACTCCCCCCGCCCCCCCAAAACCCCCAAAATACCCGTCTATTTAGGATGGATGGCTCCAAATAAGTGCCATCTATTAAAGAAATTTGAGTACCATTTATAATCAAGTTGACACTCAAATAGGGATGTATCTTTGAGTGTCTTATATATTTAGAACAATTTCAACAATGAGCCAAATGAGTGGCTGAGTTTGGATGGATGGCTCCAAATGAGTGTATCTCTCTCTCTCCCCCCCCCCCCCCCCCAAAACCCCCCCGAAAAAAAACAAAACAAAAAATTTGCATAGCTTAGTCTTTTTCACAATAGGGATTTATCTTTGAGTGTCGTATATAATTAAATCAATTTCAGCAATACCCTTGTATCTATTTTGGTTGGATTGTTCGAGATTTTCAAATCTTTATTCCTTTTTGTGACAATTGAGATCCGTTTTTGGGTGCTTAGAACGTAACTAGCTGAATGTCGAAAAATAATTGGACAAAAGTCTTCTTATCAAAAGCTAAGAATATTTTGATAAACAAAAAAATTTGTAGATGTATTGATAAACAAACAGTCTTCTTATCAAAAAGCTACGAATCTAGTATTGATAAACAAATTAATAGTCTTCTTATCAAAATCTACAAATAAAATTATCTTTGGAAAAATTTAATCTCAAACCCTTTGGGAATTTTGGAAAATATGAAGGGCATTTTTAGAATATATGACAAAATATTGGGGGTAATTTGGGAACTTTTTATATTTGAGGGGTATTTTGGGAATTTCCACAAAGTGGAGGAGTTAAAAAAGATTAAAGTTCACAAAGATTCTGCTAATTACCCGGCGATAACGTCCGAAGATTGAGCAGATGAAATCTCTGCAGCACACGACGGACGTAAGAGAGAAATCTAATCTTGACAAGAAATCTCTGCACGCGACGGTAGAAGAGGCAAGCCGCAGCAGCTGGGTACTCTCTTCCTCTCTGGTCTCGACAACGCGCGCCAGCAGCTCTGATCTCTCTCTCTCTCTCTCTCTCTCTCTCTCTCTTTTCCAATCGCTCGAGCATGGTGGGAGCAGCTCCAACGTCTCTTGGCAACGTTGTCCCAAAGATGTCTAAAAATAATGAAACAATTATCTCCTCAGCCTACATTACCAACTCAAACTCTATCAAAAGCTACAAAAATTTTAATCTCCTTTGGTAACATTTATTCTCATTACTAGGGGTATTTTGAAATTTTGAAGGGCATTTTGAGAATTTATGACAAAATTTTGAGGATATTTGATTTTTTTTAAAAAATTAGGAGTATTTCGGGAATTTCCACAATTAGAGGATATTTTGGTTTTTTTCCTTAATTTTAATTCCTCTACAAGTTGAAAAAATGAAATGGGCTATGCGCATAACCAAACATTTGCTAAGCTTATTAGTGTATGGAACCTAGAATTGTACACGAGGCCATACTCAGAGGCTTTAAAAGTGCTAAATTGTAAAAAGGCAACTACCAAATCTCAAAGCTTACCAAACAAGAACCGTACAAATTAGTACAACAAACAAAATTGAAACAGTGTTAAGGAAGTAGTCCTGAAAAACCCCTTGAGTGCTATTGAACAAACTCCTGTACTTGGCTGCATTTATGTGCTTTTGGTATCTAGTTCAGCTCGAGTAATCTCAGGTGGCACTGAGGCCTTAGCCCGAAACTCATTTGAGAGATCTCAGGCTAGCAGACAATCCACTATTGTGGGCAAATGTGTACAAAGCATCTAGATGACGTTGCATCCCCTCCGAGGAGTCAAAAATTAACACATCATCATTAGCATATAGACATAGTGAGATCCATATCTCTCCCAATTGTGCTCCTCTATCACCATCCTTCTCAATGTAGTCAGCAACCTCATCCAAATACATGTCAAATAGTACAGGAGATAGCGGGTAACCCTGTTTCATCCCAACAGTGGAGTGAACCAAATCAAAATTCCCCTATATGAGTGCGTACATGCCCCACTACTGACTTGTATAGAGCCATGATCCCCTAAATAAACTCTTTGGGTACCCTCGTCTCTTGCAATATGTGCATCAATCTAGTTCTAGGCATTGTATTGAAGGCTTTACACAAGTCCACAAAGAAACAATAGAGAAGTCTCCCACGTAATCTCCCCTCCTCAATAATGGCTCTGAGTGTCAGAATATGATCAAGAGTAAAGAAACCTCTCATGAAACCCGCCTATCCTACTTCCCTTACACCCTCTGTCTTTGCCCATCTACTCAAGTGTTGCTCAAGGATGGATGCGTACAACCGTGCCAATGTGTGTCCAATCATGATAGTGCGGTAGTTCCCAAGATCCATAGGGTCCCCTAACTTGAAGATAAGTACGATCGTGGACAAACTCCAAGTATCAGGTAGGCCCTCGCAAATAGAAAGGTTGAACATCACTGTTAGTAGGCCCGACAGACATTTCAGAGGGTACATGGGAGTCTTGTCACCAGCCACTTCAGGTGCCTCTCCTGTGGAAGCAAGAAATGCCTCAATAAGACCATATTAGGTAAAGTGGGAAAATCCCAATTCCCAGGTTGGACAACTTTCAATATATCATGTATAAAATATAGAGATTTTGTCAAAAATTTGAGTTTTCTTAAGGTCTCATTCCACTTTATGCACATACAATACACAATGAAAACAACTAAAATATCATGGTTTCAATCAATTGGATTATTAGGAGAGGAGTATATTGCATCCATTATCGTTGTCTATGTTCTACTGTCCTACCTACAACTTATCTCAACATGGAGAGCTTGGTTTCTAGGTCCACCACTTGTCCAAGTTAATGTAAAAGTGACTCAAGGTTCACAACTTGTGAAAGCAAGGATCCATTGAGGAATACAATCCACTTGGCCATTTTTCCTTAATTTATTGCATGTGACATTTAAGCAAGGTCCACTTCTAATCTATAACTTCTTAATTTGAGGCATGGGGCATACATAAAATATGTAGCATATGCTCTATTGCCTCATAGGAAGGTTGGTTTCAAGGTGCACTTATCCATGCTAGCCTATCTTGGAGAAATGATGGAGCTTGCTTCTCTCCTTGTTTCAATGGAGACTAGCTTGGACAAGTGGTGGACCTTTGCTTCTCTCTATGTTTCAATAGAGTTAGCTTGGACAAGTGGTGATCTTGGAACAAAACCCCCATGTAAAACATATCATGGGTATTCCAAGTGATTAGAAAGATTACCATTTAAGATATAACCTTATAGGTTGGACAACTAGATCTTGGCTTGGAGAAATGGTGGACCTTTGATTCTCTCCATGTTTCAATGGAGTCTATCTTGGAGAAATGGTGGAGCTTGCTTCTGTCCATGTTTCAATGGAGCCTAGCTTGAACAGTTGGTGGACCTTTGCTTCTCTCTATGTTTCAATAGAGTTAGCTTAGACACGTGGTGGATCTTCAAAATAAACCAACTACTATCAATGTTGCCTAGCTTGGACAAGTGGTGGAGTGTTTCTCTACTCCATGTTTCAATGGATCTTAGCTTGGACAAGTGTTGGACCTTAAAACAAAAACCCCATGTACAACATAGAATGGATTTTCTAGATTTCAATGGAGTCTAGCTTTAACAAATGGTGGAGCTTGTCTTCATCCATGTTTCAATGAAACTAGCTTGGACAAGTGGTGGACCTTGTAACAAACCCTCCCATGTACAACATATCATTGGTTTTCTAAGTGATGGGAAGGAATACCATTCAAGATATAAACTTATAGCTTGGATAAGTAGTTGACTTTAAAACCAAATTCATCATAATACAATGAAATACAGGTCAGCCAATTCCTAAATCTTGAGACCAAACCTCCCATGCTATTAGAGATAATATATTGGATAAGTGGTGGACCTTCTATTATTTTCCCATGCCTAGTTTAGACAACCGGTACACTTCGCAGCTATAAAGTTGGACGAGTTGTGGAGCCTTGTTTCTATCCATGTTTTAATGGATCCTAGCTTGGACAAGTGGTGGACCTTGGAAAAAAGCTTCCATGTACAACATATATGAGGTTTTCCATGTTTTAATGGAACCTATCTTGGACAAATGGTGAAGCTTTCTTCTCTCCATGTTGATTTTGGAACTACCTTAGACAAGTGGTGGAGCTTTTCTTTTCTACTCTTCATAATACAATGAAGTATATGTTGGTTACATGGTGAATCTTAAGGCCAAACCTCCCATTTTACTAGAGATGATAGGTTGGACAAGTGGATCAACCTTCTATCATTTCTCCATGACTATATTGGACAATTAGTAGACATAACATCTCTCTATGTTGTCTAGAGATGAGCTTGGACAAGTGATGGACCCTGCTTCTCTCTTCCCTTGGTTTACTAGTTTGAAGACTCAGTATATATACTTTCTTAGATCTAGCTTGAACAAGTGGTGGACCTTGCATCCACAATCTTAATTCAGTACAAAAAAGTATATGAAAAAATAACATAGGAATCTTGGTTTGAAGGTCAAGCAATTAGGTTCCAAATGCACATAATAATATATTTTCCACCCATATTAAAAGAAAGTTAAATATGTTATTACCAAATTGACAAAGGTAACGTCCAAGAATTATATCTTTCCATCTTGTCAGATCTAAATCTTCATCAAGGCGACATGCATGTATACATCAACTTTCAAGCCATTCAAGAATACATGCACTTAGATTCCATAGTTTTGTTTTCAAAGTCTTTTAGGTTCTAAAACTCTTTCACATAAAGTATGTAATGACAAAATTCTTGAAGCAAACATTTGTGCCCAAGAAAAAGATCCCTCTCACATATTTAAAGTCCATGAATTCTCTGATCCACACTTACAAGTTTTATTTTGACATCAAACATCAATTCTTTCATAGTTCCAAATAAATGCAACCTCGATATGAATTGACAAAAAATGAATTTCGTTTACTATATGACCCAACATAGGCCCCAATCAAATAAAAAATGAGTCCCCAAAAATTTGGGTGCACTCTAGCAATACATCAGAGTCCCCTTACAATAGGATGCACTCCAATAGTACATTGAAGTCCCCTTAGAGTAGGGTGCACTCCATTCAAGTGTTCATAAAATTGACACACCTTTTTTTAAAAAAAAAGACTATATCAAATTATACAAATGTTGAAAGATACACACTAGAATAAAAAAAGCATCTTATAGCCATATTTATTCAATGCTTTCGTGTTGACAAGTACACACCAAGGACATAATTTGTCTCAGAATCACTATACTGATTTACAATTGTGTTGTATGTATAGACTCTCTTATCTCTTGCATACAACCATCCTACCAACCATGGAATTATGGTTCTCTGCAAGAAGTTTTGAAGTTGCTCGGAAGTTTGCCTCCACATCTTTGGAAATATAAGATATGTCCCTGGCATGTTCCACATCACCCTATATGGAGTGTCATCAAAAATTAAGGTATTGTTTGCATCCAAATCCTCAAATATCTTCCAAATATCACTCAGATTTTTGTGATAAACCCTTGTAAATCCTAACATGATATTTGGATTTTGGCAATTTTTGTTACTCATAAACACCTTGAACTTGGTATACTGCTCAGGAAAACACTTTTGTGTGATGCGTTGCACCCTTGTTAAGTTATAGCAACTCCATATCCATAGCTCAAAGTATTCAGCACAAAAATCCAAAAAACTTTGTGCGTCTGGTCGCACCACATGATAAACTTCATCTTTGTCCTCCACAAGTCGCATGTGTTGAGCCCAAGATGGCATAGAATCTCCATGTTTCATTTCAACTGTCTTGAGAAGTAACCCCTCTAGATCCAAGATAAGTACTCTTTTGATGTCCTTGAAAGCAAGTGGTAGGTGATAAGGAGGTGATTCATTCCTTGGACAAGGTCTTGGAGGAGGTTGGATGGGTAATTCAATAGTTTTCTTCAATTTATGCCAGCATATAGCCAATCCATTTTTCTGTAATGGTTCTGAAATTAAAGAACAAGAACACTTAATGCAAACACAACAATAGACATGAGTTTTACATTGTCTACCCTAAGGTTTTATTAGATACCAAAATCCATCTATGATCTACTCATTAATAGAAAGAAAGTCAAATTAAAATCCTGACTCTTTTTTATGCTACACTCTCTCTTAGTCTCAATACCATGGAGTTCAACTAGACTTAAGTCAACTAATAACTACTACTTGTTGTTAAAGGTATGCTTGAAGTGTATAAGGCTTAACCAATGCTCTAGTGTAGAATGGGTATTTAGGTCTCAAGGTCTACCACTTATCCAAGCAAAGATCCATTTAGATATGGAAACCCAATTTTTCTTAATATAATGATATAGAGTGGACAAGTGGTGAATCCTGAGACCAAGCCACTCATGCTACTAGGGATAATAGGTTGGACAAGTGGTGGACCTTGAATGTAAACCCCCCATGTACAAAGTATCAGGGGTTTTGGGTATTTCAATGGACTCTAGCATCTTGGAAACATGGTGGAGCTTACTTCTCTCCATGTTTCAATGGAGTCTATCTTGGATAAATGGTGGAGCATCATTCTCTCCATGTTTCAATGGAGCCTACCTGGACAAGTGGTGCACGTTTGTTTCTCTCTATGTTTGAACAGATTTAGCTTGGACAAGTGGTGGACCTTGGAACAAAATCCCCATGTAAAACATATCATGGACATTACAAGTGGTGAGAAAAAATACCATTCAATATATAACCTTATAGGTTGGAAAAGTGGTGGACCTTAACACCCAATTATTATTAATATAATGACATAGAGTGGACAAGTGGTGAATCTTGCGACCAAACCTACTAGGAAAAGTACGTTGGACAAGTGGTGGACCTTGAATGCAAACCCCCCATGTACAAAATATTACTCATGCTACTAGGAATAATTTGGTATTAAGGTCCATGTTTCAATGGAGCCTAGCTTGGAAAAGTGGTGGACCTTTGTTTCTCTCTATGTTTCAATAGAATTTGCTTGGACAAGTGGTGAACCTTGGAACAAAACCCCCATGTAAAGCATGTCATGGGCATTACAAGTGGTGAGAAAAAATACCATTCAAGGTATAACCTTATAGGCTGGACAAGTGGTGGACCTTAGCACCCAATTCCTCTTATTATAATGACATATAGTGGAAAAGTGGTGAATTGTGAGACCAAACCTACTAGGGATAATAGGTTGGAGAAATGGTTGACCTTGAATGTAAATCACCCATGTACAAAATATCATGGGTTTTGCGTATTTCAATGGAGCCTAGCATCTTGGAGACATGGTGGAACTTACTTCTCTCCATGTTTTAATGGAGCCTATCTAGGAGAAATGGTGGAGGTTCCTTCTCTCCATGTTTCAATGGAGCCTAGCTTGGACAAGTCGTGGACCTTTGTTTCTCTCTATGTTTGAATATGGTTAGCTTGGACAAGTGGTGGATCTTGGAATGAAACTCCCATGTAAAACATATCATGGGCATTTCAAGTGGCGAGAAAGGATACCATTTAAGATATAACCTTATAGGTTGGACAAGTGGTGGACCTTAACACAATATAATGACATAGAGTGTACAAGTGGTGAATCTTGAAACCAAACCACTCATGCTACTAGGGATAATAGGTTAAACAAGTGGTGGGCCTTGAAATAAAACCCCCTAGAGTGTTTCAATGGAGCCTAGCTTGGAAACATGGTAAAGCTTGCTTCTCTCCATGTTTCAATGCAGCCTATCTTGGATAAATGGTGCAGCATCATTCTCTCCATGTTTCAATGGAGCCTAGCTTGGACAAGTGGTGGACCTTTGTTTCTCTCTATGTTTGAATAGAGTTATCTTGGAAAAGTGGTGGACCTTGGAACAAAAACCCCATGTAAAACATATCATGGGCATTACAAGTGGTGAGAAAAAATACCATTCAATATATAACCTTATAGGTTGGACAAGTGGTGGACCTTAACACCCAATTATTCTTAATATAATGACATAGAGTGGATAAGTGGTGAAATTGGGACCAAACCTACTAGGGAAATAGGTTGGACAAGTGGTGGACCTTGAATGTAAACGCCCCATGTACAAAATATCACTCATGCTACTAGAAATAATTTGGTATTAAGGTCCATGTTTCAATGCAGCCTAGCTTGGAAAAGTGGTGGACCTTTGTTTCTCTCTATGTTTCAATAGATTTATCTTGGACAAGTGGTGTACCTTGGAACAAAACCCCCATGTAAATCATGTCATGGGCATTACAAGTGGTGAGAAAAAATACCATTCAAGCTATAACATTATAGGTTGGACAAGTGGTGGACCTTAACACCTAATTCCTCTTAATATAATGACATAGAGTGGACAAGTGGTGAATCATGAGACCAAACCTACTAGGGATAATAGGTTGGACAAGTGGTGAACCTTGAATGTAAACCCCCCATGTACAAAAAATTATGGGTATTGGGTATTTCAATGGAGCCTAGCAACTTGGAGACATGGTGGAGCTTATTTCTCTCCATGTTTCAATGGAGCCTATCTAGGAGAAACAGTGGAGGTTCCTTCTCTCCATGTTTCAATGAGCCTAGCTTGGACAAGTGGTGGACCTTTCTTTCTCTATATGTTTTAATAGAGTTAGCTTGGACAAGTGGTGGACCTTGGAATGAAACCCCCATGTAAAACATATCATGGGCATTTCAAGTGGTGAGAAAGGATACTATTTAAAATATAACCTTATAGGCTGGACAAGTGGTGGACTTAACACATATTTCTTCTTAATATAATGACATAGAGTGTACAAGTGGTGAATCTTGAGACCAAACCACTCTTGCTACTAGGGATAATAGGTTGGACAAGTGGTGGACCTTGAATGTAAACCCCTCATGTACAAAATTATGGGTTTAGGGTATTTCAATGGAGCCTAGCTTGGAGACATGGTGGAGATTGCTTCTCTCAATGTTTCAATGGAACCTATCTTGGAGAAATGGTGGATCATCCTTCTCTCCATGTTTCAATGGAGCCTATCTTGGACAAGTGGTGGACCTTTGCTTCTCTCTATGTTTTAATGGAGTTAGCTTGGACAAGTGGTGGGTCTTGGAACAAAACCCCTTTGTAAAACATAGCATGGACATTACAAGTGATGAGGAAAAATATCATTCAAGATATAACCTTATAGGTTGGAAAAGTGGTGATGGACCTTGACAAGTGGTGAAGGATACCATTTAAGATATACCCTTATAGGTTGGACAAGTGGTGGACCTTAACACCCAGTTATTCTTAATATAATGACATAGAGTGGATAAGTGGTGAATCTTAAGACCAAATCACTCATGCTACTAGGTATAATACGTTAGAGAAGTGGTAGACCTTGAATGTAAACACCCCATGTACAAAATATCATGGTTTTAGGGTGTTTCAATGGAGCCTAGAATCTCGGAGACATGGTAGATCTTGATTCTTTCCATGTTTGAATGGCACCTATCTTGGAAAAATGATGGAGGTTACTTCTCTCCATACTTCAACGGAGCCTAGCTTTGACAAGTGGTGAACCTTTGCTTCTCTCTATGTTTGAATAGAGTTAGCTTGGACAAGTGGTGGACCTTTGCTTCTCTCTATGTTTGAATAGAGTTAGCTTGGACAAGTGGTGGACCTTGGAATGAAACCCCCGTGTAAAACATATCATGGGCATTTCAAGTGGTGAGAAAGGATACCATTTAAGATATAACCTTATAGGTTGGACAAGTGGTGGACCTTAATACATAGTTCTTCTTAATATAATGACATAGAGTGTACAAGTGGTGTATCTTGAGACCAAACCACTCGTGCTACTAGGGATCCTAGCTTGGACAAGTGGTGGACCTTGGAAAAAAGTCCCCCTGTACAACATAGATGAGTTTTTTCATGTTTTAATGGAAGAGAGATTCGACAAATGGTGGAGCTTGCTTATCTCCATGTGGATTTTAGAACTAGCTTGGACAAGTGGTGGAGCTTTGCTTTTTTACTCTTCATAATACAATGATGTATAGGTTGGTTACATGGTGAATCTTAAGGCCAAACCTCCCATCTTACTAGAGATGATAGGTTGGACAAGTGGTCAACCTTCTATCATTTCTCCATGCCTATAATTAGACAATTAGTAGAACTAGCATCTTTCTATGTTGTCTAGAGCTGAGCTTGGACAAGTAGTGGACCTTGCTACTCTCTTCCCTTGGATTATTAGTTTGAAGACTCATTATATATACTTGCTTAGATCTATATAATTACTCATTAGTTAGGTTACAAGTGGGTATGTAATTTGTTAGCCTCAAGGGACTTTGAATATTGAATAGTAAGAAAGTCAAGTGCTGGTTTGAAGATCTTTTGCTTATCTAAACTAGACTCTAACTCAATAATAAGTTTCATAAGTTCCACGAATTGTCCTATCTAGGCTCCAAAAGAGTCTTAATTGGTTTGTGCTAGATTCTAACTTCCTTGATGGGGTAGAATCCTAGAAAAATGAGGCACTATAAGTTTTACCTTAGCTCAAATGGATTTTTCACTTAAACTCGACTGCAATTTGGCTATCTAGTCTTTGTCTCGATGGAGTTTAACACTAGATACATAGTAGTGATATTTAAGCTTCATGTCTCTTCACTTGATCGAGATATGAGACCATACTTTCAAGGTCACCACTTGTCTTACCTAAAGACCAATGTGAGACATGGGAGCAAGAAAGCCATCCGATATTGTTTTAAGGACTATTACATAGGCAATCAATAACTTAAGTAAAGCAAAAAGACTTGGATCTTTCACAATTAATAACTTAAGTAAAGCCAAAAAGACTTGGATCTTTGACAGTTTTTTTCAAACTAAAAAAGCACAATCTCATGCTAACAAAACTATAAATCACAATTGAAAGGTTTGAACAAGAAAAAGATCAACAATCTTAATAAGAAGGATACTTTTCATTTCATTTGATGATTACAAACTAAAATAAAGTCTCTCAAGAAATTGATAAACAAAAAATGTAGGTGACTGCTTCATTATTTTGAGCAAAAATATCAAAATCTCTATTGATTGAGCTCCATCTAGTAGTATCCTTTGTAAGATCCTGCAAGAAGGAATAAAAAGAAAGATTTGTTAGATACCATGCACATGAGTGTTCAAGCATGTGTATCAAGAATATATGACATGTCACTAGTACCTTAGGGTTGCTTTCTATCCAGCCTTAGAAGATTGTTCTCAGCTTTCACCTTATTTATATAAGCCTTTGCTGTGGTTGCCTTCAAAACTCCTTTTGTGTTACAACCCAATTGCCTAGCTAAAGTGGTCAATTGTGACGCCTTCATGCTTTCAATGGGTGTACGCTCCTTTGCCAAGATCTCTTGTATTTGGGCTCTTCTCATTTCATTGCGGTGGCTTGTGTCACTTGCATCTTCAATGATAGTTTCATCTCTGTCACCTTTTGCAGGTGGTATTCTTCTTGTAAAGAACACCTTAGCTGACCAAACATCATTTTTCTGCTTCCAATACTCCATGATTTGTTTGTATTCACTATCATTTGTCACTATAGGTTGTCCATAACGATTAGAAGCAATTAAATCACGCACATCCCTTCTCTCATCAAGCTGAATCAAGTATGGCAGTAGCTCCTCCAAGAGCATATTGTCAACCATCTTCTCAGCATCAAATTGTGGTGGAAAAATGCAATTGTTTGCTGGTGAAATACATCCCTTGTAAGGAGAGTCATCAATAAGCACTGTTCTTTGTGGATCACATTCAAACCCCATGGCAATTTTGGCTAGAGGCTTGAACATTGCCTCAACGTTTGGATTGTCGGGTCTAAACAATTTTTGAGTTTGAGCGGTGTAGCAAACATCTTGCGACCAAATTGCAAAGAAAGGCAATGTATCCTCAGCTAAGTTGTTTAGTGCTGCAAGGATTTGATACACATTATTCCTAGTAGCTGTCGACCAAATTGCAACATTAAACCTTTGTAAAATAGTCTTCAAGAATTGGATGCAACCTGGCCTGAGTATAATATATCTTTTTGAATCCATTTGCACTGAGTTGTGGTGTGAGGATGGTTGAGGGGAACGTTTCAACAATAGACCATTTAAATCCAATATAATTGTAAGCATGGATTTCTCAACATCTACGCTACATGACGTAGTACCAATTGGCAATAGCTCGTGAGTGGACTTTTCAGTCTCTTTTGATGTATGTTGCATTTTTGAAGCATCGATTTCTTGGTTCTCATTATTGGAAGCTTGCTCAAGTTGCACAACACTAGACTCTAGTATAGAAATATCATCCATCTTGGGCACTTTAGAAACCATAGAATCTATGGATTCTATAGTTGTTGACTGAACCATAGGAGCATTATCCATCCCAGTTTGTGAATCTAAGAAAACACACACACAAATGGTATCTCAAAACCACTAGAATTTTATTCACCATATTTATATGTAGAACTCCTAGTAAGAAATTTATTTAAGGTAAAGTCGTTGTTAGAATCCTTGCAACCATTTTCAGCATTCGTACACCAAACACCACTTGTCTAAAATACAATCTACTAACTCAACATTTTCCATCCTACACTTTATTAAAGATGAGTACTTAAAGTGAAAACTAAAAGCCACCCTTGTTGAGGAAACATGGATACAAGGTCCACCAAATGTCCAACCTAGACTACAAGAAAATAATTAGAGATTTGGCTTAGATTTGGATTCAAAGGCCACCACTTATTCAAGTAAGATAACTCCACTTGTTTAAGACAGTAATGTTTGAAGCCCCACCACTTGTCCAACCTAGACATTGATTAAATTTTGGTAAGATTTATCACAAATCTAGAGTAGAATCAAGATTCTATGGCCAAGGTAGTCAAATATGTTAGACAACACACAAAGCATAAGAGCACTCTAGATTCTCGTTGAGCATAAACTAAACAATAATCAAATGTTATATTCACTTGAGATTTCATCCATGAAAAATGAAAATGATGCATGTACTTGAGATTTCCATCCATGTACAATACTTTACAATGTCAAGTAAAGTTATAGTCAGCAAACAACTCTTCTCCTGCTTCAACTTGACAAATAGTCTCAATGCATACATGGCCATATTCTTCTGACTTGATGTGTGAAGAGGTGCATTTATGCCAAGGTGGCAAATTTGGATCAAATGTATAGCGTACGTTGGGACAGACATTTGTACTGTGAGAACTATTTATATAGCCCGACACGTTTCCTTCTTCTACACAACCAATAATGTATGATTGATCTTCCTCTTCTTCTATGTTTGGATCCTCTAGAAGAGAATATTTATAAGCTCTTGGAAATATTTTGCATATCTTTTTCCAGTCTTGAAATCTATACTTATGCCCTCCATAGTTTAGAATAGTCAAACCACTTTCCAGGGTAGTATGCACAAATAGCCCATAACCAGCTCCTTCAATACATGAAAGTCGCACTTCAAAATCCACACCGTTAATATGGAAAATTACATCTTTGGGAATAGGAAAAGTTGGTGTCCCAAAAGGATCTTCATGCCAATCATAGTGTGAAATACATCTAGTTTTTATATCACTTAACTCCTTTGTGTCTGCAAAAAGAAGAAAATATTATGCATAAAATAATGACAATATCAAAGAAAGATATCATTATTTTATAGTCCAATAGGTCCATTGTATGGAAGACTTAGAGTGCCTCTTACATGGTGCCTCCAAGGTTTCCAAAAAATAAAATCATTGGAAAAAAAAGGCCACTGTGTCTCCAATCTATTGCCCATTTGAAGCATAGAGAGAACCAAGGTCCACCACTTGTCCAAGCTAGACATGGAGCATTGACACAAGATCCAACACTTATCCAAGAACCCTATAGTATATGTGGTAACATGGGATGCATTGATGCAACAAAAGTAGTCTAGCCTCCTCATCCATCTCTTTTTTCTTGTAGCCTAGAGGTTAGTTTCAAGGAACAGTCATACAAGGTTCCACCCACCACATGTGAAACCTATCATCTCTAGTAGCATGGATGGTTTGATATCAAGGTTCATCGCGTGTCCTACCTATACTCTATTGTAGCATATAGATTCTGGTTTGGTGGTACTACACTTGTCCAAACTTGGCTTGTTGTTGATATCTGGAGGTAATCAAGGGTCCTCCACTTGTCCAAGTTAGGCATATAAAACAATTGCAAGGTCCACCATGTGTACAACATATGATTGATTATAGCATGCATGGTCTTATTTCATGGGCAACCATCTTCTCTCCAACATGTGTCCAACCTCGGCTCCATTGAAGCATGGAGAGAAGCAAGGTCCACCACTTATCAAAGCTATTATTTTCTCCCAGTGCTTTCAAAACCCATAATACGTTGTACATGGGGGGGGGGATTCTTGTTTCAAGGTCCACCCTTGGCTAAGATTGGATCCATTGAAACATAAAGAGAAGCAAGCTCTACCATTTGTCCAAGCTAGGAGCCATTGAAACATGAAAACCCCATAATATGTTGTATACGGGGGGTGTTTTTCAAGGTCTACCACTTGTCTAAGCTATGGTCCATTGGAACATGGAGAGAAGCAAAGCTCCACCACTTTTCTAAGCTAGGATCCATTGAAACATGGAGAGAAGCAAGCTCCATTGTTTGTCTAAGCTAGGCTCCATTGGAACATGGAGAAAACAAGCTCCACCACTTGCCTATTATTGCATAGAGATTCTGGTTTGAAGGTCCACCACTTGTCCAACCTTGCCTTCATGTATGGAGATAATCAAGAGTGCAATGCTTCTCTAAGCTAGGGACATAAAAGAGTTTCAAGGTCCACTACATATACGATCTATGATGGGTTGTAGCATGGGAGGTTTCATTTTAAGGTTGACCACTTCTCCAGCTCCGCTTGTCCAACCTCAGATCCATTGAAGAATGGAGAATAAAGGTGTACCAACTCTCCAAAATAGGCAAGACAATCTCTATAAAACCCATGAATTGTTAATATATGCTATGCTGTGGAGTTTTGTTTGAAGTTCCACTCCTTATCCAAGCTACAATCCATTGAAGCATGGAACTAAGTAAGATATATCTCTAGTCCAAGATAGGATCCATTGAAACATAGAGAGAATCAAGGTCCACCACTTGTCCAAGCTATGCATGGGTAATTGATATAAGGACCACTACGTTTTCACCTATACTATGCTCTATCATGGATGGTTTCATATCCCACCAATTTTCCAACCTATTTAGTAGGTTGTATTATGGGGGTTTGGTTTCAAGGTACTTCACTTGTCTAAGGTGGGTTCCATTGAACCATGGAGAGAAACTATGTCTACCACTTGTCCGAAATATGCTCCTTTAAAACATAAAAACAAGGTCCACCACTCAAATAACCCTAACCTCCATTGAAACATGGAGAGAAACAAGGTCTACCACCTGTCCAAAATATGCTCCATTGAAACATAAAAGCAAGGTCCACCACTTGTCCAAGCTAATATAACAAATGGGTGTTGGCTACAAGGTGTACCACACTTGTCTAAACTAGTCTTCATGCAAGGTCTACCACATGTCCAAGCTATATGAGCTTGTTTTGAAGGTCTACCACACCTCTTGAAATTAGGATCCATGTAAGGTCCACCTTTTGTCAAGCTATGCATTTAATGAGTACTAAAACTAAGTAAATTGCAGTACTTAAATACCTTTCCAAGCTCATTAAGATTTTGGTCTCTAAGGCCGGCCACCACCACATGTCTAATCTATGCTCTAATTGATTACTTATGCTAGTTCTCAAAGTCCAAACATAAACTCCCTTCTAGCAAGGTTAGTTTAAATTTAGGCTCCAGCACCTGTCTAAGCTAGGTTCAAAACCATGCTACGATCTAATGTATCATATCAAGGGGGTATTGATAAAAGGTCCAAAACTTATTGAGTTCAAGCTCTTAAGTAATTAAGTCTTTGTGAGTATTAAATGTTATAGTTTTAGTCTACAGATCCAACATTCAAAAACTCAAGTAATTTACTATTTACATTCAAACCTTGAATGCTTGAGATAAAAAATACAAACTCAATCAATACTATATAAAGAAAAATCTAACATTAAGAGTATCAAATCAGTAACAAGAAACACTAACATGCACAAGAAACTCAAAACATACGTGTCTCCATTTCCAAAAAGTCCTCCATTGACAGAGGATGGTGTTGTTGTTGTTCTTCTTCTCTTTGTGGAGAGCACTCCTCTGTAACAGGCACAATGTCGCCTGATTGCGAAGTGGATTGTTGAAGTCCAGCCCATTTTTCTATATCTTCATGAGACTTAACAAAGTCTAGCAGCATGGTCTCCATGCTTTTTGCCTCCTCCACACTATCAATTAAGCAGATAACTTCTTTTTTCTGTTGTATTCCTTCTTGTGCAACCAAGGAGCCATCACCAAAAACATCAACAAGCTTGCGGTCTTCAAAACAATATGTACGAATGTAGTGCTTGACCAAAGCTCTTTTTTTGGCCTCCAAATATTGCAAATCTGACATATCGTTATCTGCTACTTGAAGAAGAGAACAATCAATTGGCATGGGATGTTCCTCTGATCTTCTTCTCAGGTCTTCAAATGCATTGCCTTGTCCCAAGAAGGCAATAACTGTTAGGAATTGAATTGCTCCTTTGCAAGGAGCTGATGGAAAGTGATGCAATGCACCACAACAATGGTAGCTCAGATTATCTCCCATGGCGTGAAAGGCACATTGCAATTTTGTGAAGTTAGTGAAATCCACAAATGCAAGAAAGACAAATCCAGGATCTGTTGACCCTCCAGCAATAGCCAAGATCCCATCCAAAGCATTGTTAAATGTCTCCTCACTCCACTTCAAATTGCCTCCAACGTTTTTTGTCATATCTAAAACACATAAGCCAATAGGCACTTTATTATTGAAGTGGCGCATCAAGTAGAGATTGCCTTCCATTTGTAGGCTCACCACATAGATTGACCATGGCAAATCTCTAGGCTCAGTTTTCTCCTTTTGAAGGTGAATTGCCCATTGCATGTATTTTATTGCTCCATCTGGAAAAGCCATTTTCTTTGTTCCACGCGTCAAACTAGATCTGATCCATTCCTCGCATAGCATTAAAATTGTTTTATAAACAACATCATTGATGTTATACATTTTGACCACCTCCTCCCAGTCTTTACATGGTGAAGACTCATTCAAATTGTTGAAGCCTTCAAGAAGTGCATCTTGAATCAATTTGTCTTGCTTCAACTGCTTGATTCGATCATACATGTCAGTTGCATCACCATCCTTTGCACTCTTTGACAGTAAAATCTTCTCATCTCTAATCTCTTCTTGAATAGTCTTTACCTCTGATTCCTCAAGGCCACAAAGGTATCTAAATACAGTTGTTGGGGGTTTCTTATTCTCCTCTTCTAGATTTTCAATGATTTCTATCCAGCAATCATAAACTAAATCAGAGTACGTGACCATGTGTGCCTGTTTAGCAATCCAACTTGCTGCTGCACTCATTCTTGCCAATCGAAGAAAAGCCTAAAAAGAAATAGAGAAATAATTAAACTATTGAGCAAGATTTGTTAATTAAACACTATCAAAAAGACAAAGAAAATAACTTACATCCCATCCGGCACGAGATGCATGTCCCTCTGCAATTCCACTTGCTGCCTTTGGTGGTCGTCCTGAGAAGATCCATTGACTCCGTAAATGTCTCAATATTTGGCTGTAAGGTTGCTTGACATACAATGCCTGAGCCTCCTCATTTGCAATGGCAGATATAGCAGTTGCAACAAATGGAGGAGCATTCACAACAATGCGAGCCTTTCTAAATTTATACACGCTAATCAGTCTTTCAAAGATCTCTTTGTTGTTTTGTTCATTGTGAAGCAAAACTTTTGCAGCATAGATTGAATGCTGCCCATCAAGAATCCAATAATGATAATCTTTAATTTTTTGCTCCTCTACCTCTTCTACTGCCAAAGGAGTCCCCTTCTTTGATTTTGCATTTCGAACAGGCATCAAATATGCACATGCTGCAGGCTTGGTCGTACTCCGTGAAAATCCAAATAACACACTTTCAGCGTGTTTTTTATCCATAATACGTGCATTATAGTGATCAGGAGCAAGCCAACAATTTTGAATAGGGATATCAAATTCCCTATATTGGAAAGGAAAATAATTTATGTACTTATTCATTCCACCTGTATCTTTTTCTTGTCCTTTCATGGCCTCAGCTTCTAAAACATCTGGATCCACAATTCTCATCTTTGACATTGAACCCTCTGTTGATGAGGATGCCAAAGATGCCTTGTCTACATCCAAAATGGAACTAGTTCGCTTAGCTTCTACTTTCTGCACTTTTGCTTGCTTCTTTGTGGATGGTGGTCGTGAAGCTTTCACCTTTTTTCGTTGTAGTGTGGCAATGATGGAGCTTTGAAGTTGATCTGCTGTGATATTTGGATTTGATTCTGCAAACTTCCATCCTCGAGAAAACATTGTCTCTTCTTTGTTTCTAGACATGCGCTCCAATGCATATGCTCCTGGAGATAGTTGAAATTCTAGATTCATTGGAACTAGAATGTCAATGCATTCCACCTCTGGATGACTATCAACTACAGAGACAGATGCTTCCACAACTTGTCCAACATCTTCAAACAAGCTGTCATTCTCCTTTTTGGCAATAAATAGATGCACCTTATGAAATTGTGCACCCTCTATACCATGTATGTCCAAATACCATTTCCTAAGATCATTGCAAGTATAGTCAACTGAGACAGCAACCCTTGCAACCTGTTTTTTTGGAGCCATCTTTCCTGAAACAAAAAAAAACCAAATGTTATTTTAACATATACTTTTTTGTAATGGATTAAGTTTGTGTGAATACAAGTTCCACCACTTGTTCAAGCTAGATCTAAGCAAGTATACATAGTGATCATTTAAGCTAGTAAACTAAGGGAAGGGAGAAGTAAGGTCCACCACTTGTCCAAGCTCAGCTCTAGACAACATGGAGAGATTCGAGGTCTACTAATTGTCTAATATAGGCTAACTATATTGAAACATAGAGAGAAGCAAAGGTCCACCACTTGTCCAATCTAGGGTCCATTGAAACATGGAGAGAAGGATGCTCCACCATTTGTCCAAAATAGGCTCCATTGAAACATGAAGAGAAGCAAGATGCACCATGTCTTTGAGATGCTAGGCTCCATTGAAATACCTTAAACCCATGATATTTTGTATATGTGGGGTTTAAATTCAAGGTCCACCACTTGTCCAACCTATTATCCCTAGTAGCATGAGTGGTTTGGTCTCAAGATTCACCACTTTTCCACTCTATGTCATTATATTAAGAAGATCTGGGTGTTAAGGTCCACCACTTGTCCAACCTATAAGGCTATATCTTAAATGGTATTATTTACCACCACTTGGAATGCACATGATGGGTTTTACATAGGGGTATGGTTCCAAGGTCCACCACTTGTCCAAGCTAACTCTATTGAAACATAGAGAGAATCAAAGGTCCACCACTTGTCCAAGCTAGGCTCCATTGAAACATGGAGAGAAGGATGCTCCACCATTTGTCCAAGCCAGGTTTGATTGAAACATGAAGAGAAGCAAGCTGCACCATGTCTCCAAAATGCTAGGCTCCATTGAAATATCTTAAACCCATGATATTTCGTACATGGGGGGTTTACATTCAAGGTCCACCACTTGTCCAACCTATTATCACTAGTAGCATGAGTGGTTTGATGTCAAGATTCACCACTTTTCTACTCTATGTCATTATATTAAGAAGATCTGGGTGTTAAGGTCCACCACTTGTCCAACCTATAAGGCTATATCTTAAAGGGTATTCTTTCTCACCACTTGGAATGACCATGATAGGTTTTACATGGGGGTTTGGTTCCAAGTTCCACCACTTGTCCAAGCTAACTCTATTGAAACATAGAGAGAAGCAAAGGTCCACCACTTGTCTAAGCTAGGGTCCATTGAAACATGGAGAGAAGGATGCTCCACCATTTGTCCAAGATAGGCTCCATTGAAACATGAAGAGAAGCAAGCTGCACCATGTCTCCAAGATGCTAAGATCCATTGAAATACCTTAAACCCACGATATTTTGTACATGGGGAGTTTACATTCAAGGTCCACCACTTGTCCAACCTATTATCTCTAGTAGCATGAGTGGTTTGGTCTCAAGATTCACCACTTTTCCACTCTATGTCATTACGTTAAGAAGATCTGGTGTTAAGGTCGACCACTTGTCCAACCTATAAGGGTATATCTTAAAGGGTATTCTTTCTCACCACTTGAAATGTCCATGATATGTTTTACATGGGGGTTTGGCTCCAAGGTCCACCACTTGTCCAAGCTAACTCTATTGAAACATAGAGAGAAACAAAGGTCCACCACTTGTCCAAGCTAGGCTCCATTGAAACATGGAGAGAAGGATCCTCTACCATTTGTCGAAGCTAACTCTATTGAAACATGGGGGGTTTACATTCAAGGTCCACCACTTGTCCAACCTATTAACGCTAGTAGCATGAGTGGTTTGGTCTCAAGATTCACCACTTTTTCACTCTATGTCATTATATTAAGAATATTTGGGTGTTAAGGTCCACCACTTGTCCAACCTATAAGGCTATATCTTAAGGGTTATTCTTTCTCACCACTTGGAGTGACCAGCATAGGTTTTACATGGGGGTTTTGTTTCAAGGTCCACCACTTGTCCAAGCTAACTCTATTGAAACATAGAGAGAATCAAAGGTCCACCACTTGTCCAAGCTAGGGTCCATTGAAACATGGAGAGAAGGATGCTCCACCATTTGTCCAAGATACGCTCCATTGAAACATGAAGAGAAGCAAGCTACACCATGTCTCCAAGATGCTAGGCTCCATTGAAATACCTCAAACCCATGATATTTTGTACATGGGGGGTTTACATTCAAGGTCCACCACTTGTCCAACCTATTATCTCTAGTAGCATGAGTGGTTTGGTCTCAAGATTCACCATTTTTCCACTCTATGTCATTCTATTAAGAATATCTGGGTGCTAAGGTCCACCACTTGTCCAACCTATAAGGCTATATCTTAAACTTTATTCTTTCTCACCACTTGGAGTTACCAAGATAGGTTTTACATGGGAGTTTGGTTCCAAGGCCCACCACTTGTCCAAGCTAACTCTATTGAAACATAGAGAGAAGCAAAGGTCCACCACTTGTCCAAGCTAGGCTCCATTGAAACATGGAGAGAAGGATGCTCCACCATTTGTCCAAGATAGGCTCCATTGAAACATGAAGGAAGCAATCTGCACCATGTCTCCAAGATGCTAGGATCCATTGAAATACCTTAAACCCACGATATTTCGTACATGGGGGTTTACATTCAAGGTCACACTTGTCCAAGCTATTATTCTTAGTAGCATGAGTGGTTTGGTCTCAAGATTTACCACTTTTCCACTCTATGTCGTTATATTATGAAGATCTAGGTTTTAAGGTCGACCACTTGTCCAACCTATAAGGCTAGATCTTAAAGGGTATTATTTCTCACCACTTGGAATGACCATGATATGTTTTACATGGGGGTTTGGTTTCAAGGTCCACCACTTGTCCAAGCTAACTCTATGGAAACATAGAGAGAAGCAAAGGTCCACCACTTGTCCAAGCTAGGCTCCACTGAGACATTTAGAGAAGGATGATCCCCCATTGGTGGAAGATAGGCTTCATTGAAACATGAAAAGAAGCAAGTTGCACCATGTCTCCAAGATTCTAGGATCCATTGAAATACCTTAAACCCACGATATTGTTTACATGTGGGGTTTAACGTCAAGGTCAGTCACTTTTCCAAGCTATTATCCCTAGTAGCATGAGTGGTTTGGTCTCAAGATTCACCACTTTTCCACTCTATGTCATTATATAAAGAAGATCTAGGTGTTAAGGTCGACCACTTGTCCAACCTATAAGGGTATATCTTAAAGGGTATTCTTTCTCACCACTTGAAATGTCCATGATATGTTTTACATAGGGGTTTGGTTCCAAGGTCCACCACTTATCCAAGCTAACTTTATTCTTCTCATAGAGAGAAGCAAAAGGTCCACCACTTGTCCAAGCTAGGCTCCATTGAAACATGGAGAGAAGGATGCTCCACCATTTGTCGAAGCTAACTCTATTGAAACATGGAAGGTTTACATTCAAGGTCCACCAGTTGTCCAACCTATTAACGCTAGTAGCATGAGGGGTTTGGTCTCAAGATTCACCACTTTTTCACTCTGTGTCATTATATTAAGAATATTTGGGTATTAAGGTCCACCACTTGTCCAACCTATAAGACTATATCTTAATGGTTATTCTTTCTGACCACTTGGAGTGACCATGAAAGGTTTTACATGGGGGTTTGGTTCCAAGGTCCACCACTTGTCCAAGCTAACTCTATTGAAACATAGAGAGAAGCAAAGGTCCACCACTTGTCTAAGCTAGGGTCTATTGAAACATGGAGAGAAGGATGCTCCACCATTTGTCCAAGATAGACTCCATTGAAACATGAAGAGAAGCAAGCTGCACCATATCTCCAAGATGCTAGCCTCCATCGAAATACCTTAAACCCACGTTATTTTGTACATGGGGAGTTTACATTCAAGATCAACAATTTGTCCAACCTATTATCGCTAGTAGCATGAGTGGTTTGCTCTCAAGATTCACCACTTTTCCACTCTCTGTCATTATATTAAGAATATTTGGGTGTTAAGGTCCACCACTTGTCAAACCTATAGGACTATATCTTAATGGTTATTCTTTCTCACCCCTTGAAAGACTATATCTTAATGGTTATCCCTAGCTATTATTGCTAGTAGTCTGAGTGGTTTGGTCTCAAGATTCACCACTTTTATTAAGAATATGTGGGTGTTAAGGTCCACCACTTGTCCAACCTATAAGGCAACATCTTAAAGGTTATTCTTTCTTACTACTTGGAGTGACCATGATAGGTTTTACATGGGGGTTTGGTTCCAAGGTCCACCACTTGTCCAAGCTAACTCTATTGAAACATAGAGAGAAGAAAAGGTCCACCCCTTGTCTAAGCTAGGGTCCATTGAAACATGGAGAGAAGGATGCTCCACCATTTGTCCAAGGTAGGCTCCATTGAAACATGAGGAGAATCAAGGTGCACCATGTCTCCAAGATGCTAGGCTCCATCGAAAAACATTAAACCCACGATATGTCGTAGATGAGGGGTTTACATTCAAGGTCCAACACTTGTCCAAGCTATTATTGGTAGTAGCCTGAGTGGTTTGGTCTCAAGATTCACCACTTTTCCACTCTATGTCATTATATTAAGAATATGCGCGTGTTAAGGTCCACCACTTGTCCAAGCTAACTCTATTGAAACATAGAGAGAAACAAAGGTCCACCACTTGTCCAAGCTAGGGTCCATTGAAACATGGAGAGAAGGATGCTCCACCATTTGTCCAAGATAGGCTCCATTGAAACATGACGAGAAGCAAGCTGCACCATGTCTCCAAGATGCTAGGCTCCATCGAAATACATTAAACCCACGATATTTCGTAGATGAGGGTTTACATTCAAGGTCCACCACTTGTCCAAGCTATTATTGCTAGTAGCCTGAGTGGTTTGGTCTCAAGATTCACCACTTTTATTAAGAATATGTGGGTGTTAAGGTCCACCACTTGTCCAACCTATAAGGCTACATCTTAAAGGTTATTCTTTCTTACTACTTGGAGTGACCATGATAGGTTTTACATGGGGGTTTGGTTCCAAGGTCCACCACTTGTCCAAGCTAACTCTATTGAAACATAGAGAGAAGCAAAGGTCCACCCCTTGTCTAAGCTAGGGTCCATTGAAACATGGAGAGAAGGATGCTCCACCATTTGTCCAAGGTAGGCTCCATTGAAACATGAGGAGAAGCAAGGTGCACCATGTCTCCAAGATGCTAGGCTCCATCGAAAAACATTAAACCCACGATATGTCGTAGATGAGGGGTTTACATTCAAGGTCCACACTTGTCCAAGCTATTATTGCTAGTAGCCTGAGTGGTTTGGTCTCAAGATTCACCACTTTTCCACTCTATGTCATTATATTAAGAATATGCGCGTGTTAAGGTCCACCACTTGTCCAACCTATAAGGCTACATCTTAAAGGTTATTCTTTATTACCACTTGGAGTGACCATGATAGGTTTTACATGGGGTTTGGTTCCAAGGTCCACCACTTGTCCAAGCTAACTCTATTGAAACATAGAGAGAAACAAAGGTCCACCACTTGTCCAAGCTAGGGTCCATTGAAACATGGAGAGAAGGATGCTCCACCATTTGTCCAAGATAGGCTCCATTGAAACATGACGAGAAGCAAGCTGCACCATGTCTCCAAGATGCTAGGCTCCATCGAAATACATTAAACCCACGATATTTCGTAGATGAGGGGTTTACATTCAAGGTCCACCACTTGTCCAAGCTATTATTGCTAGTAGCCTGAGTGGTTTGGTCTCAAGATTCACCACTTTTATTAAGAATATGTGGGTGTTAAGGTCCACCACTTGTCCAACCTATAAGGCTACATCTTAAAGGTTATTCTTTCTTACTACTTGGAGTGACCATGATAGGTTTTACATGGGGGTTTGGTTCCAAGGTCCACCACTTGTCCAAGCTAACTCTATTGAAACATAGAGAGAAGCAAAGGTCCACCCTTGTCTAAGCTAGGGTCCATTGAAACATGGAGAGAAGGATGCTCCACCATTTGTCCAAGGTAGGCTCCATTGAAACATGAGGAGAAGCAAGGTGCACCATGTCTCCAAGATGCTAGGCTCCATCGAAAAACATTAAACCCACGATATGTCATAGATGAGGGGTTTACATTCAAGGTCCAACACTTGTCCAAGCTATTATTGGTAGTATCCTTAGTGGTTTGGTCTCAAGATTCACCACTTTTCCACTCTATGTCATTATATTAAGAATATGCGCGTGTTAAGGTCCACCACTTGTCCAACCTATAAGGCTACATCTTAAAGGTTATTCTTTATTATCACATGGAGTGACCATGATAGGTTTTACATGGGGTTTTGGTTCCAAGGTCCACCACTTGTCCAAGCTAGGGTCCACTGAAACATGGAGAGAAGGATGCTCCACCATTTGTCCAAGATAGACTCCATTGAAACATGACGAGAAGCAAGCTGCACCATGTCTCCAAGATGCTAGGCTCCATCGAAATACATTAAACCCACGATATTTCGTAGATGAGGGGTTTACATTAAAGGTCCAACACTTGTCCAAGCTATTATTGCTACTAGCCTGAGTGGTTTGGTCTCAAGATTCACCACTTTTATTAAGAATATGTGGGTGTTAAGGTCCACCACTTGTCCAACCTATAAGGCTACTTCTTAAAGGTTATTCTTTCTTACTACTTGGAGTGACCATGATAGGTTTTACATGGGGGTTTGGTTCCAAGGTCCACCACTTGTCCAAGCTAACTCTATTGAAACATAGAGAAAAGCAAAGGTCCACCCCTTGTCTAAGCTAGGGTCCATTGAAACATGGAGAGAAGGATGCTCCACGATTTGTCCAAGGTAGGCTCCATTGAAACATGAGGAGAAGCAAGGTGCACCATGTCTCCAAGATGCTAGGCTCCATCGAAAAACATTAAACCCACGATATGTCGTAGATGAGGGGTTTACATTCAAGGTCCATACTTGTCCAAGCTATTATTGCTAGTAGCCTGAGTGGTTTGGTCTCAAGATTCACCACTTTTCCACTCTATGTCATTATATTAAGAATATGTGGGTGTTAAGGTCCACCACTTGTCCAACCTATAAGGCTACATCTTAAAGGTTATTCTTTCTTACCACTTGGAGTGACCATGATAGGTTTTACATGGGGGTTTGGTTCCAAGGTCCACCACTTGTCCAAGCTAACTCTATTGAAACATAGAGAGAAACAAAGGTCCACCACTTGTCCAAGCTAGGGTCCATTGAAACATGGAGAGAAGGATGCTCCACCATTTGTCCAAGATAGGCTCCATTGAAACATGACGAGAAGCAAGCTGCACCATGTCTCCAAGATGCTAGGCTCCATCGAAATACATTAAACCCATATATTCGTAGATGAGGGGTTTACATTCAAGGTCCAACACTTGTCCAAGCTATTATTGGTAGTAGCCTGAGTGGTTTGGTCTCAAGATTCACCACTTTCCACTCTATGTCATTATATTAAGAATATGCGTGTTAAGGTCCACCACTTGTCCAACCTATAAGGCTACATCTTAAAGGTTATTCTTTATTACCACTTGGAGTGACCATGATAGGTTTTACATGGGGGTTTGGTTCCAAGGTCCACCACTTGTCCAAGCTAACTCTATTGAAACATAGAGAGAAACAAAGGTCCACCACTTGTCCAAGCTAGGGTCCATTGAAACATGGAGAGAAGGATGCTCCACCATTTGTCCAAGATAGGCTCCATTGAAACATGACGAGAAGCAAGCTGCACCATGTCTCCAAGATGCTAGGCTCCATCGAAATACATTAAACCCACGATATTTCGTAGATGAGGGGTTTACATTCAAGGTCCACCACTTGTCCAAGCTATTATTGCTAGTAGCCTGAGTGGTTTGGTCTCAAGATTCACCACTTTTATTAAGAATATGTGGGTGTTAAGGTCCACCACTTGTCCAACCTATAAGGCTACATCTTAAAGGTTATTCTTTCTTACTACTTGGAGTGACCATGATAGGTTTTACATGGGGGTTTGGTTCCAAGGTCCACCACTTGTCCAAGCTAACTCTATTGAAACATAGAGAGAAGCAAAGGTCCACCCTTGTCTAAGCTAGGGTCCATTGAAACATGGAGAGAAGGATGCTCCACCATTTGTCCAAGGTAGGCTCCATTGAAACATGAGGAGAAGCAAGGTGCACCATGTCTCCAAGATGCTAGGCTCCATCGAAAAACATTAAACCCACGATATGTCGTAGATGAGGGGTTTACATTCAAGGTCCACCACTTGTCCAAGCTATTATTGCTAGTAGCCTGAGTGGTTTGGTCTCAAGATTCACCACTTTTCCACTCTATGTCATTATATTAAAAATATGTGCGTGTTAAGGTCCACCACTTGTCCAACCTATAAGGCTACGTCTTAAAGGTTATTCTTTATTACCACTTGGAGTGACCAGGATAGGTTTTACATGGGTTTTTGGTTCCAAGGTCCACCACTTGTCCAAGCTAACTCTATTGAAACATAGAGAGAAACAAAGGTCCACCACTTGTCCAAGCTAGGGTCCATTGAAACATGGAGAGAAGGATGCTCCACCATTTGTCCAAGATAGGCTCCATTGAAACATGACGAGAAGCAAGGTGCACCATGTCTCCAAGATGCTAGGCTCCATCGAAATACATTAAACCCACGATATTTCGTAGATGAGGGGTTTACATTCAAGGTCCACCACTTGTCCGAGCTATTATTGCTAGTAGCCTCAGTGGCTTGGTCTCAAGATTCACCACTTTTATTAAGAATATGTGGGTGTTAAGGTCCACCACTTGTCCAACCTATAAGGCTATATCTTAAAGGGTATTCTTCTCATCACTTGGAATGACCATCATAGGTTTTACATGGGGGTTTGGTTCCAAGTTCCACCACTTGTCCAAGCTAACTCTATTGAAACATAGAGTGACGCAAAGGTCCACCCCTTGTCTAAGCTAGGGTCCATTGAAACATGGAGAGAAGGATGCTCCACCATTTGTCCAAGGTAGGCTCCATTGAAACATGAGGAGAATCAAGGTGCACCATGTCTCCAAGATGCTAGGCTCCATGGAAAAACATTAAACCCACGATATATCGTATATGAGGGGTTTACATTCAAGGTCCACCACTTGTCCAAGCTATTATCACTAGTAGCATGAGTGGTTTTGTCTCAAGATTCACCATTTTTCCACTCTATGTCATTATATTAAGAATATGCGGTGTTAAGGTCCACCACTTGTCCAACCTATAAGGCTACATCTTAAAGGTTATTCTTTATTACCACTTGGAGTGACCATGATAGGTTTTACATGGGGCTTTGGTTCCAAGGTCCACCACTTGTCCAAGCTAACTCTATTGAATCATAGAGAGAAGCAAAGGTCCACCACTTGTCTAAGCTAGGCTCCATTGAAACATGGAGAGAAGGATGCTCCACCATTTGTCGAAGTTAACTCTATTGAAACATGGGGGGTTTACGTTCAAGGTCCACCACTTGTCCAAGCTATTAGTGCTAGTAGCATGAGTGGTTTTGTCTCAAGATTCACCACTTTTTCACTCTATGTCATTATATTAAGAATATTAGGGTGTTAAGGTCCACCACTTGTCCAACCTATAAGGCTATATCTTAAAGGTTATTCTTTCTCACCACTTGGAGTGACCATGATAGGTTTTACATGGGGGTTTGGTTCCAAGGTCCACCACTTGTCCAAGCTAACTCTATTGAATAATAGAGAGAAGCAAAGGTCCACCACTTGTCCAAGCTAGGGTCCATTGAAACATGGAGAGAAGGATGCTCCACCATTTGTCCAAGATAGGCTCCATTGAAACATGAAGAGAAGCAAGATGCACGATGTCTCCAAGATGCTAGGCTCCATCAAAATACCTTAAACCCACGATATTTCGTAGATGGGGGGTTTACTTTCAAGGTCCACCACTTGTCCAAGCTATTATCGCTAGTAGCATGGTTTGGTCTCAAGATTCACCAGTTTTCCACTCTATGTCATTATATGAAGAATATCTGGGTGTTAAGGTCCACCACTTGTCCAACCTATAAGGCTATATCTTAAATGATATTTTTTTTACCACTTGGAATGTGCATGATATGTTTTACATGGGGTTTTGTTCCAAGGTCCACCACTTGTCCAAGCTAGATATATTACATATATATTATACATACAATATTCAACTAGATTCCCTACCTATCATGTCCAGTAGCATGGATGCTCTAGCTTGAAGGTCCACCACTTGTCCAACCTATACTCTCTTATGTAAGGGAGATCTCGCTATAAATTCAAAACCTTCCCGCCTAAATTTAAAATATCCCTCCCAAATCTTAAATATCCCGCCTAAATTTTAAAATATCCCGCCCAAATTTTAAAATTCAAACTTTTTTATAAAAATTTAAATTTTACTACTCAAATTTAAAATATTCCACGCGAAATTGATTTTAAATTCAAGTTTACCACAAAAAGATATCATTATACCACCTAAATTCAAATATGCAAACCCCAAATCATTATATTGTACATAAATTCAAACAAATTCAAATTAACAAGCCTAAACTGATATTAGTTTGCATAGATATGAATTTATCACACCTAAATTATGTCACCATGTTAGAGAGAGTGGTTAGAGAATTTGAACAAGGTCCACCACTTGTCCAACCTAGATACCAAGAAGGATTGAGTGTACAAGGTATTGTTTGGAGGTCCTTATAGTCCACTGGTCTCAAGGTCCACCACTTGTGGTAAGGGTCACCAAAAAGTGTATATATTCATCCAAATAAATACACGTATTTTTTGTCTACATATCCTAGTTTAAACCATTTATGTCCATTAGGTGTATCACTAAACAACACTACTATTTTTGAGAAACAGAAGTTACAATCATATCTACAAATGGATTAGAGGAAAATCAGCTCAGCATACATCCAGAACTCGCTACAAGAATCGACTTTAACAGATCACGCAAGTAAGTCTTCCATTCAATTTTACTAGTATTACAATGTGTTAGTTATTTGTGATATTTATGTATGTATATATACTAGTGTGCATATCGTAATTAAGTGTAATTGTGTATCTGCATTATGTATGAGTATTACAATGAAATAACACAAATATACATACATACACATAGATAACACAGACGCACACATACATGAGCATGTATTTTCAAGAGAGAGATAGCAAGATACAGAGATAGATAGAGAGAGAGAGAGAGAGATAAATACCTGTTTTTTAGAGAGAGGAGAGAGAAAGATAACAGATTTCACTGTGTTTGTGTATGTGGAAGAGAGGAAGACGATGTATGGGAATATGTGCACGTATTTTCAAGAGAGAGACAAGAAGATAACACATTTCATTGTGGTTATGTATGTGGAAGTGAGGAAGACGATGTGTGGGAATATGTGCATGTATTTTCAAGAGAGAGACAGCAAGATAACAGATTTCACTGTGGTTATGTATGTGGCAGAGAGGAAGACGATGTGTGGGAATATGTGTATGTGTGCGGGGATACTTTTAAACTATGTATCTCTGTCTTTTGACGAGAGAGTGTGTGTGCAAGAAGAGTTACAGAGAACCATCTTCTCTATATGGAGAAAGACAGAGAGTGAGAGAGAGAGAAATACCTGTTTTTTCTCTATTCGTGAGGTGTGCAATGTCTCCTGAGAAGACTGCCCGATCCTGCCCTTCTGGAAAGCGTTGTGTACGCTGCTGTTTCTTTATCTTGTGCGCGAACTTTCAATCCTGTGCACTCCACCTGTGTGTTGTGTACGATGCCGAGCTTGCTCCTCTACGTGCATGTATAATCCAACTGTGTGCGATCCGTGTGCGCTTTCTGTGTGTTTGCTGCTCGCCTCCTTTCTCTGTGTGCGTTGCTCGTGCGCTCTCTGTGTGCCTAATCTTGATAGGGTTTATTAGAATGCCACGTATGCTACAAGTCCATTTTTATCATAGGATTAAAAAAAACAAAAGCAATATAAAAAATTAACCAATTCACACGGCCCCTTGACCCCGCCCGGGGCGCGGCCTCGGACCCCGCCTAAGGCGCTGCCCCAGGACCCCGCCCAGAACAATATCCCAAAATCAACCTCCCAAGCCCCACCATCGAGAGCGCTATATTCCACATCCCCATCAAGAGTGCTACCCCCAAACCTCACGTGGAAGCGCTGCCTTGTCACCCCATTGTGGCATTAGCATATACTTAAATATAATACAATTATTAATATATTAGCTATACTACTAATTTACTATAGCAGTTCTAGATTATGTCCCATACTATATTTAAGGTGCCAAAGGTTTGGCCTTATGGTCCTAGATTTAGCCAAGTGGTCAACACATATAGGACCAAGTGCACACTGTGCCACAAAACTTGGCCACCACTTCACTTGCCAAAGTTTAGGCCACATGGTCAATCCTAAGTTTCCAATGTTCTTATTATGCCACCTTTTGCCTCGTGGAAAACCTAGGCTTGTTTTCACATACTCAGGCACTTCAAGCCACAATAAATTGTCATTACTCTTCGGCAACCCTTTTGTTCAAGTCTTTGAAAAAACATTGTTTAAGGCCACCCTAAACCATTTTCATTTAGGGGTGTCTAAAACTAGCTTTTTGGCAATTCGAGAAGAAAATTGTCAAAGTTTTATACTTAGTTTCAACCACTTGACCAATTCAAATATTGGAAAGCAATGTCTTGTAATGCTTTTCTTTGGACATCACACATTAAAACTAGGTCCCTCACTTGTCCAAGCTATGCTCTAATACAATAAAGGGCTTTTGGTTTCAAGATGCACCACTTTCCCAACCTTGATTCCATTAAAGAAGCTAGCTCTACTTAGACATTTAATAGCAAGGTCCTACAGCAGTTCAGATTGAACATTTTCCATGGTAGCTAGGTCCACCACTTATCTAAGCTATGCTCTAATAGAGTAAGGGGGTTTTGGTTTCAAGATCCACCACTTGTCCAAACTTGATTTGGGAAGCAAGATCCTATAATAGTTTGCTTTGGACATTCACCATTAGAACTAAGTCCACCACTTCTCCAAGCTATGTTCTAATACACTAAGGAGGTTTTGGTTTCAAGGAGAACCACTTGTACGACTTTGTTTTTGGAAGTAAGGTCTTTACATAGTTCACCTTGAAGCTTGGACATTGGATACTACAACTAAGCCCACCACTTGTCCAAGATATCCTCTATATATAGCCAAAGGGTTTGGGTTTCAAGATTCACCACTTTTCCAACCTTTCTTCCATTAAAGAAAGGAGGGGCATTATAACTAGGTCCACCACTTGTCCAAGCTATGCTCTGATATAGAAAGGGGATTTTGGTTTCAAGGTCCACCACGTGTTCAACCTTGCAAGACTCAAGGGATACTTGGACATTGGAAAGCATAGTCCTATAGTGGTTGATAGGTGGCAGTGGGTATTACAACTAGGTCCAACCTATGCTCTCATATAGCAAAGAGGCTTTGCTTTCAAGGTCCACCACTTGTCCAACCTTGCTTCCATCAAAGAAATGAGGGGCTACGTAAACATTGGCAAGCAAGGTAGCAAGGTCTTAAGGTGTTTCACCTTGGATATTGGGCATTATAACTAGGTCCACCACTTGTCCAAGCTATGCTCTGATAAAGAAAGGGGATTTTCGTTTCAAGGTCCACCATGTGTTCAACCTTTCTAATATAGAAAGGGGATTTTCGTTTCAAGGTCCACCACGTGTTCAACCTTGAAAGACTCAAGGGATACTTGAACATTGGAAACCATAGTCCTATAGTAGTTGATAGGTGGCAGTGGGTATTAAAACTAGGCCCAACCTATGCTCTAATATAGCAAAGAGGCTTTGGTTTCAAGGTCCACCACTTGTCCAACCTTACTTCCATTAAAGAAATGAGGGGCTACGTAAACATTGGCAAGAAAGGTAGCAAAGTCCTAAGGTATTTCACCTTAGATATTGGGCATTATAACTAGGTCCACCACTTGTCCAAGCTATGCTCTGATATAGAAAGGGGATTTTGGTTTCAAGGTCCACCACGTGTTCAACCTTGCAAGACTCAAGGGATACCTGGACATTGGAAAGCATAGTCCTATAGTAGTTGATAGGTGGCAGTGGGTATTACAACTAGGTCCAACCTATGCTCTCATATAGCAAAGAGGCTTTGCTTTCAAGGTCCACCACTTGTCCAACCTTGCTTCCATTAAAGAAATGAGGGGCTACGTAAACATTGGCAAGCAAGGTAGCAAGGTCCTAAGGTGTTTCACCTTGGATATTGGGCATTATAACTAGGTCCACCACTTGTCCAAGCTATGCGCTGATAAAGAAAGGGGATTTTCGTTTCAAGGTCCACCATGTGTTCAACCTTTCTAATATAGAAAGGGGATTTTCGTTTCAAGGTCCACCACGTGTTCAACCTTGAAAGACTCAAGAGATACTTGGACATTGGAAAGCATAGTCCTATAGTAGTTGATAGGTGGCAGTGGGTATTAAAACTAGGTCCAACCTATGCTCTAATATAGCAAAGAGGCTTTGGTTTCAAGGTCCACCACTTGTCCAACCTTACTTCCATTAAAGAAATGAGGGGCTACGTAAACATTGGCAAGCAAGGTAGAAAAGTCCTAAGGTATTTCACCTTGGATATTGGGCATTATAACTAGGTCCACCACTTGTCCAAGCTATGCTCTGATATAGAAAGGGGATTTTTGTTTCAAGGTCCACCACGTGTTCAACCTTGAAAGACTCAAGGGATACTTGGACATTGGAAAGCATAGTCCTATAGTAGTTGATAGGTGGCAGTGGGTATTACAACTAGGTCCACCACTTGTCCAACCTATGCTCTCATATAGCAAAGAGGCTTTGGTTTCAAGGTCCTTTCATGTTGTAGCATGAATTTTTGTTTGAAGAGTATTTTTCTATAACTATGGATTTAACAATGTAATCTTTTTACTTACAGGATGGACTTCGAATCAGGGGAGAAAGTACATATGATACTTGACAATGAAATCGTTGGTATTGGTTGTGCGTGTAGAACAGAGCCAGATTCCACTTGTGGTGGTACAAAGATAGGGCTGGGAAATGTCTCCATACTAGTGGAGGAATGCTTGAAGGATGTGGTCCTACCTTTTCCTACACTGGATACTTCATCTCTCCAAGGCTCATTATGGAGTGCTGTTCGATGGTCAAAGCTTCTTTTGCAATATTTTTTATTGAATGGGAACTTAATTGATCCACACGAAAGCTACAATGGTGATGAAGAACATGATCATTCTGATCCTCTAGTTACAGATGCAATACCTATGACAAGCCCAGAATTTGAAGCAATGATTCGAGAGTCTTGGAGAAATCAGAGGGTCCTTTTAAAAGATGACACAATGATGCAAACCATGAATGAAGGGACCATCTTATATGTATTTCCACATGATTATGTCAACTTTCAAGAACTTGGTCCTGATTGTGTGGGTGTGGGTATTGAAAGAGAAAATGCAAGCATTGATGATGTGGTTGAAGTGGGTAGCATCACTTTGCTAAAGTGGCCCATCAAGCAGACAACAATGTTGAATGGGAGCCCATTACAAAGCTTTGTTCCTGTTGATGGCATGCATGCTACATATAAGGATGTATCCAACGATGGCAATGTTGGAAAAAAACTTGATGGGAGTAATGTTGTCTAGTTGTCAAGGAAGAGACGATACACTTTCATGAACAGGACTCAAAAATCAAAAGCAGCACCAGCTTCGACTTTTTACCTTTCAAACAAATCAATTCAAAGGGTATCATGCATTGATTGTTGTGCACAAAAATGCTGCCAATTTGCAGATCGTGATATGGTGACAAGGTTGCGACAACAATTTTGGGGAGAGTCTCAAAAATCACGCACTAATTATGTTTATGATGTTCTTTCTATATGTTATCAGAAAGATGAGAAGTCACAATACCAATTCAGGCTAAATGGCTCTATTGTTTGTTGTAGAGCATGGTATGAGCTACATGGAATACCAAAGACATCATTTTATCGATACAAGGAGAACTTTGAAAATGGTGTGCGCCAATATGTACATGGGAACACATGTACATTGAGAAGGGGACTTCAACATACTAGTTTAGCAAGAGCACTACTAAATGAGTTTGTGGAAAACAACTCTAAGAAGATGCCACATAGAAGTAGAACATTGCTAGATGGCTCAAGAGAGACTCAATTGGTGATTCCATCAACATACAAACAAGTGAATATTTTATGTGAAATCAACACGACACTTGACCAAATGGGCTATGAGAAGAAGCTATCCCAATCTTCTTTTGGTAGAATTTGGAACAAAAAGTACCCACATGTCACTTTAACAAAGACGAGTGAGTTCTCTAAGTGCAATATTTGTAGCTCAATCAAGGCAAGGTTAGAAGCTAAACCTTCTCTTGAAGAGAGAGCTCTTCTCTTGAGGGAGAGAGAAGTTCACATGGCACAACAAAAGAGTTTCATAATCCTATATTATGCATGGCGCACGTTGTCGAGAAATTTGCGGTCTTGCCAGGAAAGCACCGGGCTTATGGCTGTGAGAGTTTGTGAGAGAACTCAACAAAAACTATATGAAGGAGTTAAACCATGGATGCCATGAAGACTAGGGTTTGGAAAGAAGTGCAATCAAAGAAGACTCACTCTTTCTCTCTTGCACTCACACACACACAAAGAAAGAACGCAAAAGAGAATGTCAAAACAATACGAAGATGAAAACATCAAGGCTATGGTCATATCGTATCATGGGTAATATGAAAGGGTTAATGGATGAGTTAATGGCATTCAATCTTGGCTGACCAAATAGGCTACGAATTGTTCTTTGGAATTGTAGTTTTGTGCTTACCATAATATATATATTTTGCCTAGTGATTGGGATTAATTGTGTGTACAAATCCTCTTGGTTCATAGCAAGATAACTACGCTTACATCAAAAGAAAAATTATAGTCTATGAGAGGTAGTATGATGGGATCCGGTGATAGAAGTATTTCATTGAGCCTTTCAGGGCCGAAGAGAAACACTATACGTTGTTGAAAGTGTATTTTACGGCTAATCCATACGTTAATTCTAATAGATCGTACAGAGTGAAAGCGATAGAAATGATCATCATGTGGGTTATTCATCTAGGATAGTATGTGAGAAATGTAGATACGAGAGAAGTGAAGAGATGAGAAGTTTCCCTCCCAAGCCCTATTCTTGCCCGTAGGCAATAAGGATACTGCGGGGAGAGATGTACCTGTAGCAAAGAGAACCTAGAGAGGATGAATTACTAAGAATGAGAGAGATAGGTTTGGTTAAGGAGATGAGATTAGGTACATATATATATGTTGGATTAGAGATGAAAATGAAAACAACAAGAAATCAAGAAAACATCAATGTAGAACACATCTTACTTGAAACCCTTCGGCACCATTATTGATGGGAGAGAGAAGAAGAGGGGAGAATTCAACGTTGATTGATACGCCAAGTACAACACCTTCTTTGATTAGAGTTGATCCTCCAAGGATGGCGTACAAGAATGGCTAGTTTTCCTATAGGAGAAAGTGTAGGCTTGGGCTTATGTTAATGGGGCTAAGTACAATTAGACATTACTACTCACTCCCTCAAGAATTCCTCTCATCAATGGCTTGAATGCTTGAGTTCCTTCCAAGGAAGAAGAGGTCCCCTTTTATAGGTGAAGGGAATCCACAAGGGTTTACACAAGAAGAGAGGAGCCAGTGTGAACAGGAATTGGAAAAGTTGGAAATGAGCTGTCCCTGCATGATGTGGGCAGACTGGGGTCCAGTATTTTGATCATATCTCCTCAACCGTAGCTCCAAATAAAAAAGTAAAAATATGGGCAGAAACTTCAGCTCATTAGCTACGATTTTCATTTTAAAATCATTCTCCAATTCGGATTGGAACCTTGTGTAAAAAATTCATCAAAATAGGGTCCATTTCTGGCAGCAAAAGTCTTCATGTGGTCCCCTTAGCCTAGACTTTCATTTGATTCCAAAGGACACCTCATGCCATATGGAATCATGACATTTCTCCTTGACAAAGTTTTGTAATCATGCTTGCAATAATGCATTAAAATAAGTGTATCTTTGAAATCATGCCACCTAGTGTCCCACTAGGATTTGATTCTCTCCTAGTAGCTATTTAAAAAGAAATATAAGAAAAGTATAAAAAATACATAGAATATATATATATTGGAGTTTACCCTAGATATAGGATCTAGCTAGGGTATGAGATGATAATGAAATAGTAGAAATAAAGAATCAATGCTTTTTTGCCCCAAGTTAAAGAGGCGGAGCTATTGACACTTTTCCCATAGTATTTTTTTGATGGTAAAGTAAGAATACATTACCCTTGAGATAAATAATAAGATGAGATAGAAAGCTTATTTTTATACTTACATATGCATATGTACATTATAGGAAATATAATTATGTATCTAAAAAAAATACAAGATAGATTCTGTAGCATGCGTTCCCACTATGTACGTGTCACAGCACGACATCCACCCCCTCTAAACCTGCACATCCTCCGGTATGTGCCACATTGTCTCTTTGTAAGATTGTACATCTTCCTTGTCTTCTTCTTTACTGGATGATTCCAGGGCTTCATGTTCACTTTGATCTTCACCTGTGTTTCTCTCTTCTTCCTCATCCATATCTTCGAGATCATTGTCTCCTCTTCTCTTAAACATTTTAATCTTTTTTCCTGCAATGGGAATCTTTACTTCTGTACCATCTAGTTCAGACAAGCTGTAAGTAGCATTTTCATGCACATGCTTTACAACATACGGTCCAAACCATCTTTTTGAGAACTTACGCATGACTGTATGCTGGTTATCAAGGCTACTATCATACACTAAAACCCAGTCACCTTTGTCCAATTGCTTTGCTCCTGAGTCGATGTCTCTTATCAAAATAGTCCTTGTTTTTCAACCTTGCATTTTTGAGTCGTTCTTTTGCAGCTTCAATGTCTCCAGGTCTTCTCTCTAGCTGCCTTATACGTAGTGCAAGGAGATCTTCCCTACTAAGCCCCTCTTGCCAAGGTAGTACATTCCATGTGGGAATTGTATCTCAATCGGCATCATTGGATTTTGACCATGCATTAGCTCCGCAGACATGTAGCCAATTACTGAGCTATGTGTTGTACGATCAGCCCATAAAGCATATGGTAACAATTTTGGCCACTCACCAACTCTTCCTTCGCAAGCCTTGGCCAAAGCTTTGATGATAGGAGGATGCCCTCTTTCACTCTTTCCGTTGCCTTCAGGGTTGTAAGCTGTAGTAAGAGAAAGCTTGATCCCTAATCTAGAAAAGAACTCCCTTGCTTCTTCGGCATCCAGTTCACCTCGATCTGCAGTGATTTTTCCCACACACCATAACGGCAAATCACCTCATCAAGAAGGAATTTGCACACAGCTTCTGTGGTCTTAGCTCTTAATGCTCTTCCTTCAACCTGGTTAGTTAGGTCCTCTCGTGCAAGAACCAAGTATCTCATCTGCCAGAGTCCTAAAGGCATCGTGACTAGATCCACAACCCATTTATAGTGCATGGCTAGTGGATATGTAGGGTGCAATCCATCACGATGTCGAACATTTGAATACATTTGACAAGTTACACATGACTCTACAAACTGAGATACATCTTTATACATACCCTTCCACCAGTATTTTTCTTTCAACTTGGAGAAGGTTGCCCACACACCCCCCTGTTCCAGCCCATAGACTCTCATGAAACTCTTGCATGAGCTTTACTTGAGTCTCTTTTTTACATATAGCCCGTTGTGGTGTAGCACCCTTTTGTTTAGGATGCTTCCACAAGTAACCATCCCTTAAAAAGTACCCATATGCTTTCCTGCGTATCCTCTTGAATTCTTGTTCAGACCAATCATCCTATTTTGTTAGAGTACTCAAGTACCTTCCAATAGAAATCCAATCACCTTCATAAAGATCTTTCAAGAACAATTCAAGTGAATTAGTCATGCAGACATTGTTACCTTTGACATGAGAGATAGAATAGAATTTTGTGCCTACATCATCTCCCTCATCAATCATTTGTGACTCATCTTCATACCTTGCCCTTGATAGCATATCTGCCACTGTATTGTCTTTAACTGCAATGTGCTTAAACTCGGGATTTAAGGACTTAATGTAGGCAATCCACCGCAACATAGCAATGTCTGGTGTTGAGCAGCTTGTAATCATCCCAAGAAGTGGTAGACAATCTGTTTCTACAACCACACATGCACCAATTAGGTACTCTTTCCCACTTTTCAAGGCTGTAACCATACCCCATAACTCTCTCTTTATCTGTGGATAGTTTCTTTGGCGAGCACTTAGTACCTTTGCTCCAAATCTTACCATCATACCTGTGTCCTTCTTTGTCATCTTGCCCTATTGCCCATCCAATCCCTGTAGGACTGGTATCTACTGTCACAATCACTGGCCTTTGACACTCATAGTCTACCTTTCTCAAAGTCGTTGCTGACTGGAGTAACTCCTTTAGCTTTTTCATGGATTTTACATGTGCTTCTGTCCATTTAAACTTTTGATTCTTTCTAAGCAGCTGATAAAGAGGATCAGCTACATGTGCATAATGTGGAATCCAAATAACATAGAAGACACATGCTCCCAGAAACCTTCTAACCTCAGTGATGCTAGTGCATGTTTCTTTCATTCTTTGGATGGCATCTACCTTTGATGGACAAGGTTTCCTACCATATGGCCCGCACATGTGCCCCACAATGAGCACTTCTTTGACACCAAACATAGACTTTTTCCCTGACAATGTAAGATTCACTTCTTCCAACCTAGACAAAATTTTATCACAATCATTTATGTGATTTACCACAAACCTGCGACATCCCTTGAGATCCAAAGCTTCATCTTTGTCACTTTCTTCACATCCTTTGATAGGCAAATCATCAATGAAAGGCATTGTGATTTGAGGAATAAAGTCACGTAAGACCTTATTCATCCCATTCATCATATGTGCAACCGAGTTGGTTGCTCCCTGTGGCAAGGTACACATCCTTACCAAACCCAAAGGTTCCTCATGGTTTTCAAGTCTCTGTTTCGATTGCAAGCTGAAATTGATCATACCCTGAGTAGAGATCCCCATTGAGTAGATTGCCCTCCCTGCAAACGCCTCTGCAAATTCATCCACAATTGGACCTGTACCTACATTTCTAATTGTCACCTTGTTCACTGGTTGCATATCTTGGATGAAGCGTAGAGAACCATTCTTCTTTGGAACTGTGAACCACCTGTTTGAGTATGGAGCACAAGAAGGCTCCAAGATTCCCATTTTGATTTTCTCATTCAGTAGCTCTACTAACTTTGGCAAATGAGCCTTTGGAACCGGAATAGGCCGCAGATTCCAAGGCACATGAGGTATTGTGAAAATTACCATAGGAGCTACAATATAAGGATCAACACATCCTATCTCATGTGGCTCAAATGCAAAAGCCTTACCATGCTTTGAAAGCATTTCTTTGAAGCACTTTGTCTCCTCCTGTGTTAGAAACTCCTCGCAACCAATCTGCAACTCTTGAAAGGACTCCTTTGTGAAGGTATGCCCGATCTTTTTAGGATTCCGCAAACTTGGTTGTAAAGAAGCCTGTTCAATCTTTTCCCTGTTGTTGGGTGGTAAGGGTGAAGCTACTGGTTTCACCTTCTTTGCTACACTCTTGTATTTAGTTTCAACATGGACTTCTGGGCCAACTGTTTGGCTTTCTTTAAAGGCTTCTATTACTTGATACATTTCCATAGAGCAAACTTCCACAACTTCATTTTCAAGATGCAAACTAGACCTCATTATAGCATCAAGCTCACCCATAGTATCTACAAAAGAAACTTGTTCACACAAACCCAAAACATTTTCAGTAGGCTTTAGCAACCCACTCTTTTTCATGCCTATTTGTACATTATGCACATATTGCCTCTCATATCTCTTCAAATCTTCAAGTTTTGTAAAACATACTGATCCATTCCTTGTTACCAAGGAGCTCATCGAGAAAGTTTCACCTATTTTTGGATCAAGCGAGACCCTTTTTCTTTCTGTACCACTGCAATCCCGCTTTACAATGGTACTTGGCCAAAACCCATCATTTCTCTATGATCATGAAACTCTTTGCTTACCTTTGGTAGAGGATGTTCTCTGAGGTTGTCACGATTTCTTTCATGGTTTACACACGACTGTGAGAAATTGGACAGCTCGTTTACCATCTTTGCTACGTATTCTAGCATATGCTGAACCATCGTCCATTACCTTTGTTTCCATTCGAACTCCCACAATGTAGGGTTGTCCAAGGATGAGATGATATGAAGATGTATCCTGTACAAAGAAGTTTTGGTCAATCTTTACATCACCTATTGTTACCTTCACACCTGGACATGCTGCATACAATTCACCGGATGAATTGTTTGCCACTTTTACCATCCAACCATGATCTGTGTCCATTGGCCATTTGCACTTGTTGTAGAGACTCTTTGACATTATGTTTATTTCTGAACCATGGTCAATCAAGGCAACAAATGGCTCTTCAAGATCACCTACCTTGACCAAAGTTTCGTAGTAGCCCTTGCCCAATGACTTCGTGAATAGTAACTCCTAGGAATATCTTCAACTTCTTCATCATCATTTGAGAAATACACTTGCTTCACTCTCCCACTAGATTGGTAGCATCCTACCACAGCTCCATCATTCTCCTTATTTTGCAGTTGCATCCCTTGTGTCTTTGAGGTTTCCCCTTCAACCTGTGGACGAGAAACTTCAGCAAGGGTTTGCCTCTTTCTCTTGATGATGTCAATGATCTCCTCATGGAATTCACGCTTTGCAATGCCAAGAACTTCTCCCAGAGTAAACTCAATCTTGCTATTCAAGATCCTTTCCTCCAAGACTTTCTTTAAATCTGTAGCAACCTCAATATCAGATTGTAGTTTATAAGTTGGGCCTTTTGTCTTACCTTTCGTTGGCTCTTTCTTCTTTCCTGTTGTAGACTCCTCCATGAGTACTTCAGGTGGAGATGCTCCTTGTGTTGAGGGTGTTTGAGAAGGCATTGAGTCGCTTCTTCCCCCACTTCTAGAAGCTCTTTTTTATGGTCCTTCATCATCATTCTCACGTCTGCGCTTCTCTTCTACAATTGCCTCATTTTGTTGGCATTTTGTAATGTAGGCATGCACTGACAATGAGTCCACTGGATCATTCCATCCTGTTTCTAGACGTATGCAATCACCTGCTTCATGTAGAATCTCTTTTGTAAGCTTTCCCTTTTTAGCTAATTGCATGACATTTGGCCAAATTTGACCATGATGGTCACTCACCTCTTCATCACAAAAATGTTCAATTTTTACTCCATAAGTAGCTGCCTCAACTGAAGAGGTGGCATGCTTGGTTGCCATATCTTCAACTAAGGTTTGCATTCCCCCCTTCCCAAAGTTAGTTCTCAAGGGTAGACCTGTCTCTCTTAAGTGGATTTTACCATCCTTAAAAAAGACAACATCTTCTTTTGACAAAGCATCACTAAAATCATCACAATCCCTTCTTACATGGTTTGTACTATCACACCAAATACATCTATTAACAAACCCTTCTTTGGGCTGTTGTCTTTGCCTAGGAAGTGGCCCTGATGGTTGGCCTTTTTCTTAAGCTTTGCAAACTTCACCTTCAAGTCACGCATTCCCTTCACAAGCTCATCTAGCATGGACTCATCAAACTTAGGAGCGATAAAAGTAGGCTTTACCATTTTGTCAGAAGTTGAGGTGGAAGGACTTGTAGTGTTTACTACCATCTTGTCCCTTCTTCTTTGTCGTTTGGCAAGCAGTGAGACAGCACCTTCAACCTCATTCCAGTCGGTCTTTAGTCCTTGCTCAGCATCTTTATCTTCAAGAAGAAGCTCCAAATTTTCTTGAAACTCTTTACCTGCAGCTTGTAAGAAAAGATCTGTCTTCTCTGCATCTAGTGTGGCCCTTTCTGTCCTAGTGAGTTGTGCATAGCGCCGCTCAAATTCCCTAAGTAGCTCTGTTATTGATAGTCCTTGCTTTGGCTTGACTACCCATTCTAAGAATGTCCTTTTGGTCACTCTCTCCGAGTCCTCCATGAAATATTCCTCCTTTAAAGCTACTTTGAGTTCTTCCAATTTCTCCCATGCCCATCTTTAATTGCCCTAACATGCTCCCTAATTTCTGGAGCAACAACTAGCTCAAAGCTTTGAATCATCTCACCTTCTGACACGCGATGCAGCTCCATCTCCTTCACATACTCGCGTAAGTACTTGGTTACATCTTTGCCATTGAACTGATCCATTCTGTTGACGACCGCTTGTATGGCCTTCGTTGCTGAAATCTCCCTTCTTTCAGTAGCATGTTGTTGTTGCATGAACATTGCAAATGCTTGAAACATTTGCATTGTTGCTGGGTCAAAATGCATACCCTGTTGCTCAACATGATCACCCATGGTTACCCACAAACTCTCACCCTAGCAGATTCGCGTCGGGTTCACCAAAAATATGTCGAGAAATTTGCGGTCTTGCCAGGAAAGCACCGGCTTATGGCTGTGAGAGTTTGTGAGAGAACTCAACAAAAACTATATGAAGGAGTTAAACCATAGATGCCATGAAGACTAGGGTTTGGAAAGAAGTGCAATCAAAGAAGACTCACTCTTTCTCTCTTGCATCACACACACAAAGAAAGAACGCAAAAGAGAATGTCAAAACAATACGAAGATGAAAACATCAAGGCTATGGTCATATCGTATCATGGGTAATATGAAAGGGTTAATGGATGAGTTAATGGCATTCAATCTTGGCTGACCAAATAGGCTACGAATTGTTCTTTGGAATTGTAGTTTTGTGCTTACCATAAATATATAATTTGTCTAGTGATTGGGATTAATTGTGTGTACAAATCCTCTTGGTTCATAGCAAGATAACTACGCTTACATCAAAAGAAAAATTATAGTCTATGAGAGGTATATGATAAATGGATACGAGAGAAGTGAAGAGATGAGAAGTTTCCCTCCCAAGCCCTATTCTTGCCCGTAGGCAATAAGGATACTGCGGGGAGAGATGTACCTGTAGCAAAGAGAACCTAGAGAGGATGAATTACTAAGAATGAGAGAGATAGGTTTGGTTAAGGAGATGAGATTAGGTACATATATATATGTTGGATTAGAGATGAAAATGAAAACAACAAGAAATCAAGAAAACATCAATGTAGAACACATCTTACTTGAAACCCTTCGGCACCATTATTGATGGAGAGAGAAGAAGAGGGGAGAATTCAACGTTGATTGATACGCCAAGTACAACACCTTCTTTGATTAGAGTTGATCCTCCAAGGATGGCGTACAAGAATGGCTAGTTTTCCTCTAGGAGAAAGTGTAGGCTTGGGCTTATGTTAATGGGGCTAAGTACAATTAGGCATTACTACTCACTCCCTCAAGAATTCCTCTCATCAATGGCTTGAATGCTTGAGTTCCTTCCAAGGAAGAAGAGGTCCCCTTTTATAGGTGAAGGGAACCCACAAGGGTTTACACAAGAAGAGAGGAGCCAGTGTGAACAGGAATTGGAAAAGTTGGAAATGAGCTGTCCCTGCATGATGTGGGCAGACTGGGGTCCAGTATTTTGATCATATCTCCTCAACCGTAGCTCCAAATAAAAAAAGTAAAAATATGGGCAGAAACTTCAGCTCATTAGCTACGATTTTCATTTTAAAATCATTCTCCAATTCGGATTGGAACCTTGTGTAAAAAATTCATCAAAATAGGGTCCATTTCTGGCAGCAAAAGTCTTCATGTGGTCCCCTTAGCCTAGACTTTCATTTGATTCCAAAGGACACCTCATGCCATATGGAATCATGACATTTCTCCTTGACAAAGTTTTGTAATCATGCTTGCAATAATGCATTAAAATAAGTGTATCTTTGAAATCATGCCACCTAGTGTCCCACTAGGATTTGATTCTCTCCTAGTAGCTATTTAAAAAGAAATATAAGAAAAGTATAAAAAATACATAGAATATATATATATTGGAGTTTACCCTAGATATAGGATCTAGCTAGGGTGTGAGATGATAATGAAATAGTAGAAATAAAGAATCAATGCTTTTTTGCCCCAAGTTAAAGAGGCGGAGCTATTGACACTTTTCCCATAGTATTTTTTTGATGGTAAAGTAAGAATACATTACCCTTGAGATAAATAATAAGATGAGATAGAAAGCTTATTTTTATACTTACATATGCATATGTACATTATAGGAAATATAATTATGTATCTAAAAAAAATACAAGATAGATTTTGTAGCATGCGTTCCCACTATGTACGTGTCACAGCACGACAACGTATTCAGAAACTCAACCACAAAAATATGTATGCATAATCCATGATAAGATGGATCAAAAGAAGACTGCCATTCCTAGATTACGCATTGTTCCCAAGGGTGTGGATTCAGGATATAATCTACAGGTGGCATTGATTGGCATGATCACTCATGGACATGGAGAAGGTCATTACGGACACTTTGTCTTGAATGGTTTGTGGCCAGCTGATCCAAATCTTACAATTGGCTCAATTGCTAATTGTTTACATAACCTCGAGATGATAGATAAGCATCCTCTTGGTGATCTAGTAACAAATGGACTTCCAAGGAGCAATATTTCACTACTACATGCTTTGAACTCAAGGGATGCTTTGGACTACCATAACTTGAGTGATGGAAAAGAGCCCATTGTGCAGTCGTCAGAAATTGCATAAGAGGAATTGGGGTCAACATTTCGCAGATTGCCATAGAACTTGTTGCTACAATTGGATAATTGTGCAGGGGAAAACAAAAATCGATACTTATTTGCCTATTTGTCAATGCTTGTTGCAAGGGGTGTTTTCAAAACCATCCAGCTGGGATTTTTAATGGTTGGGCATACACATGAGGACATTGACGCCATGTTTAGTAGGTTTTCAGAGAAGTTGAGAGTTACACAAACCTATACTTTGCCACATTTGATGGATACATTACGAAACAGCTCATCTTCATCTCCAGCTCCATTTTTTCTCACAAAGATCCCCGATTTCAAGCAATATTGTGATGGCTATCTTTGTGATGGACAAGACATACTTGTTGGACATTCCAAACCGCTTCAGTTCAGGTTCTTTATGCAGGATGAGACACCAATGATGCAATATAAGGCACATGTTGGTGTATCAAGTTGGAGTGGAAGTATTCGCCTTTGGAAAACAGACACAGAAGGCAAGCCAATGTTACCACATGGAGATCCACCTCTAGTACAAATGGCGGAGTATGTCAAGGCCCACGAAGAAGTCATTTTGGGGCTAAAGAACTAAATAAAATTTTGGAAAAATTTAGGGAATGGTTCAAGTATTCCGCGATATTATAGACCCGTGATAGATTATTGGAGTAAGGTTATTGAAGAGATTGGAAAAGCAATCATATCAGAGGGAGTCTTGTATGAAATGTTTTGGCCAAAAACTCAAGAATATTCTCACCTACAAAGCACTACAATGAATTTGCAACAAGGAGCAGAAAGATTCCTAGGCCTTGAAGAGTTGAACGATCATTTTTGTGGGCCTCAACGAGATAGGCCAAGGGAAGAGTTTGACCCTATGTCTGATGTGCACCAAGGTGACTTTCTTATGCTTGTTCCGAGTGACACAGAAATCTATCCAGTGTGGCTTGCAATGGCTTTATCTGACATTGATAATGAACCTACATCACCAAACTACAGAAAACTCTTGATTCAATATTGGGCACCTTGCGCGAGAAAAAGTGGGATGATAGATACTCAAGCTTACAGTAATTGTTGGAAGGGTTATTGAGCTGTCAACTATAAGGACCCACAAGTGTGGGAAACTATAGATGCAATTGTTTGGTCCTGGAGACCCAACAAAGAAGGACCATTTTCTAGAATAAAGATTCTAGAAAGACATGCTCTAAAAGCCAAAGAAGGCCTCACTCGTGCACATCAGCCACACTTGGATCAAAGTTCAGATATGGTATCAAATGTGGAGTAGAATTATGTGGAGCTTCTATTGTGACTATACTAGTCAATTTGTAAACAAAATCTTTTTTGTATCTTCCTTTGTTTTATGTAATTTATAGTTATTATTCAAATCCATGTGTTGTACATCCTCTTGACTTTTGGTGTTTATCAACACCACAATCCTATGAGATTTTCACTTTATTTACTAGCCACACACCTCGATTTTTCCCACTTTAAGTGGAAAATTCCCAAATTACATGAATTCGGTCGATTTGGAGATTCCCATAATGTGAGATTTTTACCAAAATACCTAATATGGTCTTCAATGATGGCATCATCGTCCTCTGTATATTCAAAAGAACCCTAGCAAAATGCATTTCCTCTCGGAGCATCGTCGAAGGATATAGAATGTAAAGGGTCAGGTTTCTTTGAAGGCTTGCAGGGATTTAGGCATTGCGCTGACCAAGAATGCTGAATGGCCTTCACAAAGCAGCAAATGAGAGCATGTGCAAGAAGAGATGATGGATCATATTTGCAAGAAGTGTGTACAATCGTGCCACTGTGTGTCCAATCATGATAGTGGAGTAGTTCCCAGGCTCCTTAGGGTCCCCTGACTTGAAGATAGGTACGATCGTGGACAAACTCCAAGTATCAGGTAGGCCCTTGCACATGGCATGGTTGAACATCACTACTAGATGCTCTGCAAGCAAATCTTTGGCATGTATAAAATGCTCTTCTGGCACGCCATGGTGATCATATTCTCTCCTAGTCTTCATCTTATCAATGTCTTTCTTTACCATCTCAGCGATAAAGAAAGCACATGTGTGTGGGCATGGGTCTACAGGATTTGGAAGAGGTGGATGCCCCAAGACTGTGTAGAGAGATGATTCATAGTGACCCCCCACCTCCGTAGAAGTGATGACCGGTGGGGGGGGGTGCATATGGAAGAGTCTCCATGCCTCGCCTGAATCCTGGCTAAAAAACAACTAACATAAATCCTGCTCTAGCCGAGCTAGAAATGCCCTTTTCTTCCGTCGTACCAAATGTCGAGAAGCAATCTGTGAGTGCTTGTGAGTAATGACTCCTAGAAGTACCTCCCTTTGAAGGCAGGCTCAGGTCTCTCTACACTCCTCGTCATACTAGCTATTTTGGGGTGTGCTTCCAGAACATGTCGTTGCCCAGGCTCAGTGTGTGGGTATGCGTCTATGTTTTTGCTAATACATAAGTGAGCTCCCCGGCTAAAGGTCTCTTGGATCATTTGTGCATAAGCATCTGTAGATACCATCTATGTAGACAGAATCAATCTTTGAAGTAAAAGTGTATTGAATATGCGTAGGTGCATGTGCTAGTCGAGCTGTGCTAAATTGGAATGAGACGATAAATGTGAGGAAATTGCGATCTACTTCTACCGCAATAGGCATGGCATGACTATAAAGTCTTGAATAGAGGGTATGAAATTGGGCTTCTAAAACATAATCCATTGTGTTGGACCATGTCTATGAGGAAAACAAGTGAACCCACTCGATGCTGGAAATGTGTGTGTGTGTGTGTGTGTGTGTGTGTGTGTGTGTGTGTGTGTGTGTGTGTGTGTGTGTGTGTGTGTGTGTGTGTGTGTGTGTGAGAGAGAGAGAGAGAGAGAGAGAGTGACGGCGGAACATTTAACTCATATAAATTTCATAAGAACACACATTTTTCTATATAGAAAATGAATTTTTTTATATCCATCAATGTACTTGCACTAAATTATTGATAGCAAATTTCCTATGTAGGAAATGCTACAACCTATGACTTACTATATAGTAATCACTTACACTAAATTACTAGAGAGCAAATGTGTAAAAACTATTACTATGTAGGAAATGTTGCACCCCATGCTTTATATATACTATACAATAATCACAAAGAAACTCCATTTTGCTAGATCCATCTAGCAAGAACATTAGATTACTATATAGCGATCTTGTAGGAAGCATGATTTTACTAGTTCTATGAAGCAAATACATAGCAAGGCCTCACTTTTGCTAGTTGCATTTGCTATATTTTCTATAGATTTTCTAGTTTAATCTAGAAAAATAATAAAATGGGATGATATTTACTAGGTGGAAATTGGTCTAAAGCTCCTTGTGCTTTTCTCTTGGTCTTCTTTGAGCTCGAGCCCTCCTCCTGTAATCCTTGCGGGATGCACCTTTTCATGTTCTTGACATGGCAATTCACCCTCTCAATCAGCCCATGACTAGTAGTTAGTATTGTCCCCTTGGATTCTATCTCCACTTGAACCCCTTTTGTAGCTCGTCTCTGATCTCCCACTCTCTTTGCCAATCTATAAGTGCACCCCTCCCTTTTCTTCTCGTGCTTCCTCTCGCTGTAGGTTGAACTCAAGCCTAGCTCCTTTCCACTTACCCGAATTTTGAGCCCTTCACAATGGCACCCCTTCTCGATGGCGGCCCTTCATCTGCAAGCCCAGGTCACCAATCATTGCATGCGACATAAAAAGATTTTGATTTTCCTCTAAATAATTTGAACAAGGTGTGGTTCCCACCAAAAATCTCACATTTCTTTTAGCCAAACCCGAGCTCACTTAACTTACTCCACCTCAGGGAGTGCCAGTGCCCATAAGCATACCAATATAGCTCTAGCTTAGCATAACCTACGTAACTCCTCACTCTTAGTTAACTCTGTAGATAATGATTGTGATATCAAAGTAGAATCTCCCCATTGAGGTCTTATATAAAGATTTCTCATAATGTAGAATCCTTCATACTCTAAGGCCTTGTCTACATAGAAAATAATGCCCACCCCATGCATTAATTGAGACACCCTTTGCCAAGGATATCCCTATAGGTGGAACATTATTTCCTTTGATATAGCTAAAATTCAAACACTTAAAAATAAAACTTAAAGCTTTGAAAGCTCCATATACTCTCACAATCTCCTGGCATACACAACAAAAGCTCCATGTTCAGATGCATTCCCACTCCTGCATCAGAATTGTATAAGAAACTTGGAACATGAGCTCTACAAAAAATGTTGCCTTTCATTCTTTGGTGGATATTAAAATTTTATATTTGTATGTCAGGTACAAAATTATTGCATCATTTAGCCTCTTTTGCAAAGGCCATGCTTTTGATTGCTCAAAATTAGCTTATTTTCAAAGGTCATGCTTTCAATTGCCAATAAGAGCTATTATTTCACCTTTAGAGAAAGACTTCATCAAGAAACAAGCAGTGTGTTGGAGATGCTTGGCCTAACATCTCCTATGCTATTGGTGAGAGTTGCAATCTAAGATAAAGTACCATTCATGATAGATAACAGTGCTCTAGAAATTAAAGACCACATAAACCAAAAGAAAGGCCTAACTATGTTTCATAGAGTAGGCATGGAGCAAACCAGAGAAAGACTCTAAGAGGCCTGGAGCAGAAATAACTACTAATAAGTAAGTAAGGGTTTAGCTACCTCATGATCGCCTAAGGAAAGGGCAAGAGTTGGATACTCTTCTATGGGTAGAAATACCTACTAATTGGTTAGAAACGGTTTAGCTACCACGTGATGGCCTAAGGAAAGGGTTGGAATTACATGGTCATGAGAATTTTGTGACCATATACGACTATTGGTGTATCCCATTTTCTACGTACAAAGATTTCATATGTATGTAGACTCTACGATTCAAATTGTTTGTCCAAATAACCGTCTAAAACATGTTGTAAGCATCTTGATACATAGCGAAAGGCCTGTTTTGACGATGGCAGTCACTAAACGCAAGTAATACTTAAGCTTCTCTCAAAATGGGACCCTCCATTTGGAAGTTAGGTTTATTATTGGCAGAAGCTTTAAGAGCAGCTAGCTGTATCTAGGCCATGTCATTGGAAAACCACCATCTTAATTGGGGGGTCATGTGGAAATATTTCTCAAAACAAATTGTAAACATAATTTAGGTGAAGCATGCATTTTGGGATTTGGTAGGTCACCAACATGAAATAATTGGGGCAAAGTATATGTTTTGATCACAGTATGCTAGGCTTCATTTTGGGTGGGTCTGCATTAGCAATCTAAGAGGAACTCAATTCATGGACAATGTACTCTAGTATATGTGCATGTGACTCTATGTGTGTGTGTGTGTGTGTGTGTGTGTGTGTGTGTGTGTGTGTGTGTGTGTGTGTGTGTGTGTGTGTGTGTGTGTGTGTGTGTGTGTGTGTGTGTGTGTGAGAGAGAGAGAGAGAGAGAGAGGATATTGATACCTAGTCCAGATGTTTTGTAGTATATGGTCAATATTATTCATATTGGATGTAGTTTGTTGTCTTATGGATAACTTGAAACTTGCACTTGCGTTAAATGATGAATCTGGGAAAAAATTGCACCAGAGATTGAAAGAATGTGTGATTATCAAAAAATGACCTATGAAAGATACTTTACAAAGTAAAATTACCATTTTTTTCAAGTTTTGGATCCACATAGATGATTATATAAAAGTGACCTATGAAAGATAATGTATTATAGAACTTAATAATTTTACTGATCAAAACACAATGCTTGAATGCATCATCAAGTCTCTAAATCTTGTTACATGTCATGATTAAATGTGAAAAAATGTACACATCAAAATGAAGACTTACATAGCATTGGATTACTTTGCAATACTTTGAAATTTTTGGCACAAGCTGAAGGTAGAATCTAACGAGATATGTGATAATGAAAATACCCATTACAATACGCAAAACCCTACATCAATACCAATTCACCATCCTTAACCACACCACACACTAGAATTCTCATTCCACGTTTCCTAAAAAACACTCCTTCCTACTTGGGAACTCCTTCTAAGTTTCCCATTGCTGTCACATGGAAGGCAAAACTTGTGGTGTACTGCAACTTGCCCTACCTTTGTGTATTATCCTTTCTTAGAGTGCTTTGATTGCAAGGTAAACTCAACTAGGTTTGGGGTGTTCTAGAAATTGCTTACTTAGTATCATACTATGTGGTAATTCTCTTGTCAATATTTATGCCAAGTGTGCATGGTGCTATACATCAAGCCCAAGTGTCTTAGAGACTATCCCTTCTCCTAGCATTCTCTTATAATTCCATGAGGACATTCTTGTAATTGAGATGGCCTATGCTTCTATCCTTAGACTGTATGTTGGGATTCGCCCCATGGAATGGGGAAGCATGTCCATGATGAAACTTCTAGGCAAGGTTATCTTGATGCTCTTTGATGTCAAGGATGGGCCTCCTAGAGAAGCTTCCTTCTTGAAGGGCTATCTTGTATGATGCTTTAATTACAAAGCTTCCTTCTTGAAGAGTTTTCCCTTATGATTCTTTTATTGAAAAGTGTATTTCTATTGGGCCAAACCAACAAGATCCTAACTATTTTGAGCAGGTGCACCATGAGAACATCCTTATGATTGAGACAATGTATGCTTGTATTATTAGAGCCAATGTTGGGACTAGGATTATCAAAGGGGGGGAATCATGATATATCCATGATGATCTAGATTCCCAAGGAGGGTTCTTTGTTTTGTTGTGGTGGTGTGCTCAACAAGATCAAAATGTGGTAATCAAAACTAGTTACAAATGGTAAGTTTTTTTTTAAGTTCCATTTCAATTTAATAAGAGAGTGCTTAAGCTTACATTCCCTCAAGCATAGACATGCATGCAGGTTGCATTTAATTGTTCAGTAATTGAAGGAATGTACAATCAAGTGTAGACTTTTCTCATGCCACAATGATATTTTAAGATGTTATAGTGTAATGTGTGTTAAAAAGATGGAAAATAAAGTTTCAATTGCAACAGCTCAAAAATAGAAGCTCGCAAATATAAAATCCCCAGTCGATGGCAGCTCAAAACTTTGATTATGATAAGGTTTTCTTTACACAATGACCTAGGTACCTTATATACTAATGTTACCATAGGTTAGACCTAAAATAGTGTTCAATGGGTCAAATGGCTTTGTATTTACAATCTGGAAGTGCCATTGCACCTGGCTTTTGCAAATAGAAGAGCTACTCATTATATATGATATTTTTAGACATAATCCGCATCATTTGACATTTCTCAAGAAATAAGGATTTGGTATGAAAAGTGAGTTATTGTTAACCCATGGGTCAATAGAAAGTGTTTGCATGTAGAAACTATAAGGTTTAAGATTCTGCATATCTGCATTTTGAAGATGCAAATCCATTTGGTTTGACTACAGTGTGCACATATACTATTTGGCACTGTCAAACAGATATATGTATGCACATGTTAGCACGTTGCTAAAATTGGAGCCATTATACGTAGGCTATGATGTAATCTTTCATTTTTTTGATCCATATGGATATCTATAGCCCTAAGAACTTGTAATTCTTTGATTTTTGGAGTTAATTTATAAACAGTCATGTGATTATGAGCTAGATAGAGTGGGGATAAATGCTTCTAGATTGTATCAATGGAATCGTAAATAGCAAAAGAGTTAGAATGTTTTAACCCAAGACCTTTGGTTGGTATAAAAGCCAATTTTCGTAAACCCTAGAGGGGTTTTTTTTTTTATGATGACACTTTCGCAGAGCACTGAGTACTCTCCTACTTTCTTCTCAAGCTCATAACACCGTCATGAATACTTCATTTGAATTGTTGTCTTCTTTGTTGTGTTCAGAGGTGAAATCTCTTCACGGCATTGTTACTTTGTTGCGGTAAGACTGTGTTTTTGTTATTTCTCACCTACTCTTTAATCTGGTCATAACTTAGGATTTAGTCAATAAATTTCATTTTAAGCATAAGAGAAGTGTAGGGATATCATTGCTAAGCTCTAGTGTGCATTTGGGGCTAAACATAGTGAGGTCAAATCTACCCTGTAGATAATAGGCACGATTTTGGGATATGTTCAAAAGGGGAATTTTAGGGTTTAGGCATGTGTCTTTAGCTGTTGTCTACCTATCCTAGAAATTATTTCTTGTTTGGACTTCGTTTTCTTTGTGAATCGTTGAGATTTGTTTGTAGTGTCGTAGATCTAGCTATTTCCCTCTGACATGCAGTTGAGTATGGTTTTGAGTAACATAGCGAGTGAGTGTGTTTTCTGAGGGATTGAAAACTTCTTGTAGCCTCCATGCACTAGTCGACTCGACTCGTCCCACAATATGACATTTGTGTTTGTGGTTCTCATTGTCACTACAATAATAAAGTGAGGCTCGACATTCGGAGAGCCCAACATTTTGGCACCATTTCCGGGGATGGAAGTGATCTAAAGTAGACAAAAACCTTAGGGCTTCGTAGAATTGTCCAAAACTTCCCCTACGTCTGCCTAGAGTACAAAAACCAAATTTTAGAAACCGCACGGTTGAGGTGCGTCTACTTCAGCTGTGTAGAGGTTTCTTGGGAATAGTCATACTCACCAAGGACTTTTAGGCTTAGATTAGGTCTTTTAATTTTGAGTGGTTGATAGCTTAGAGTATGTCAAAGTCTAAGGATTGACGTACTTTTTAAGCAAACCAAAACACAAAAAAATTAGTGTTGGTGGACACTTTCCACTACATTTGTTGATTTGATTGGCAGTAGAGTTAGTAGGAATCGAGGAAGGTTTTTGATATATCTCAACTTTTGATTTAATATCATTGAACTTGCATCCCACACAAAACCAAGCATCCCTTCTTTATTAAGCCTAAAATTTGCTTATTTTTTGTTTAATATTTATTAGATTTATTGTCTCCTACAGATTGAATTTCCTCATCTTTCTATCAGTGGTTTATACTTCCAATAATTTTTCTAGAAACTTTTGGCTATAATTTTTATTTATCCTAATTAGCTTTTTACCTAAAAAATAGAGTTTTTCATCTATTATAGTTACTTAAACTAATTGAAAACTTATGATATAATTATCACAGCTAGTTGATAATGTTTCTTAAACTAGATAATTACCTTGTAATTATCCAAGTTAGTCACCTAGTTTTTCTCTTTATTTACATCTAAAATCAATCCATTTTAGCTTAAGTAAATAGCTAAACTCACTTTTTGGTCATGAGCTAATTACTTCCACTTACTAATGATTTTTTCTAACTTTGAGAATTTCTTTATAATTATCTAAAGTAATTAGTTAATTCCCCTTTAATTTACAGTTAAATTCAATCAAATTTAGCTTAATTAAATAGATAAACAGCTAGCTTTTTGTTAATGAACTAATTCTTTGAGATTACTAATGATGTTTGCTAGCTCTAAAGATTACCTTTTAATTATCTAAGCTAATTATCTAGTCTCCCTCTTTAATTTATAGCTAAAATTAGTCAATTTTAGATTAATTAAATAGTTAAACTCATATTTTGTTGATGCAATAATTTTCACGACTTATTGGTGATGTTTACTAATTCTAGTAATTACCTTATAATTATCTAGGCTAATTATCTATTTTTGTCTCTAATTTATAGCTAGCATTAGATAATTTTAGCTTAACTAAATAGCTAAAGTAAGTTTTTGTTCATGAGATAATTATCATGGCTTAGTGATGATTTTTAATAAGTGTGATAATTACCTTATAATTATCTAAGCTAATTAGCTAATTTCTCTCTTTAATCTACAATTAAAATTGGTTAATTTTAGCTTAGTTAAATAGTTCAACTATTTTTTTATTAATGACATAATTATCCCAGTTAACTAGTAATTTTTGCTAACTCTAGTAATTATCTTCTAACTATCTAAATTAGTTAACTAATTTCCCACTTTAATTTATAGCTAAAAGCAGTAAGTTTTAGCTTTATTAATTACCTAAACTAATTTTTTGTTAATGAGATAATTGTGATGCTCTTAACAATGTTTTCTAATTCTGATAATTTTCTTGTGATTTTTTAAGATGGTTTACTAAGTTTCCAATTGGTTTTATAATTGAAAATAGGTAATTTTTTCCTGATTAATTTACAAAATTAATCATAAAATTATGATTTGATTTTCCTAGCTTCTTAGTATAATTAAGTTATGATGGTTATCTTAAAATTAACTAAGCTTTATTAATATAATTCCCATTAATTAAGCCAAAACTAATTGCAATCCTAATTATGATTAGTAATTAAGTAGATTATTAATCTTCATTAAGATTAAGTAATCAACAACTAAATAATGTCTAATAAAGTACTTAATAGTAGATAGTGGTCTAATATATTTTAAAATTAATAGATTAATTTTTAAAATATATAAATAAATTGCTAATTAATTGAGATTAGCATAATTACCTCGCTTAATCACTTAGATTTTTCTCTCTTAGTGATTTTTGTAAATTTACTCTCTCGTATGAGAGATTTTTGGCCAAGACTTCGAGTTTGACTGAAAATGAGAAGCCTAGGGTCCTATTTATAGCTTTTATGGCATCACAGGCTCTCATAGGTTGATCTAGTAGTTTCTTGCAGCTCAAGCACCACCCAGGCTCAAAATGGCACCCCTTGCTTCTAATTCAGTCCCTGGCAGGTCAGTGATGGTACGTGTCTGCTTTAAAAATCAAATTTGCTAATTTTTATGCTATTTTGAAAATTTTCTGGGAAAATATCTAAGGGTTATAATGAAAAGTCCTAGCTTTAATGATTACTAAAAACCATTCAAATTTTTTTTCAATTTAAAGTGGCATTGAATCTTCCAGAGAGGATAGCAGTGTAAGTTTTTACCCGAAATCAGTTTTGAGAGTTTCTACCTATAGGTTTGTCGTGCTTAAGATTTTAAAAATACCAATTTTAACCGCTTTCGAGATAGTGTTTTACCTTTTGTATGCCCAATTTTTTCTCCTAAAGCTTTGAGTTCATTTCCTTGTAGCTAGAAAGGTGGAAACCTTACATGAACCTTGAGCCTAAACCTCACAACTTAGACACAGTGAAGGCATAGCCATCACAGTAAAGAAGGCTCTCGGAGGTTAACTTATACTTGGGGGGGATGTCACCTGCGTGCAACCATATGGAAAAAAACCTCTATCTACGGACCCCAAAGCACTAGCCCAACCCCCTATCTACAAACGCTAAAGTACCCATATACCCCCTTTCTATGATGCTTCTATAGTCAACTTGACCCGCTCTGTAATACGTGTTCAGGTTGTAAATATTTTCATTTTTAGAAATTTTGATAGTTTTTTTTGTATATTAACATTAATTTCAAAAATTTTGATAGTTACATTTGTGAAAATAGGACTTGCACCATGACCAAATTAGACCCTTGTTAAATTTTTTTGGGGGAATTACTGAAGGATTCATGTTTTCCTATGTTAAAAAATGGGAGGGCCCATGGGACCCTTATGTGTTCCTTATCGCTCTAGATCTTAAGTTAATAATGTAAAGGGCAAGAACGATTACCTTCAAGTTCACCTAGTAGCACAACATGCAACCAATGTCTCTAGCAACTTTCATAACTATGCTCCTTGCACAACTTGCATACTCCTCGTGCACTTCTTGCATTTGTTTTGTGTAATTCTATCCAACGCGTCGATAACCTCCTACCTAATCGCATTATGTGTATAACAAGCTATGGCTATCTTAAGCCTTGGTACTTCACCTAAGTTCACCTTTCTTCTATAGGCATGGTAAGTCCTATGACTGCTTCAAATGCCGACATATTGGTTGGAGTTCAAAGTGTTGTGCACAATGCAACCTCTTGCCACGCATCCAAAGTCAATCAATTGGAGTAGAGTGATAAAAAACTGTTGTTGCTAATTTCCATCCAGAAACATTCAATAGAATAGCTTATATATAGTCATACAAGAAGTTTTCTACATTGTCACATACATTAAAGGGTCAAAGATACAACCAAGTGTACAAATATCCTACTTCCAATGGCATTTTTTTAGACCTACACATGTCCAATGTCACGAGTTTATAGATCAATTTTGTCTTGGAGCCTCCTATACCAACCAAACAATCTCTACCCTACAATCAAATGCTTCTTTGGCAAGAAATCCTATGCATAGATCACACAAATTAAAGTGACTACACCTAGAGAGCACCACGCAATTGAATCTTGATCTTGACATGCCTGACTAAGAATTCCATCATTGTCATAAAACTTCCAAAAAAGCAACATGTAAACATTCATCATAGAACTTCCAGAAAAGCAACATACAAATACTATGCATCAATTGTTATGTCTCTCAACTCTCGAGCTTACCAGACCATGGACCCATCGTGCTTCATCATTTTCTTGAGAGTGTTCCTCCCACAATGAATACCCACTAACTTTATCTGTCAATAAAAGATAACGTATTTTTTAAAATTAATCTCCCCCTTTCTATTTCATCCGCACAAGGGAAGGCTTCACCAAGGCCTCAACCATCACCCCCCTTGGGAAGGCCAAAAAATACCGATCCATTCTTCATTAGAAAAAGGGGAGGAATTAGTAAAGCCTCACCCTTTGGGGAAAGACAAAAAATATACCATGAGGTCCATATATAAAAGTGTCAAAGAAACTATTGACACTACTCTTTCAGCACAAGGATAAAAGAGCTTCTATTATTGAAAATAACTGCTTTTTTGTTGCATTTCTTGCAAACTATAAAAATATAAATTATTTTTTTATATTTAAAATGGCACTCACTGTCATGATAGCATACAACCATATTGAATGAATTGCCATAATGAAAATTCATCGAATAAAGTTTGCTCAGTCTAGTGTGCAAGCACAATATTTATAATGATGATTTGGAAGAAATCCACAGCTTAATAATTGTAAAACCTGATTGATATCTTTGAAATGCTCACTTACGTTATAATCACACAAAAAGAATAATTACCAACTTCACATCTAATCTTTAAGAAAAGGCTATGTAAGTGGCATTAAAAACCTTCTACACAACAAGAACTAAAATAACTTGGTTGGGCAGAGCTGTACCGTCAACATAAGACTTGCAACAGAAAAGAGCAATAGAAAGCTCTAAGAGCAATGATATAATAAAATCAAAGCTTAATCAAAAAACAAATTGTATGTTCTCAATATGTCCTTGCCTCTTCAGTACATAAGCCTCAAAAGGGTTTGAACTCAAACCCTGTTGGCTCTTCGGCTTAGCTCAAACCAAAGCACCTATAGTTTAAACCGCTAGCATCTTTACTATGAACCAAAGCACAGGTACAGTCTGAACCGCTAGCATCTTTCCTACGGAAACAACACCAACTGTGCTTGGAGATTCTTGTCGAACGTGAGTGTACCCAAGAGCACAACCAATCGATGTCCAAGCAAACAAAATACAAGACAATGGACAAAATGCACCAATAAAGCATTAACACTAGAATGGTAACCTAACAGGACATAAAAGTGTCCTTTTAGGGTTTTGGGAAAAAAATCCAAAACCATAGTAGATCCACTCATTTTGAAAAATCCTTTCATGAGCTTATAGTTCAATAACTACTACATATGGAAAAAATGAGAAACTTGTAATTTTTCTCATCCCTTGGTCACTACAAGCCTCCAAAGTTGATGAACGAGTGTATTTTGCCCAAAATAGCAATTTCTTACGGTTGATTGCATATAAATAAGAGTGGAGATTTTTGTAGGACATGAGATAAAATGCCCAGTTAACTTCAATGGGTTGGTGACCAAAACATATGGTTGCTTTTACCTCACTAATTTTTTTTTGGGCAAAAAAATTAGGTACAAAAAAGTTTCATTTGTGCCATTCGGCGGACCTATCATCAAAGTTTCTATAGTCACGCTCAATACAGATACTATATACATGTTTTCTTAGTTCCCTTTGGGCCTCTGGATTCAAAAGGAGCCATGGAGCATGTCAAAAGGATATTGGATCTCTTACAATTGGAACCTTGGGGCAATGATAAAGTGCTAAATACAGCAAACATGAAAAAATTGGGTTTAGCATTATGACCTCTAGAAACCCATGGAAACTACTTAATATCTAGCCAAGTTTGTAGTCTATGATTAGATATGGTTACTACCTACAAAATACACACAATTGGCCTAAGAAACTAGCAATATTGAGAAAGTTATACTTGCTACTCTAAAATTTATCGTATTCTTCAGCAATCAAAAAACTCAACCATCATCATATACTATGCTATATAACATATTAGGTCCTTCAAAACTCAAGGAAGATTAGCTTTATGTTATACACTACACTTACACAATCAAAATTGAATTTGGATATCAAGAAAGCCACCAAAAAAATCATAAAAGTGCTAATTTTGGCCAAAAAACTGGATTATGCAATTCTTGTAAATTGGTCATAACTTTCAATTTTAACACTTAGCTCTCCCTACAAGCACAAAACATGTTGAGAACTTTGAAGGCTTACCCTCTAGCCATCTAAACCTCACAAACATGAAGTTTAGAGTGGTATAGTTGCCAAAAATTGAAAAAAAGCCAAAAACAGGACCCGTTTTTTCACACAGTTTAGGTTCAAAAAATGTTGTGCAAGAGTAAGGTTAATGGTGAGATCGATACTATAAAAAAAATGCTAAGTTTTTTTCAGCTCATAAGGCAACTTTGTGGATATATAGCACCTAAAAGTTCATTTTCATACTCTTCAAATAATTCAAGAAAAATGGTCACTTAACAAGACACAAAAGTGTCCAAGGACATAAAAGTGTCCTATTACCATTCTAGTGTTAATCAAAACATGCAGAGTGGCCGATGCTTCCTGCACAAGTTGGAAAGAAACTCGCCAACGCGCCTGCAAGTTGCCTGCGCAAGCTAGAAAGAAACGTGCCTATCAGAAGGCAAAGTTATAGCAATTTTATAAAAAAAAAGATATGAGAGTGCAAGCAAGGAGAGTGGGACCTGGATGCCATGGCTTACTCAGGCAAGCTTAGAGGTAAAGATACCTGCAAAAATATATAAAGCTAATGAGGGGAATCACTTTCAGATGGCTTTTCAAGCTGTGCCATCTCCATATCTACAAACTGGGTTCTTCGAACACCTCAGGATGTTACACGCAAGAGTCAAGAGGGGGTAAACAAGGTTGGTGCAAGCCTAGAAGCAGAAGTCAAACGACGAAGCACATATCTAGAAGTAGAAGAAGGAAAACAAGAGAGGGAGGCTCAACTTGAGGCTTGAGCTTCCCTACATATGAGCACTTAATGATAACTATCCCGTAACCCTAGCTCACCCTCAATACAACCCAATAAAATTGCGTGACATTATGAGTCTACCACCAACCATAACATAAAGAGCATGAGATTTTATTGGCATTTTCTTCAATTTCATCAAATAAAATTTTAAGAAAATACCAATGCTTTTCATTGGCAAAAAGGGGAGGCATCACTATGGCCTCACCTCTTTGGGCATCGCTACGGTAAAAATTGGATATATGATTCCATGTAGTTTTCCCATGTAGCTAAAGTAATTCATGATCTTTTAAGGAGACTACTAACAAATTATGACTTTTCAATTTTTCTTATTGTCCGTGCTCTTGAGTCTTGTTGTACACAATGTGATCATGCTCTCTTGTGATTAGCACATTGCTCTTCTTTTGGCACCCTGCATAAGTGTTGTACAATCAAAATACTATGCTTATGTTATAAGATACCTCTTTGTTGCTAGCCTAGACTTGCTAGTGATGGAGTAGACATTGCATTTTCAAATTATTATGCAAGCCACCGTGAGTTTTCACATTGTTACATTGTTTTTCTTAAAATATAGATCGAAATTGTCCTTTTACTTTTCCTCTCAGCTGGCATTTTTTATTTTTGAAGCGGCATGAGTGTAAGCTAAGACACACTTTTGCTGAACACTAGACCTTGGCCCACTATTTAGCTCGGTGTTTGACTATTGGTTGATGCATTGGACTATAGTAAAGGGGCCTGTAACTCCAACCGCATGGATGATGCTCTTTTGGAGGGCAAGGAAGAAAGATCATCCAAAAATTATGTGGACAAATCCTCTTCATAGCGTCCACATTAGTTCATGTATGTGAATGCAAAATATGGGATTTTTTAAAATTTTAGGTCAAAATTTGACAATGTTGAGAGGTTTTTCATAAAGTCTTACAGATTTTTCTCTCCTCCTCCAATCCCCCCCTCCTTGCCGGCCCCTCTCTACCTACGGTAGACATCAAGAAATAAGTAGGGGGTTACCTCTATTGTATACGCTTATGCCACCCCTATTTAAAACCCCTCTTTACATAGTGAATCCCCTGGGAGAAGGCTGAGTAGATTTTGAATAACCAACCTCTGTGGAAAAATAAATTGCTAGACAAATACCAAGCGATGAGACATGGTACAAGGCAGCACCCCAACACATAAGTCTTGACCCAACCTATTGCCTTGTTTCTAGAAGAAAAACTTTGGCTACACTTGCAACAATGCAATGATAGGAGGAAGTCTATGCTCAGCTATCTAGTACTAGAAATCCATGTCTCACACATGTTACCATCAAAAACGTTTATGCTGAGAACATAAAGGTCTACCCTTGACATGCTCAAGGATGTACTAGATCTACCATGCTAGATTCTCTGTAATATTTCCAAATTACTAATCTCTACAATCAAAGCGTTTAATGATGTGGAAGGAGTAGTCCACCTAGAAATTCTTTTATCAAAGGCAACACAAGATTATGATGGGACCAGCTTGCAGATATACCTTTCAAAATTATCATCATGGGGCTATATGCAAGGCTCATGTTTCTGCCAATCCATTACATAAATTTTTTTGAAGAGAGCTTTATCGTTGGCTTCTTTGAAATCAATTCTTCAATCTTCAATCAACTGATAAAGGATCTCCAAGCTTGGCACATAGCTACCATAGTGCAGTTGTCTCAAACCCATTGTAGTAATACCCACATAGCTATTGCCAAAGCAAAAGCTGCAAAGTACGGGCATGTGATCCAAGCACAATACCCTGATCTTGACTAAATGATGTCAAGGATAAAAACTTCCTAGGAAGGGAGGGAGACTCGGTGTTTGTAGATGTTCATGCAAAAAAACCCTTCTAGTCTAGATCTCCTTATAAAATCCATATTTGTGTTATTAAATTGTTGATACCCTTCTATAAAATTGTAAGGTTTGGATTCTCCTATCGTTATTGTCAAGGTGTAATCCATAGGAGTTGGTCTTAAGGCCATTTTTGGAAGCCCTAGCTATAAATGTCAAAATTAAAGTGACAACCATAACATTTTGGGATAAGCATTGTATGAGAACAACTGCTACTACATAGAGAAACTTTGTAATCATTGTAGAGGACTTTGAAGTTTCTCTACTACATAGAGAAACTTTGTAATCATCGTAACTTCCTTTTTGAAAATCCAAATTAAGTTTTGACTATTGTATTGTGTTTGTCTCCGCTTGCTCTTTCATTTGAGCATGTTATATAGTTATATTCATTCCCAGTGCAACCAAAGTGTGTCAGTGCAATAAATGGTGGAAAATATTCCTTCGGATGCTCATCAATGTGTTCCAAAGTGCTTGGGAAATGATGAAGACCCAATATAGGTAAGGGGATCCAGAGATGTATGTCTTATGTGGCCTATAGGCAAAAGTACATAAGTTTCAAGTTGTATGGAGAAATTTCTCAATTTTGAATGAAGTGCTAGATTTGGATTGGTTGTGGTGGTATTTATTGTGTTCTATAGCTTGTCCAAATGGCACACTGATTTAGAACTACTGTCGCATGAGCAGGTGGTTGATGTCATAGAGAAGGTTTGTAATAGTGCGATTTAAGAAATCTATGAGAAGTCCTTGGGCAGTGCGAGGAGGATAGAAGAATCATCACAAAGGTCATGGATGGAAGAGGTAGGCCACCTTGCAAGGGAAAGAGAAGAAGCAAAAATGAGAGTGGAGGAGGAAAGGTCCAAGAAGGCCACGTAGAAGAGCCCCAAGAAGCCACCTCATAAGATTCCAAAGAAGGCCAAACAACCCCAGCTAGAGCAACGGGTGAAAGTACTCATGCACCAGGAGGGAAGACAGTGAAGAAGACAAGGAATCCTCCACAAACTGCAAAGGAGGCCAACCAGAGTGATGAAAGACGCAAGAAATACCGCAACAATAATTCCCCTTTGTCTTGCATTGCCCAGCCTCCACCACCACCACCACCTCTCAAGAAGAAGCGTCGTTCGAGACCCGACACATGTGAATTGCGTGAAATCCGCAAGTACTAGAAGAGTACATAGTTTATCGTCCCTAAGGTCCCATTTTCCCAGATTGTGAAAGAGATTATGGATGAGTACTCAGACAGTGTAACAAGGGTGGAAGCAGTGGAACTAGGTGCATTGCAGAAATCAGTGGACGATATCACTGTATCCTTCTTGCAAGACACCATTTTGGCAATGGCCCATGCTAAGCGTGCGACTATAAAGCCCTCATATATAAGCTTAGCAATTTGCCTGTGTTATGATGATTGCTTTCGTAAAACCTAGATAGCAACGCCATTGTAACTTCTCAAGAGGCATGTTTGCCAGCTTCATCACTATTTTGAAAATGAAATTATCATATCTATGTTTGGCAATTGCAATGTATTGTTTGATGATGGTTATGAATTTCAATCTGTGAGCTAAAAACTACAAATAAGGGCTAACGTGGACAATCTTGAGCCCCACAGGTCGTATGGACCCCGTCGCCATGCACGTGGAAGAATATCAAGGCGTTTTGTGGCACACAGGGCCACGGAACAACTCGATATTATTCCACGTGCATGTCGACAAGGTCCATACAGCCCTTAGGGCTTGAGATTTCCAAGAAAACATCATGTTAGTACACAAATTGCTCGTTATGTACATTAAATTTGCAAGGTCCTCTGAACAAAGGTTTTTAAGAAATACAACTGATCTCTTGCACCTCCCAAGCCCCATGGGCCGTATGAACCCCGTCGACATGCACAATGTACAAAACCGAGCCATTTTGTGGCCCCGTGTGCCATGGAGCGACTTTGACGATTCTAGTCAAACTGCCAAAAGTCGCTCCATGGCACATAAGGCCACAAAACGGCTCGATTTTTTGCCCTGTGTACGACGACGGGGTTCATACAGCCCATGGGGCTCGGAAGGTGCAAGAAATCAGCTGTATTTGCACCCAAATTGCTCGTGACATACATTGAAACCACAAGTTTCTCATAACAAATGTTTCAACGCTCCCAAGATCTGTGTAATTTGGCAAGTAGCAAAAATAGCTCACGTGGTGCCCCTCTTGAGTCCCACGAGCCGTATGAACCCCGTTGTTGTGCACTATGTGGGATATCGAGCCGTTCCGTGGCATCGTGTGCTACGGAGCGACTTGTGGTTGTTTGACCCCGATCAAACTACCAAAAGTAGCTCCGTGGCACATGGGGCCATGGAACGGCTCGATAGCCCGCGTAGTGCAGGGTCAAACAACCAAAAGTAGCTCCGTGGCACATGGGGCCATGGAACGGCTCGATAGCCCGCGTAGTGCAGGGTGGCGGGGTTCATGTTGGGTTTCAGTCCTCGTGGCCGGGTTGTGGCCAGAGCCTGCCCATGACCCATTGTTTGGTTATAAGTAGTAAATAAGAAGGAGAGAGTCAAATACTCTATAATGCTCCACCCACAAGACTGTGTCTGCTCTATTCCCTTCCCCTTCTCTCCATCCCTTCCCTTTCTCTCACTGACGCAGATCCATTAAGTGGTATTAAGTGGTATCAGAGCCCAAGAGAATGACTCCCAAGCCCCAGTCTACCAGGCGCGTGAAGGAACCCCGAGCAAGGAAGCTTTGAGAATCTGCAGGCAAGCTTGGGGGAATCTTGGAAGCCATGGAAATGAGATTCTGTAGCAAGAAGGCTTGAGCATCGAATTGGAAGGAGCCGAGCTCAGGAAATCGGGGCAGTTGTAAGGCCTGGCAACGGGCAAGAGCAAGAGTGCTTGTGAGCAAGAGCAAGGCAAGACACTCAAGCTCAAGGCATTTGTATACAAAAGGCAATTAAGAGAAAATTGTGCAGCAGATAAAGTCGAGAATCTTGTGTTGGCAAATTGAAGGCAAGCCTTGCAAGTTTGATTTGAGTGTGCGAGCTTTGAGGCCTTGGACAGGTCAACAGCGAGCAGAATCGGGAATCGATCGAGGTGCAGGCAAGGCAGTCCCGAAGCATGGCAAATCGGCAGCAGGAGACTTTGAGTAGCAAGAACAAGCAAGAGCAGCGCTGGGCATTGCAGGTCCAAACACACACCGCACACACATCCCCTCGCTCGTTAGAGTTTGACTCGTCAGACTGCCAGACTGACAGTCTTGGACAAAGGCCTTAAAAATCGTTCTTTTTTTAAAACCATTACACACCTTTTGTGTGCAAGGGTCCGCTCCCATGAAGCCTTCTACCCCACCCCCCAGACTCCCCAACACACCGATCTCCAAACATCTGGCATGTGAGAGAGAGATTGACTCTTCTTCTTGGGTAGACAAGAGAATTTTGAGAGAGTTTGAGAGTTAGAGAGCTTGAGAGTTGTGAGCAAGCGAGCGAACAAGAGTGAGAGTGAGAGCAATCAAGAGAGCTTGAAAGAGAGCAAGCGAGCAAATGAGAGAGAGCGAGCAGGATTTGCAACTTCGACACCTCGTCTCGTCATTGGAGACTCCCGTCCGGCGACGAGAGACGACATTGACATTGGCGATTAGAGCCGTTTTGACACCGATTTTAGAGTCTTGCGCCAATTCGACTTGGTTCGACACCGATTTTGGAGACACTCTTTGTACGGGTGGATTTCCAATATCCAATCCCGACGCGAGCATTCTTGTGGATGGATGTGCTTGCCACACACACGGGTGAGGTGCCTTTACCACACAGAGGAGTGACACCTAGCATCGTCACCGAGCGCACGCTCGCACTCTCGTTTTGACTCCGATCACCTTTGGCGGCTATTTGATTATGCATTTTTGTCCGACAGCAGAAATCAGCACATATCTACACCAACATGTAGGTTATATGGGGATTTTGAGAACGTTTACACACATTTTCTCGAGGTTTCTAGACACTTACAGATAGAGCGCCTTTTATGCGACTTTGGCAATCCTTTTGACAACAGTTTCTCGATGGATAGATGCGTTGACAGATGCATGTTTGCTTTAGCACATCATAGTGCTATTGAGCTCTTTTGAGAGTCAATATCCCTACAGGGATCACTTTGAGTGCATGTAACAGTTCTTGGCACCTGTTTGAGCGCAGTCACTCATGTATGTTGAGTTGCAGAGACTAAGTATTGTACTATGTGTGGAGCCATTTTTGGCTACTTTGGCAGTTTTCTCAGCCGTTTCTGAGGCTCGCACCGGAAGAGCCCTTTCTGAGACTGTGGCTAGTCATTGTGTGTCTGCTTTAGCCTTTAAAGGGTCAATAGGTGATGGTGTATTCTCAAATGTTAAGATACCATCGGTGATACAAGCAGCTAGAGTTCCCCTCTTACGGTACCCTCGCCATAGGATATGTATTTGGGCGATTTTTTGTGCTTTTGACGTTGAGGTGGCGGTCACACAATAGTGGTTTTTAGCATTTGATTCCTAGTTGTTCTCTTTAAGTAGTTTATGGATGTTTGTAGTTGAGTTTTGACTCCTCATTACAAAGGAGACTCTACCGGATTTTTTCTCGCGAGTCCGTTTTATGCGTTCTTTGCACTTCTAGCCGTCCTTACACAATGATCTTACTACTGTTGATTTGAGTTTTCACTCTTGTTCTAGAGGAAACTCTGCCAAAATTATCCCAGGCAATTCGCCATAAAGTTTTTTGATACATTCTCTTAATCATGGCTACGGGTAGTCCTTCCGAAAGAGAAGAGTACGACATCAAAAAGTTTGATTGCTCAAACTTTGTCATTTTGCAGCAACGTATGCAAGATGTTTTGATCACAAAGGCTTGATAGCACCCTTGTTTGCAAGAAGAGAGAATGTGTACACTAATGATGAGTGGGATGACTTGAATGAGCTTTCTATGGCAACCATTCACCTACACCTTGGTGAATCCTTTACTTTACCATAATGGATAAGGCCAATTCCAAAGATTTGTGGGATGCTCTATGTCAGGCTTGGGATGGCAACAGCCCCTTGATCAAGATTTTCTTGATGAAGAAATTGATACACATGAACATGAAAGAAGGCAATAATGTTAGTTCTCACTTCAACGAGCTCAACAACGTGTATTCACAGCTTACTTCAAAAGGTCTCAATTTCGATGATGAAATGAAGGCCATTTTCTTCCTACGAATTCGCTACCATCGTCATGGGATACCTTCAACACAGTCATAAGCAATTATGCACCCAATGGAAAGCTAGTTTTCACCAATGTGCATATGTGGCTAGTGGCAATCATGACAAGAAAAAACAACGTGGTCATAGCCGCGGTTGTTCTCAAGATTGTAGGCAAGGTCGTAGCAAGAGTCACGGCAAAGACATGAGAAATGTTGAGTATTACTACTGCCATAAAAAGGGACACTTGAAGAAAGATTTTTGCACAATGCAATGTGATAAGTGCAAAGAGAAATCAAAGTCTGAAAAACCTAAAAGCATCGTGAAGATTGAAGAGCTTAATGTGGTTGAGTCTCTAGCCATTGAAAAGTTTTTGAAGTGTCAAATGATGTGTTGATTTTCGCATCGGATTTGAGTCCATATGCATTGTTTAACTTAGCTCTTGACAAGTGTTATGCACAGAATCGGATTGTGGACTCAGGTGCTAGCTTTCACATGACTCCCCACAAGGAGTGGTTTTTTATATACACTTCCATGTATGGCATAGGGAGAGCCTAATATATGCGATGTGGGCAATATCAAGTTTACTATGTGTAATGGCATTGAGTTTATGCTGCATAATGTCAGACACGTGTGATTTGTTTGTCTAAGCGCTTTTGGCACATGTGAGAATGCCTCACATCCAAATACACGTAACCTGTCATAATTGGGCTCTTTTCCCATCCACATCTCTTGCAGAACCTTGTACTTTAGTGGTGTACTATGTGACTGATCGATCAAGTAAGCAGCCATTGTAACAGCTTCTCCCCAAAATTCTTGAGGTAAGTTGTCCGTAGACAACATAGAAGTGACCATTTTTGAATGGTTTTGTTCATCCTTTCAACCACACTACTTTGCGCGGGTGTGATTTGGGGTCTAGCTCTTTTGGTACATGTGAGAATGCTTCACACCCAAATACACATAGCCTGTCATAATTGGGCTCTTTACTATGCGTATGGATTAAAGCAAGGCTCAAGGCATTGGTACATCAAGTTTGATAAGTACATTAATCAGTCCGAGGTTATGTACGGAGCCAAGAGGATCACTGCTTATACAGAGGTTGAACAATGGTTCCCTCATCATTTTGATTTTGTACATGGAAGACATTGTCATAGCTGGGAAGTCAAAATATGAGATTGCAGTTCTCAAGGATGTCTTAAGCGAGTAATTTGCTATGAAAGATTTGGGTGATTCACGTCACTTTCTTGGTATATGTATCAAGAGAGATCACAAACGTGGTATACTTGAACTTTCGTAGAAAGTGTATATTCACAAGGTATTGCAATGTTTTAATATGCAAAGGGGAAAAGCCTTGAGTACCCCAATGGCAGCATACAAAACACTTAGCAAGCATGATTATCCCAAATTGGATGTTGAAAAGGCAGAGATGGCAAAGGTGCCATATTCTTTGGCAATTGGCAGTCTCATGATTGCCATGGTTAACACATGACAGACATTGCATATACAGTGGGAATGGTCAGCAGGTTTATGGAAAATCCAGGCAGAAAACCATTAGGAAGAAATGAAGCACATCTTGAGATACATCAAGGGCTCAACCAGCAAGTGCTTATGCTTTGGGAACAGTGATGCATCCATAGTTGGATAAAATGATTCTGATTATGCGGGTTGTGTGGACACTAAGAGATCCACATCTGCCTACGTTTTCTTGTTTATTGGAGCGACAGTTTCTTGGAGATCATGTATCCAGAATTTCACTTCATCTTCCACCATCGAGGCAGAGTATGTTGCAGTTTCTAGTTCTAGTTAAGGAAGCTGTGTGGTTATCTCCTCTAGTGGGAGATTTTGGTATACACCAGACTCCAATGTTACATTGTGATAGTCATAATGCGATTGTGTTAGCAAAGAAACCCGTGTTTCACTCCAAGTCAAAACACATAGAGGTCAGGTATCATGTGGTACAGGATATTTTGGCTAGCAAACACATTGAGTTAGTCAAATTTCACACATATGAAAACCTAGTGGATGATTTAACAAAGAGCTTAGCCTCAAAGCAGTTTGCACATTTCATAGAGATGATGGGTGTAGGGTGAAGCTACACTCATGCTTCACGTTTTGTACATAGTAGACCCTACATTCTTTAGCCACTTGGGCCACGTTGGTCTTCAAGTGCGAGATTGTTGTGTTTCAGGCGTGTTTCAGGCCCCGTGTGACTAGGTTGTGGTCGAGCGCCCGCCCATTTCCCATTGTTTGGTTATAAGGTAAATTTAAGGAGGAGAGAATCAACTACTCTCTAATGCTCCACCCATAAGACTGTATCTACTCTATCCCCTTCCCCTTCTCGCCATCCCTTCCCTTTCTCTCACCGGATCAGATCATTAGCTCATAGTGACCCGTGGGGCTCGGGGTTGCAAGCAAACATCATGTTAGTACGTAAATTGCACATGACGCACATGGATTAAGACAAAACTTTACTCAATATGATAATTTTATAAGTTTCAAAGATACATTGAGACGTGCAATGCACATGGCTAAGATAGCCTTTTTACAAGATCATTGAAAGCAGCTTTGATCTAGGCTCCCTAAAGCTCATTTTTTATCAATGCCTAATATAATATCTTCCTTTCTTGTTATTCCTTTCCTAAGGCAAAGGCTGTAATATCCTAAAAGGCATTCGGCCCCTTTCTCACCAAAACTACAGATTGTTGCCTCTCTGCTTATAAGAATACATTTGTGGTCATTTAGGGCTACCAAAAAACTCGGCCAAAACAGAGTTTAATAGTCTACACTTGTACATCTCAACTAATGCATAGTCCGTATACTCGTTGTGAATGTCCTAGATCATCTCTTCATTGAATCTTGGGAGATAATGCCACAGGGCGGCCTCCTTTGAATCACCCTCCATGTTAGATCCACCTTTCCATTGGGCAAACAGATCCATCTCCAAAGCAGACAGCAAGGAAACAACATCGGATTATGATTCTAAGAAACAACAATGAGAACTGACAAGAATTAACTACTTACTAGTGTCGCATCATCTTGCTCGCAAAGGTTCATGTTGGTTATGTTGATTATCAATGCACTCCGAGCACATTAGACGTTTGGGACATGATTTTTTGGTGAGCATTTTTCAGGTTGCGCTTTTTTGGAATCCAACAAGCAGATTCCAAAAATATTCTCTCTCTTTTTCAACCTTTGATAGTTGAGGCTCCACTCTTTTTCTCTCTCATAGATTTCTTTCCTTGGCGAGCGCACATACACAAGGAACAAAACACATCTGAATCATTAAACATACACACTCTTTCAAATATTTAACACAACTCAATCAAAGATGTTGCTCCCTTCAACAATAACGATCTCTCTCTTCCTTCTCTTGTAAAGCACTCTCTCTCTCTCTCTCTCTCTCTCTCTCTCTCTCTCTCTCTCTCTTCTACACACTTTCCTTCTCTTTCTCTACTCTCTCTCTCTCTCTCTCTCTCTAGTGTAGCCGTTTTGTTGGACCTAGTAGAGAGCAGTTCACTCTTTTGATCATAACTTCTTCATCCAAACTTTGATTTGGGTGATCTATAGCCTTGATTGAAGAGCAGAATACCCTCTACACGTTGCTGTGAAGACAAAAAAATTTAGAGATATGGAAGGCATTTTTGTAGCAAACATTTTTGAAGTAAACAGGTTAAGGAAAGTTGCCTCTCATCTCTTAGTTTACATACAATGTCTTTTGGCACTCGCAAGGGTTCTTCTTATTCAACAAGGTCCACAAGCATTGTAGAAAATGATGTGAAATCCCCTAAGTGTGGAGATAGCAATGTCACAATAATCAATATCTAATTCTCCTAAATGATTTTCTCATGTTAAAGTGATCATTTAATATGGGGAAGTGAAAGGGGAGCAAAAAGCTAGATATTGGTTAAGCTAGCAGACCGGCCACTGTAGGGATCCAAAGGAGGGAAAATAGGGATCCAAAGGGGGCGCCATCTGCAAAAGAGCAATGTGCAACAATGGGCTTAAAAGACCCTAAGGTTCAGCCCATTAAGACTTAGGGGAATTGGGTGCTTTGTGTGTGTCACAAAAAGTCTTCATAATCCCTACATAGGAGGGGGCAATCCTTGCAAGTAGGGCATGAGAGAGAAACTCACACACACACACCACAAGCTTCATTTGTACACAAGGGAAAAGAGGGATACATGTCAGCTCCCTAACCCGGCCAGATGCCCACAAGGTGTACTCAAATCCTATTGGATGGCCTTGGAGGTGGACCAAGGAGAATTAAGTTAGAGTAAATCTAGTTTAATTAATTTAAAAACACTTAATAAAAGAACCAATAGGAATTAAGCTCTCTAGAAGACTATTGGACAGTCTTCGAAGGGGACCAATGAGTATTCAACAGCCCAATGGCTTGCCTGATTCCTATTGGCTAGGAGGCAAAGGGGTCCAATGAGAGTTTAGTCGCATATATTAATTACCTAAAGCTCTCACAAAGGGGAAAGGGGGACACATGTCAGAAGGCTATCACTTACACTGCTTAATTTCCATTGGCTAGGCCTAGGGAGGTCCAATTGTTATAGAATTGATATTTTGTTATTTATTGCAGCTGACAGGTGGAAAAGACTAGACCCAGCTTGGCCTATGCGAATGGATATGTATATCATGTACATTTTATTATTCAAGTGCTCTTTTATGAGCTTTAGCCATTTATGACCGGCCGGCTAGTTTGTAACCAATTTGACCATTCAAGAAATCTATATAACAAATAAGTGCAAGAGGGAAATGGACTCTTGCACGGGGGGAGATTGCACTCAGTGTCTGTCTATTCTTCTCTCCTCTCCTCTCTTCTCTCTTCACGTGCCGGTGTAGCACTCCACTCTAGGAGGTGCGCCTGCACATGTTCTTTCGCTCTCTCCCGCTCTCTGTGTCTCTCTATTCGAGTACTATTTGATTATATTCTCACAAGCTTTGTCAGGTATGCATATTTGCGGTGTTTTGTTGTTTCCATCATGCTATTCGAGGTATTTTGCAGGGACACTACGTCTTCCGTTTGTAGCAGTGGTATCACAGCCCTGGCTACGCTCCAATCAACCTCACACCGAGAAGTCTACCTACACAAAGTAACATGAAGACGAGAAGCCTTGTTGGGTATGGCGACAAGGAGGCTTGCGACATGAAGAGTAGACGCACAACCTGCAAGATACTACGCATGCGAAGCTAAGTAAAGCGTTGAAGTTTAGTTACATAGCGAGTTTATGAGTACAATCTTGTTGGACTATCAACTACAATATGAAAAATTGACCAATTTTTTTTTCAGTGACATTATTTATGTTTGTGCATATGTTAACCCCAATGAGATTTGAACCCATATCTCCCTGTACAACACAGGGGCACGACCATTTGTGCTATGGAGTTTCAAGCATTTAAAAAAAAAAAAAAAAACGAGTCACTTAGCATGAAGCGGCACATGCATGCAAATGCGACCGACTAACACTTTCTGCATAACATTAGATCCCTCGAAGCTCCATGAAAACGGCGGGGTAGATACCATAAGGGCATGATGGCACTGCCCACCCATGACCCTCACACGCATACACCGGTGTGCTCTTAATATGACACACTGTCCTCTAGACTGCGTATTTTTGGTCTCTCTCTAATTCGGATTTGAGAAGAATTTCCAGGGAGACAAGGCCCAGGGACATGAGGCCTAGAGACCTAGTGTAAGTCCAGACATAAGGCTTGCGAAAATTATGACGGCAGCTACGCCCGGAAACGAGAACTCGCAGCAACCCACGGCACCCTACCCCGTATTCTCCCCTGCATGGCATGCCACCCAAATAGTATGACGCCACCTCAGGCAGGGACCTGGCAACCCTTGCAGCAGGCACGAGCAGGAGCATACCTACCCTCCTATGACAAGTGGCCGACAAGAGCAAAGCGGAGCCCACAGGGTAGCCTGAGGGACACACAGGGCGAAGACCACCAACCAAAATCCAACGGGCCAGCATGCGACCACCAACAACCCGCCCCTTTCGGTAACGCATGAGCTATTCTTGACCAATCAAACTCTCTCTCTCTCTCTCTCTCTCTCTCTCTCTCTCTCTCTCTCTCTCTCTCTCTCGGCTCAACCACCTAACTCCATGCAGGCAACCAATCACCCCTAACCATTCAACCCACAACTACCGTATGACAGTATCTCTCTCCCTCTTGTTATCATGCAGACATCGAACATTTTCTCTCTCTCCGGGTGGTGCGCAGCCCATTGTTGGATTCCGTCATGCATATTTTCAAACCAAAAAAGGGGCGGCCGACCTGCACTTTCATCTGCATGCCACCCACCATGAATGCAGCCATTTCTTTTTCTCTCTCTCGGTAAGCTACTACCCTCAGTTGTGCATGTGGTGGGTGGATTGAGAGCAATCCACCCGTTCATCCCTCTCTCACTCTATGTCCCCTGTTGAAAACTCATAACAACTGCACCTTTTACACCCGTGAACTGCCCATAGCTGGAGACTTTTAGTGAACAAGATAACTACCTCTATCATCTGGACGTGGCCCAGCCTGTAGTGCAGCACTACCAACCACACCAGCCAACATCACCCTCTCTCCTATTAGAGCCGCCCAGCACCTCCTACTGTCGTAAAAACACAGCTGCAACTCCTAGAAGTGCCATGCACCAGCCTCACCAACTCGATAAAGGGCGCTCGGTCCCAAGGTTTTGTTAAGAAGTTCACAGATAGAAACCTTCTTAGCAGCTGCACGATTGGCTAAGAGCTGCTGAATGATTCTCAATGATACTATTCAGGTATCATAGCTGACCAGTAAGGTCCCCATACACCAGGAATGAAAATCTTCTTCTTTGAAACATCCATGTGGCAGATAGATTTCCCAAAACCAGCACCATCTATTGTGCCAAGGTTCATCAAAATTTGCCACCCTCAAGCTCTGAGGCACCCCTTTCATTACTCCTATGCCACCAGCATGAGCATCAACGAGTGCCGTTCCAACAGGAGTTCATTCTAGCAACCCAAGCTCCTCAGGAAGTGCACAATAGTTTCAAGCCCAACTATCGATATTGTAATGAGGTTCTTGGCTTTGCAATAGTGGAGGTCAAGCCAGACCCTAATGGATAACATGGAAATGCAACACTTTGCCAAAGTTTTGCATAGTTTCCTTCAACAACATCTTCAAGCCCAACTTCTTGCCAGAAAACATCATCCCATCCACATGCTGCAGTAACCACGGTAGAGTCTTTGCTGGTCATTTTCTCCATGTGAGCATGCAGTAGATATAATGGTGGTGGAGGTTCACCAAATGCCTCATCAGCTGCAGGGCCTACCTGTGTTTCTTGCACCCCTAGTGATGGTATTCTTATCAATTGCTAGCTACAATCGATGGATTATGCTCTCAACATCTTCTGACCATCATCAATTATGGTAATGCACGCCCCTGGTTCTCTAACCGTGGCCTCATACTCACACCCTTATGTAAATCATTAATTAATTGCTTGTAATTGGGGTAGTCTTTCACAGCTATCTTGTTTGTCTTCTTAGCTATTGCTTTAGTGATCACAGCGGCAATCACATAATTGCTTTGTAGCATCACTTGCTAACGACCTATGAGATCCAAGCGATACAATCTTGGTGGATCTAATACAATGTTTGGATACAAAATAAATTGGCGGAAAATTACAGCTCATTGGTTCATGAAGCATGTTGTAAATAACGGGTCAATAACCGCCTCCATCAATGTCATGGTGGCCCTCGTATAAAACATTACCGTCTAGCTCTTCCAAGCTTAATGACTCTATCGATAATCAATATACCTTTGGTATTGCCGGACTCTGAAGTCGGCTATAAAGCTTGTTCATCTAACTGCCGAGTCTCTGCTCTAAAGAAGTCAATGATCTCCCTCTGTAAATTTCTCTCATTGTCTCATCTCCTCAAGCGACTCTCCTAGTGTTTGTCCAACTCTAGCGAAAACAACCCGAGGAATCTTTGATCCTGACTAAATGAACAATGAAAGTGGCCTCATATCTCATAATATACTGGACACTGACATATGCAACTCTATCTTTGGCTCTTTTTGACACAATTGGCAAATCCTTGCCTCTGCTAGTATTCCCTCCCCCTCCTCTTCCGTTATACATACTAGCACTTAGTCTTCAACGTAGGAACAACTTCCATTTTCTTTCTTTTTGTGTTAAGAAACAACTCAATGGGTATATACACCTGCTTGCGACATGTTACATGCCTTCCAATACCTCCAAATATAAATTTAAGTCACGTTACCTTCACAACAAGAGCTGTATGTTTGATCCATTAGCAAGACTAGCACCTCGCTATAGACATCTCAAAATGTTGTATGTATTCATTAGTGACATAGAAGCCTTCCACAAGTCTTCTAAATAAAACACTATTAATGTATATTAAGAATGATAAAAAATTGTGACTATTTTGCATAAGTATATAACGTGTTCGTACAGAAACATTTACTCGTTTTTACAACCTTTGTAACATTGATACTCATCTTCAGTCAATAATTTTTGCATGCTTCCTTCACAACTTGCAGTTATAAAATGTTGTACGATCTAAACTTTATGCGCACTACACAGTTGTGAAATTTATATTAATCATAATTGCATTGAAAGTGGCTTAATATTTGTATTTTGGTTTAGTCTATAAATTTTGTTATAAAATCCAGTTGTTTATCTTGACTGACATTAACCAAATGATTCTTTTTCTACTAACCTTCCCTTTTAAAGTACTTGTTTAGAATTCGACAATTTGACTCCTCGCCATTTCCTTGAACCACCCATAGGTACGTAATTTCTCAATGTTCTCTATTTCATTTTGATTCCCTTTAACGAGTCACTTCCAAAAAGTATCTACTGATATCATTTGTCTTAAGATCTTGTTATTATGATCCATCTCCTCTCTAACGCACTCGCTTGATATACTACTATGCGAATACTTACCCTCTCCATTTCTTTATCAATTGTTTTCTTGATACATATATTTAGGGAGACCAACTCAAGCAGTTTTAAATAAGAATAAAAACATTGGCCAATTTCCACCCAAAAAAAAGAATCTTTTGTGTATATATATATATTCTCTTATAGCGGGTGCCATTACCCATCGGTAAAGTTATGCCTTGTGTAATTTCTATTGAGAGGATTTGATATTCAACTATGCAGCTACTCATATAAGTTGTGGTGCTTTGAGTTAGTGAACAAAAAAAATTGTAAGTACTATGTTACTCAACTATACTCCAACGTGGTGTCACACAAGTAGTAAATGTTTTGTCTTTTTATGTCTTGTCTAGTCCATTGGTCACATGCACACAGATCCGCCGATTTAGGTAGTGTGTAAATGCTCACCTTGGTGTAGATTCGCCGATTTAGGCAACACCAATTATTTGTGCAGATCCGCCGATTTAAACAGCACACTGACAAATTGCAAAGTCACAATGGTAAATGCAGATCCGCCGATATAGGCAGCATTAGTGCAGATTCTCCGATCTAGGCAGCACGTCTTATTGGTGTAGATTCGTCGGTTGAGGCAACACCGATCACGAAATCATGCTGCAGCGGCTGGCCACCACTGCAACTGGTATGATTTTGTTACCCAGGTACATAATGAAAGTGATTTGGATTTGGACTTATACTGTGGAATTGGAATTGGATTGGGAATTCGTATCTGGTGATTATTATGGCAGTGTTTATGTGATGAGATTTGACATTACGAGATTGATGATGAGTGTGACCAATGATATCCTGATTCATCAGGGTATGACATATACTGCTTATTCTAGTGGTATGGGAAACTAGAATAGGTAGTATGTGGATGACGGTGTCAGGAGTTTTTTGGAGCAAGGGATTGCGCATATGTACATATACATGCATGGTGCATCAAATAAAGGATTGCCCATTTTCCTTAGCCAGGTGGTTATGTGGGGCCCACATGTGTACAGGTAGGACAACATGTACATAGTGCAGCGATTTTCACTATTACCAGTACCAGTGTGTTTTTTATACAATAATGAGGAGTTGGTAGCGCGTAAAACTTCTCGAGGAAGCTCTCCGCTGGCCGACGACGTGAGGTCAGCAGGTGCGTCAGATGGCATCTAGTGGCGTCAGGAGGCCGAACGGGGTCAATACTTGCACGTGGATGAGTACGGACACAGCTTGGGTGTTTTCTTGTGATAATTATGCAGAAAGGTCATCATTAGGACCACTTTTTGGGGCCACTTCACGTGGTGGCGAGATGCATTATTGGAAAAAAGCTGAGTGCCAGGTGTGCGAATGATGCAAAAAGGTGACAACTATGCACTGCGAGGTCAGTTTTTGGCCTGTTCGGGGTCCGTTTGAGGTCATCTAAAAGGCCAAGGGTGCCCAAGTAATAAAGCTAAGTGTGGGAACTGAAAAAATAGAGAAAAGACCAGAAAAAACGTGGAGAAGAGAGGAGGAACAGCCGCAGGTGTGTTTTTGCCCATTTTGGAGCCTGTTTTTTGGCCGTAAACTGCTCATCCGAGGTCGGATTTGAGCACTTTGACATTGTAGACTGGGGTTTTGGGCCGTTCCGGACGCGATGGCGCTGTCCATTTTGCCAAATTCCTCACTCTTTTCCTGCTGTTTTTCTGTGTAAGTTCCTCCTATGAGCGAAGTTTCTGCTCCAGTTTGTGATTGTATCTGGCTTCTTTCACCCATAGTGTGTGAGCTATTTGCCCCATTGGTGTTGGCCCAAGCTCAATTGTATCTAAACATCAGAAATTCTCCTCTTTTGAGCTGAGTTTTTTGGGTGTGTGTGTGTGTGTGTGTGTGTCTGTGTGGAGTGGGCAAGTGGATAGTCTCTCTCCTCTCACTCCAGAGGTGTGTTCCCTGTCTCGGCCAGGTGTGTTGTCTAAGCCGAGTGGTGCCCCATAGTGTGTGTGTGTATCTTCCCAAGAGTGTGTGACGGGTCGTTATAGAGGCGCTGTGTGTGTTTTCATCCCGCTCACATTCTTTTGGCGCCCCCACTGAGGATCTTCTTCGAGTACCTTCTGCTTCGAGCTTCGAGCTTCGGGATTACAGGTTGCAGGTTGCAGGTTGCAGATTATAGGTTACAGGTTACAGGTTACAGGAACAGGGACAGGGACAGGTACAGGTGATTCACACAGGTACAGGTAGCTGGAGTACAGTGATGTCACTTGCAGTTGTTGTGGGAATGCATCACTTGGCGCCTATTTGAGCGCATTGTCTGTTGGATTGTACGTTACTTGTGGAAACTGCCATTGTACGCCTTTGTGGAGCCATATATGGTTTTATTTGGCAGTCCCAGCCATTTCTGAGACTTGGTCTGGAAGATAGTCATTTCTGAGACTTGACTATACGCGATTTGCATTAGCCTTCGTGTGAGGGTCGATAGCGTGAGGTTTTTATTGAGCTGGGGGATTCTCAAATGTGGAGATCCTTTCGGTGATACAGGTAGCTGGAGCACCCTTTTTGTGACCTCGCCATAGGCTATGTACTAGTGAGTCCTACTTGATGCTCGGGTTCTATTGTTGACAGTTTATGCATACAGATACAGTCTATATTTTGGGTTCCTACTGCTCTACTTCTGGGGAAACTCTGTCGAAATTTTCCCAAGTTATGATGGCTGGTTTTTTGGTATTTTGAGCCATTTATGCTGTTATGCTGTTGAGATTTTGGCAAAATCAGAGGTTGAGTCAGGTGTGCCTTCTTGGGAGCTTCATGGTTGGCTTTAATGGATGATCAAAATGGCCCTCAGTTCACTCCTTTTCATTTAACGCAAAGAATTCAGATTAATGTTCATGTGTCCAGGAAGATCTTTTTCCAGCAGCGCATAGTCTTTATGTTTGGGCCAAGAAGATTGAGAGAGATCCTGGAATGTCCTTTGCCTGTTGTCATTCCGATGATCAACTATGAAAACTCATTTGATGGTCATGTGTTTGTCCTTATCTAAAGTTGAGCTCCATTGAAGTTTCTAGGGATTGGGAAGTGAAAAGTTTTGGGTTCTTGCACGTGTGTTCGAAGGGGTTCTCAAAGCATCATAATTTGGGTAGCCATGGCTTTCTCTTATCCCGAGTTTCATGGAAGAAGTGATGAAGATGTGGAAGAATTTTTGGAAAAGATGGAGGTTGCCTGCATTAGCAACCAGATTCATGACCCTACGCAAATGTTACGCCTTCTCCAAATTTGTTTGAAGAGTGATGCACGAGCTTGGTCCAAAGCATTTGAAGAGGAGTTGCGTATGGCTGATCCACCTATAAGATTGAGTTGGGACAATCTAAGGCATGGATTGGAAGTGGAGTTTGTGAAGATAGAAGACCCTGACAAAGTGTGGCAAGAAGTACAGGCTTTGGTGCAAAAGGAAGGTGAGCCAGTAGATGCGTACATACGTAAGTTTTCATTGGCATGGGAGCGAATGTGCAAGGCTTTAGCACCACAGGTACCCCCGCCTGACATGATGAAGAAGGACAGGTTCTTGGCTGGTCTTTGGGAGAATATACGTTGGAGAGTGGAGCTAAAGAAGCCTAGGACATATGAAGATGCACTAGAGGTAGCAAGGAACAAAGAGTGGAAGCTGAGGAAAATGAGCCAGTTAGGGGTGGAGTCTTTGCCAATGAGGTCTGAATTTCAGCCTATAGAGTCTTTACAAGGGCGCATGTCAGGGGTTCATCATGAACCAGTGGTTCCTGTTACTACTCAGGTTATGCCAGCAGTGGTCACTACAGCAGTGCAAGATGATGGCCTAAGGCAAGACATGAGGCAAGTGGTTGATCTGATGAAGAATCTCAGCCTAAACATGCTAGGTCAAGTGGGAAATAATCGAGGTCGAGGGCGGTTTGCAAATCAGCCAGGAGGTGAAGAAAGACCTAGGAATGGTGCTGGACAAAGTAATAGTAGGTTTTGGAGGCAGACGCCCACATGTTATAATTGTGGAGAGTTGGGTCACATCAGCCCGCAATGTGATAAGCCACCAAGGATGGGGGGAGACATGTATCCATTGCCAAGACAGGTGCTAACTAGATCAAATGATTATGGCATCGAAATTAAGGGAGACGAAGGAACCAGTGGACTGACCCAGGAGGAAAAGGGAAAGACAAAAGTGCTAAGTGTAGTCACCTTGGAGAAGGCATCAAAGCTAGAGGATACATTAGTGATGCCTATTGGGAAGAGGACCACAGAGGATAAGGAAGGAAGAAGTGCCCCAGGTCCTAGTAAGAAGAAAGGAAAGAGCCATGAAGGCGAGGATGTCAAGGCCAAGAGGAAAAGGAGAGCTCGTCGAAAGTTTCATGTTTCAGATTTTCCACTAGGGGATGGGCAATTAAGCTATGACTTGAAGGAGGATCTGACGAGCAGGAAGGCAGATGTTACTTTTGGGCAGCTTATAGAGATGGTGCCTAAGCTAAAGCGACAGTGGAAGAGGATGGTTAACCCAATGGAGAAAGAGCCAGAGAGAGGTTCAGTGAAGGTGTTGGCAATGGACGAGCTACCAGACATTTGTCCAATAGTAGATGTGTGGCATAAAAGGAAAAATTTGGGACAAGGTTATGTGGATGGCGGAGCCCAAATATGCGTCATAACACACTCATGCGTTGAGAAGATGGGTCTCACAGTGGCTGGGGTGTCAGGTTTTCGGATCAGATTGGCAAACCATCAAAAAGTAAAATGCTTGGGTGTTGTAAAGAGCTTAGAAGTGGAGGCATATGATGCAAAGGCAGTGGTTGATTTTCATGTGATGCCAGCAGGGTTGGGAGCATATCCTATTATACTGGGCAAACCATGGTTACGTGCAGTGGGAGCTGTTCAAGATTGGCGACATGGTACAATTAGCCTCTATGGAAAGACAGGTACCAAGAAGCTTTATAATATGGACACAAGGAAACGATTAGAGGAGCTTTATGAAGATGAGGATGAGTCTAGTGATGAAGACTCTTCCACGGTGACAGATGAGGACAGTGATAGCACTACCAGCAGTGATGAGGATGTTGATGTTGCATTTCTTTTGATGGATAAAGAAATCCGGGAGTGTGGTTTAGTCGCATTTGCGAATGAAGTTGAAGATGAAAGTGAAGGACCTTATGAAGTGATTGAAGGGTTGATGCAAACCAAGGTTGAGTTGTCAAAGAAGCAGGAATTAATGACGCAAATGATTAGTGGAGACCTCTCAGCTATGGAGAAGGATATATTTTTGCATATGCTGGCTAGTTTTCCTGATTTGTTCATTACTTCATATGAAGAGATCAGAGGGTTCAAGGGTGAAGAGATGCATATAGAGCTGAAAGAAGGTGCTAAGCCAGTGCGGCAAAGGCTAAGAAGGATGGGTCAAGAGCAAATGGAAGCCTTGCGGGTAGAGGTGGACAAGTTATTGAAGGCAGGGTTCATAGTTCCAGTGGAGACCACAGAATGGGTGAGTCCAGTTGTAGTCAGTCCAAAGAAGGATGGGAAGTGGAGAATTTGTGTGGATTTTAAACCCTTAAACGCAGCCACTAAGAAGAACCCATATCCTCTTCCATTCATCGATCAGATCTTGGATTCAGTGGCAGGTTATGAGAGGTACAGTGTGTGTGATGGTTTTTCAGGCTATTTTCAATTGAAGATTGCTCTTAAAGACCGCACAAAGACAACTTTTATTACGCCATGGGGCTGCTATTGCTACACAGTGTTGCCGTTTGGGTTGTCAAATGGACCATCTTTCTATCAAGAAAGAGCAAATTGGGTGCTAGAACCATTCATTGGTAGTTGTGTTAAGGCTTTTATGGACGACTTCTGTGTCTATAGCAGTAGGGCTGAGCATCATGAGAAGTTGCAGATGGTATTGGCTCGATATGATGAATGTGGAGGACAATTAAATCCAAAGAAATGTCATATAGCACAGCCAAGGGTGAAGTTATTGGGCCATATGGTGTCAGAAAATGGCATTGAGGCTGATCCAGATAAGGTGAAGTCTATTATTCTTCTTCCATCACCTATGAGTACGAAGCAATTGGCAACCTTTATACACAAAGTGAAGTACATGGCACGGTTTATTCCATTGTCTTCGCAGCTTCTTTATCCATTACAACAAGTGGCAAAGCATGATCCATTGCAATGGGATGACAAGTGTGAAGAAGTGTTTCAAGAGGTGAAAGAGGTGTTAGGGGGGTTGTCAGCCATGCAGGCTCCTGATTGGGAGAAAGTTTTTTATGTAAATCCATCAGTAGGGGATGATGCCATTGGAGCCATGCTATTGCAAAAGGGGAAGGGCAGCCATTATATGAGGCCAGTGTATTGTGCAAGCCGAGTGAAGTTGGTAGCGGAGAGAAAGTTATCGGAAGTAGAGCTAGTGATGGCTAGTGTAATATTTGCTTGTCGACGATTTCGTCATTACTTGCTACCACGGCCTTTTGTTTTCTTGACGAGTTATGCCTTTTTGCCACAGTTAATTAATGGTATTAACATGTCAAATGTGGTGAAGAAATGGGTAATTGAGCTGCAAGAGTTTGGGCTACCCTAGCTGATTTGTTGACCTACAAGGAGAATCCCCTTATTGTTAAGGAAGAGGTGGTGAGAAAGGTAGTTGAAGAAGTGCCACAGATCAGCAATGCACATGTGTTGTTCTTTGATGGTTCATACAGAAAGAGCCATGATGCAGCTTCAGGGGGTATAGCACTTTATGATCCAGAGGGGAAGCTAGTATGCAAGAGAGGGTTCAAATTGGATGCTCATAGTAACAATGAGGCTGAATATGCTACATTGGAAGCCGGATTACACATTTGTTTGAAGCATGGGGTTCGAAGGTTGAGCATAAAAGGTGATGCCTTGTTAGTGGTGAAGCAAGTGTTGGGTGTGTGGAAGAGCAAGAACACCTCATTGAAGGAAATGTGCTTCAGAATTAAAGGCCTGTTAAAAAAGTTTGAAGCATGGAGTATCAGACACATTGAACGTGCTCTAAATGGAGAGGCACATGAAGCAGCTCAAGGCATGATTGGGGAGCTATTTGTGTTGAGGACCACTTTACCTCTTTATCATGGCCGGGAAAGTTTGGCTCAAGAAGAGGAGTTTTTGCTAACAGGAATCATTCCAAAGGAGATTCAGAAGTCTAAAAAGTATGGCTTTGTGCGTAGAGCATACAGGTACAAATTGATTGGTGATGTCTTATACATGAAAGGGGCTGATCTCGTGTTGAGACGTGTACCTTGGCGGGAGGAGCTTTACAGAGTGTTGGAAGAGAATCACGAAGGCGCATGTGGTGGCCATTTTGCTCTAAAGATCACCTTGCATAAGATTTTGCAAGAGGGGTATGTATGGCCTAGTTTGCACAAGGATGTTCACCATTGGTGTAGGTCTTGCAATAGGTGTCAAGCATTTGGGAAGAGAGTGTTGAAGCCAGAGCTACGAAAAACCATTATGGCGTTTGATGTGTTTGAAAAGTGGGGGATTGATGCAATAGGCCCGTTACCTATCACAAGCAGGGGCAAATGCTATATTTTGACGGCAGTGGACTATCTTTCTAGATGGGCAGAGGCTACAGCAGTAAAACAGATCACTGCAAAGGATGTGGCAAAATTTGTGTATGATGAAATATGTTGCAAGTTTGGGGTGCCATTAGAGCTACTTTCAGATAAGGGGCCAGGATTTAGAGCTAAACTGCTAGACTTCTTATGCACAAAGATGAAGATTAGGCACCAGCATACCACTCCTTATTACCCGCAGTGTAATGGCTTAAATGAAAGGTTCAATGGTGAGTTGGTACAAATTCTTTCTAAAGTGACAGAGCACCAAGGAAAGAATTGGGATTTGGAATTGCCTAGTGCATTATGGGCTTACCGTACTTCGGTGAAGACAGGTACAGGGTTTACTCCATTTCATTTGGTGTATGGAAAGGAAGCACTATTGCCTGTGGAGGTAGAGTTGCCTGCGGTCAAGATGTTAGAGAAGTTGCTTGGGCCGCCTAGTGATGCATTCAAAGAAAGGCTTTTGCAGCTTTAAGAGGTCCAGTTGGATAGGATGAGCGCATTGGAACATTATGGGCAGATGCAGGATAAGGCTTTGGCAAAGATAAATGAAAAGGTTAAAAGTAAGGGTATCAAGAAACATGACTTGGTTTTGCGCTACAATAGTAAGCTGGACAACACCTTCCAAAAGAAGTTTCAGATTAAGTGGGAAGGCCCTTTCAAGGTAGTGGAGTGTTTTCCAAATGGCACATATCAGCTGGCTAACCTGGATGGTGTTCTACATACGTCAAGGGTAAATGGATTGCGTCTTAAATTGTATCATGCTAGATTGATGATGGTGGAACAAGATGAGTTGTCGGTGGAGCAAGAAATGTTGGTGAAGGATGAGGAGACTTGTGATGCGGCGAGTCTCATATCTCTCTTTGCTGCTGCTGATCATGAATGATCTAGCAGGCTAGGGGATGGGCAAATTATGTCAGGAGTTTTTTGGAGCAAGGGATTGCGCATATGTACATATACATGCATGGTGCATCAAATAAAGGATTGCCCATTTTCCTTAGCCAGGTGGTTATGTGGGGCCCACATGTGTACAGGTAGGACAACATGTACATAGTGCAGCGATTTTCACTATTACCAGTACCAGTGTGTTTTTTATACAATAATGAGGAGTTGGTAGCGCGTAAAACTTCTCGAGGAAGCTCTCCGCTGGCCGACGACGTGAGGTCAGCAGGTGCGTCAGATGGCATCTAGTGGCGTCAGGAGGCCGAACGGGGTCAATACTTGCACGTGGATGAGTACGGACACAGCTTGGGTGTTTTCTTGTGATAATTATGCAGAAAGGTCATCATTAGGACCACTTTTTGGGGCCACTTCACGTGGTGGCGAGATGCATTATTGGAAAAAAGCTGAGTGCCAGGTGTGCGAATGATGCAAAAAGGTGACAACTATGCACTGCGAGGTCAGTTTTTGGCCTGTTCGGGGTCCGTTTGAGGTCATCTAAAAGGCCAAGGGTGCCCAAGTAATAAAGCTAAGTGTGGGAACTGAAAAAATAGAGAAAAGACCAGAAAAAACGTGGAGAAGAGAGGAGGAACAGCCGCAGGTGTGTTTTTGCCCATTTTGGAGCCTGTTTTTTGGCCGTAAACTGCTCATCCAAGGTCGGATTTGAGCACTTTGACATTGTAGACTGGGGTTTTGGGCCGTTCCGGACGCGATGGCGCTGTCCATTTTGCCAAATTCCTCACTCTTTTCCTGCTGTTTTTCTGTGTAAGTTCCTCCTATGAGCGAAGTTTCTGCTCCAGTTTGTGATTGTATCTGGCTTCTTTCACCCATAGTGTGTGAGCTATTTGCCCCATTGGTGTTGGCCCAAGCTCAATTGTATCTAAACATCAGAAATTCTCCTCTTTTGAGCTGAGTTTTTTGGGTGTGTGTGTGTGTGTGTGTGTCTGTGTGGAGTGGGCAAGTGGATAGTCTCTCTCCTCTCACTCCAGAGGTGTGTTCCCTGTCTCGGCCAGGTGTGTTGTCTAAGCCGAGTGGTGCCCCATAGTGTGTGTGTGTATCTTCCCAAGAGTGTGTGACGGGTCGTTATAGAGGCGCTGTGTGTGTTTTCATCCCGCTCACAACGGCAGGCATAAGCAATGTTGTCTAATTTTATGGATTTTCTTTACTATTTGATACAAATTTCTAATCATTGTTTTTGACAAGTATTGTTTGCAGATTTTTATCTTCGCAACTGAGGACGGTTGCTTTCCAACGGACAGGTATGTTATAGAATTGATATTTTGTTATTTATTGCAGCTGACAGGTGGAAAAGACTAGACCCAGCTTGGCCTATGTGAATGGATATGTATATCATGTACATTTTATTATTCAAGTGCTCTTTTATGAGCTTTGGCCATTTATGACCGGCCGGCCAGTTTGTAACCAATTTGACCATTCAAGAAATCTATATAACAAATACGTGCAAGAGGGAAATGGACTCTTGCACGGGGGGAGATTGCACCCAGTGTCTGTCTATTCTTCTCTCCTCTCCTCTCTTCTCTCTTCACGTGCCGGTGTAGCACTCCACTCTAGGATCGAGGTGCGCCTGCACATGTTCTTTCGCTCTCCGTGTCTCTCTGTTCGAGTACGATTTGATTATATGCTCACAAGCTTTGTTAGGTATGCATATTTGCGGTGTTTTGTTGTTTCCATCATGCTATTCGAGGTATTTTGCAGGGACACTACGTCTTCCGTTTGTAGCACCAATAGGGTTGTAGCATGAGCATTTAGCAAGGGGGGTCGACCAAGAGAGAGAGGGGGCTGATTTTTGCAAGGCATTAACACACACACACACACACACACACACACTCACACAATCTCATGTATGAAGCAAAGAAGACTCTCTCTCCTTCTCAAGCTTTAATGGAAAGATTACCACCTACTCCAAGCTTGTGAGAAGGGAGGCCTACACCAACAACTCTTGGCTTTGTGATGCAAATCCAACTAAGAGCCAAGATTCAATGAATGCTCATTTCCTATACCATGCTAGTTACTAAGCTAATCTATGCTAATATGAGTGATTATGTGAGGAGATGTACATCTTTCTCATAAGAATACTCCTTCTTCCTCTCAATCTACTCTCATACCCCTCTAGCTCTCACCATCTTCAAAGGTGTGTGAGTTCTTGGGTGTGAGAATTGATGTTGTGTTTGATAAGTGTTTTGCTTAGTGCATGAAGTTTCCATCTTCATTGCACTAGCTAGTATTGAAGGAACACAAAGAATTGTATTGTAAAATGTCTCTCTTGATGGGAGAAACCATAATACAAAGCCTTTTGGAGGGGGGACCGGCTCCATACAAATACGGTCCTCAACTGTTGTCAATTGCTTAATTTCTCTCTCTTTTGAAGTATTGTTCATGCTATCTAACTAGGTTTTATGCTTTTTGTTGCTCTCTCCACCCAAGCACTATTGTTAATCTCATTAGGAATCTATTCTACTGAGATGCTCACTATGTTCATGCTATTTTTCGCTACACACAAGTTACTAGGCCATTAAATGTTACATTGGTATCAGAGCACAAGGTTTCTCTTTTCTTGCTGAAGAAGGTAGGTCCTCAAGCTAGCTATAAATGGTCGGTACTATTAATTGCATGTGAGTAAGTAGAATAGGGATTTTCAGCCTTGTAGTGCACCTGCCTTTGTGCACTTAACGGGGCATCACCGTCGAGAGCTATGGTCTTAATAGTGGAGTCCTACGGGGCTTGTCTATGTCTTAACCACTATGGAGCTATTAGAAGCTTGACAGGAGCCGGTGATGTTTTGGTGTTGAACGACCCTTTCTTCTATTCCTTACAATTAATGGTATTTGAGCCACGGGTACAGTAGCTTGAGTGCTTTTTCTAAAGGGGTAAAGAGGAGTAGCAACTAGGGCTTGAAGTGCCAAAGTACACCTTAAAAATTTTACACCTAAAAGTGTTAGAATGGCTGACAATAGTAAAGAGAGTGAAATTAATGTTGATAACTTTAATTTTGCTAATGAGCAGGCTACTAAGGATGCCCCGATGCTTGTTAACTATCTTGTTTCTAGGCTTCAACAAGCCTGGGCAGTCCATCCCTCCAAAGTGAAGTGCAACGGCAACTTCGTGCTCATGGGATTCTCCAAGCTCCCCACCATGACGAGAGAGCACCTAGGAAGCATCCTTCTTGCGAGACTTCCAAAAGAGGCCTCTCTCCGATTCGAGAAGAAGAAGAGGATCCATATGAAGGGCTCAAAAATTTTCTCCTTGATGATGCATCTCCTTCTCAAAGGAGAAATCAAGAGTCTCTACCGAAGGAACAAGAAATAAGTGAGTCTCCCACCACCTCGATCGAGATGGCTCCACAAAGACGGCGGGATAAACACTCTCCATCACCTCCAAAACGGAGAAGACCATTGCATACTTCTCCACACCATAATTCAAGGAGGGATGACAAAAAGCAAGAGAAGAAAAAGGCAAGAAAGATGACCCCCTCTTCTCCATCTTCTTCATCCTCTTCCTCTTATGAAAGTGATGGGTCAAGACAATGAAGATCAAGGCAAGAAAAAGGTGAGAAAGAGGTCACCCTCTTCTCCATCTTCCTCAAATTCTTCATCTTCTAAACAAAGTGATGGTGCAACCTTTGAACCATCAAAAAGAAGAGGCCATAGGAAATCCTATGCCGCATGGAAGAGGTCATCCAACCTCAAGAAGTTCAAAGAGGGAGGAAAGAGCATCTCTTTTCTTACCTATGATGGCACCTTTGGTGCTACAGACAAAGTCTTAGCCTTTATCCAACAGTTCGATGCGGCGTTTGGAGATGAGGGCTTCACGGAGTCCTCTAAGCTACTCCATGTAGCTATGCACTTTCAAAAGTCCGCCAGGCAATGGTGGTGTAGCCTATGGGCCAACGATGAAGCTCCACGAACATGGAAAGCTTTAAGAGCTTCCATTATGAAGTAGTTTTTGGCCACCGGTGCCAAAGACAAAGTACACCGAATGGTGAATCTTGAAGCTTTCTCCCTATGAATCCATTCACAAATATGTAGACAAGTTTTGGGACCTGCAACTCAATGCCACTATCTTCAAAAAGTTGGATTTTGGAGAGCAAAAGCAACAATTTTGTGCGGGCTTCATTGAAGAAATGGTGGAGTATGTCAACTCCCAAAGGCCAAGCACTATATCGGCGGTTATACACCATACTATGGTGGCCTCTCGAATTAATTTCCAAATGGGGGCTAAAAGAAATTCTAAGCCTATGGAAAACAAGGGTTCCAATGAGCCTAAGGGGAAGGACAATGTCCAAAAGTCTCCTAAGGGCAACTCCAACAAATCTAAAGAGAAGGGAGTTTATAAAGGCAAAAATAAACTCTCTCCTAAAGAGCTTGAGCTTTATCACAAGGATAACCACTGTTTCAAGTGGGGCGAGCAAGGGCATGCGTACCGCGCTTGTCCCCAAAAAAACACCCGCCATGAACCTCCTAGAGCTACCTTGGTCGAAATCCAAGAGGAGGAAATTCACCACAAAGGATCTCCTCTATGCCATGCTTGGGGAAAGGTAAGAGAACATGATGCTTTTATTCTCTTTGACCCTGGTTCTCCTCACAATTTTATATCTATATAGTTGACCACCAAGCTAGGCATACAAGCCTATGAGATGGGAGATGTCCTACCCACAGATGGTGCTTTCAAGGGGCAAGAAGCTTCAGTCACTCCCTTAATTGGGAAATTGAGGCTCCATGTCCAAAGCTATGTGGACAACGAGGACTTCTTTATCTCTCCTCTCAAGCATGAGGATGTAATCCTAGGGGCACCATGGTTTGATTGCATGGCTGCCAATGTTAAATTCCCTGAAAGGAGAATCTCCTTTAAGTTCAGGAAAAAATATATGTATATAGATGCTAAGGAAATGGGTAACACTATACCCATTGTACATACACAAGCTTTCAACAAGTCAATAAAGAGATCTATTTCCATGTACATGATTTTTGTTAAAGATTCTCAAAATGAACCTAATGTTTTAGCAAAAGAAAGTATATACAATTAAAAGGAATTAGAGTTATCCAATTTTCTCAAGGGGTTTCAGGATGTCTTTATTGACGACATCCCTTGTGAGCTACCTCCTAAACGAGGTAATGATGACCATGCAATTGAACTTCTTCCAAGAAGTTCACCGCCTAACAAACCTCCTTATAGATTTTCTCAAGCTCAACAAGAGGAGATTATGCGGCAAGTGCATTAGTTAGTCGAGAAGGGCATGGTTAGGCCTAGCTCATCTCCATTTTGTTATCATGTGCTACTAGTGCAAAAGAAAGACGGCACATATCGTATGTGTGTCGCCTATAGAGTACTAAATAGGATCACTATCAAAAATAGGTTTCCCGTTCCACGGGTAGAAGACCTATTTGATAAGCTACAAGGGTCCACCTAGCTACTTCAGTAGGATTGACCTAAAAAGTGGCTATCATCAAATAAGGATAGTTGATCAAGACATTGTGAAGACCGCATTTTGCACTACATTTGGTCTTTACGAATACATTGTCATGCCTTTTGGCTTGACCAATGCACCAGCCACATTCAACCGCTTGATGGAGAAGCTATTCAAGCCTCACTGAACCTTTACTGGAGTGTTTTTGATGATATCATCATCTACTCTAATTCATTAGATGAACACAAGAAACGCCTCTAGGTAATATTTCAAGCTCTAAGAGAGAATAAACTTTATGTTAATCGAAAGAAAAGTGAACTTTATGTTAATCGAAAGAAAAGTGAATTTTTCTTACAAGAGATTCAGTATTTAGGTCACATTATCTCTCAAGATGGCATCCAAATGGATCCATCAAAGTTGGAGGTAATAAAAGGATGGCCTAAACCAAGGAATCTTCATGAGTTAAGAAGCTTTATAGATATGTGCGCATAATATAGACGCTTCATAGAAAAGTTCTCACTAATAGCAGGACCATTGCATGACCTAACAAAGAAAAATTTTAGGTACACATGGTCTGCCAAGGAGAACAATGCTTTCAAAAAGCTTAAAGAAAAGCTTACCTCTCAACCTGTGCTTACACTATAGGATCTCTCAAAGTCATTTGAGGTCCAATGTGATGCTTGTGGTGATTGCCTTGGAGCTGTTTTGCTCCAAGAAGGGCAAGGCATAGGCTATGAAAGTTGAAGGCTCGACCCTGTTGAGCAAGCTCTAGGCATATATGAAAAGGAACTCCTCACAGTTCTACATGCCTTAGACTCATGGAAGCACTATTTATTGGGGACTCCTTCATTCTGTAAACGGATCACCAAAGTCTTAACACTACAACAAAAAAACGTGTTATCGACGTAGATATCGACGCGGCCCGTCGCTATGCGCATCGCTGTGAAACCAGTTTCTATTAGCGACGCGGATAGCGACGACCATAGCAGAAAAAAAAATTGGGTAGAGGGCAGGTAGCCTGGCCTGTGCCCAGTTAAAAGATGGACACAGCCACAGCCAGACTTCCTGCCCTCTGCCCAAGAAAACGAGCAGCACCAAAATATCAACCATGCTCCCGCGCGCAGAAATTTCGGTAGAGTTCTCTTTGTTTTTACATAAACTTTTCAAAAAAAACCATATCATGTATACGCCTCCTACATGCTATCCATGTAGGATCTCACATGAGATTTAAGGCCAATGAAAGACAACCGTACCAACTGAAAAGCATAGCCATAACTTAAAAGCATAACCATAACGAACCATAACCATAACTTAAAACCATAACCAGCTATAACCACTTTGATCAAAACCATAATGCAGATAACCATAACCATAAACAAAATTAACAATAACCATAAGCATAACCAGAAAGAGAAACAATAATTGTCTATACATGACAATGACAATAATCATAACCATAAGGGAAACAATAACTGTTTGAACACTAACTGTTTATACAAAAAAGAGACACAGAAGCGTGTCTGTGTCTCACAAAGCATACATATGAAATCTGGTCCACTAATGACTAGGCGTTGCAACCTGCACATAGGACAACTCACAAAACTAGTATTGATATTACTTCACATATACTGACTTAATTAAATCAACTCACACATATTAACGTCTCACCTCAAGCAATCTGCGAGACTGTAAGGCCTCCTAGTCTACAGGCTCTCCTGAAGCTTCAAGATCATTCAGTACTTCATAGATACCTCTGCGATATCCATCTGACTCCTCCTTGCGTGATGGAGCTCGATGCATTGCAAGATTCTACGTTTATACAAAAATCAAAGTAATAAGAATACATTATTCATCGCGTTTTAAAAAACGCCATAGTTAAGATTGGATTAGAAACTCACAAACTCATAGCGAAAGGTGTCGAAGTCTCCGCTGCCAAGATGAGATGTCCCCCTAGTCATTTGTCGTACCTACGCGGCCTCACGCTGCTATCTGAACCGCGTGGCCGTTGTCCGCTCATCCTCCCTGATTTGCAGCCACGTCTCGTGTGGGATGCCCGAAGGCTTCGGCGAGCCGGTCCTGAAAGCCTTCCAAGCTACATCTCGTCGATGTTTGATGGTGTCCCGTGCAACACCCTTGATCCACTGCGTCGAAACAACGGAAGAACCCGGAGCAGGCTAGTACTCTCTCAGGATGGTCTCCACTATGTAAGTGACTTTTTCCTTTTCTTGCTGATCCCAAGACGTCAGAATGCTGGTCGAAAACTGCAGCTCCACAAGCTGGCGAATCCGCTTTCGCATCTCAGTCCCGACTCTATCCATGTCAACAGAACCATCTCCCCGTACAGTATAGAGCTTGGAGGCACTAGGATCGTGTGCCCCCCAAGGTGTCCGAGGTGTGCCAAGAGGTGTGTCGAGAGGTGTGCCTGGGTAAGACGGGGGTCGTGAGCGAGTAGGGGTCGAAGCATCTGTGGACCCTCCTCCACAGCAACCAACACCTCCACCTGACAATCGCCGAGATCGGCGAGTGCGCCTATGCTGCGGAGATGAGGATGTACCCGCCTCTGCCCCACCCCTAGGTGTCGAACGGCCGTGATGGGAGAAGAAGGCGTCGTACCCATAGGCGTCCTGAACCCCGTACGCGTCCCTCCCCTAGGCGTCGGACCCTCTGGTGTGAATCCCGGAGGCGTAGTACCTGTGCCTCTGGCTACCTAGTACTGAGAAGCCTCTGCCATCTGAGCAGGCGTCATCCGTGTAACGAAGCCCATGAATGCATCTGCACTCATGGAAGCGGGATCTGGAAGTCATTAAAGGTCAATTTTATGGAGGTGAGCATGGGAAGGGAGAAGCTAGAATGAGGGGAAATTCCCCTATGTAGAGGGAGTGCAAGCACAAGGAATTTTAGGCTAAGAGAAACATCCATCTTCTTATGATGAAGCGGAACAATACTCTCCAAAAATTCCTAAACTATTGATGGCCTGGCCTTGCCATTTTTCAAAAACTCATAACCATGCTAGCCATTTTCTAGAGGTCGAGACTCACCATTCTGCTCTTCAGAAAGACTACCCTTTCCTCAATTTGTGGCAACACTATCTCCAACTTACAACTAAAGATGGATACTTTATCGTTGAGTAAGCTATGTAGCCTGTGTGGTAACCTACTACAAAAAACTCACAAAGAATGGCCCCTCCTCTGATGAGTTTTACTAGAGGGCAGGTAAAGGAGACGTTGAAGAATTGGAATGGTATCACAGTGAAGGTATGAAGAAGTATAAAGACGAATGGCTATACCTTAGCCATGTCTATGGCGCAATTGTGGGCTAATTCAGAGCGCCTAATCTCTAGCGACGGCTATGGCGATCCTTCACAGTTCCTGAGCGAGATGTTCCTCTCCTATTTACTGTATGGGATCTTCCAAAGGAAGATACAGATCCTTTGGGATGGAGTCAACATATCCTTTGCTACTGCTTTTGCAATTCTCTCCTCTCTTTGGGTAAAGGTGATTGTGTCATTGCATCTCTTGAAAGTGAACCATCTGGATTTTTTGCAATTTTCACAAGTGACAAACCAATGGAATACCTTGTTTTCCCTCATAAGAAGGCTAGTTCATCCTGATTGAACTCAATTTCAAGCTCCTCTTTAGCACCTTAGTCTTGATACTCGAGTCCTTATTCGTCAACATCATGATTGGGGTATTATCTCATATCCAAGACCCCTGTCGCTATTAATTGTTTAGCTTCTCATATCTTAGGTGAACTCGTTCGCTTTATTGCTCACCTAAAAGGGCCATGTTCATCCTCTTGTAAGATTATATTCCCTTGGTGAGTGCTCTCCGCTTATTGTGTCCTACTTAGGACCAAAAGAAAGGAAAATTAGTCTAAGAAGTCATCACGAACATGGGGATGGGAATCGAGAGAGCTTTTTGAGGAAACTTTTTTCTGATTTTTACTTGCGGTAGCAAAAATTAAAAAAAGCTCCCTCGTGGATCAGAGAGCTTTAGGAGGGAGCTTTCTCCCTTCTCTCTCTCTCTCTCTCACCCCGTCTATCTAACTCCCCCCCTCTCTCTCTACACACACACACACACACACACACACACACACACACACACACACACACACACACACACACATATATACATATATATGAGAGAGAGAAAGAGAGAGAGAGAGAGGGGAGGGAAATATATTTATATAAATATACATATGTATATATGTGTGTGTATGTGTGTGTGTGTATATATTATATATATAGATATATAATATTTCCCTCCCCGTCTCCCTCTCTCTCCCTCCCTCTCCCTCTCTCTCTCTCTCTCTCTCTCTCTCCATCTCTCTCTCCACCATGCTCATTGAGTGAGCATGGTGGAGAGAGAGAGAGAGAGAGAGAGAGCTCTCCACCATGCTCATTGAGTGAGCATGGTGGAGAGAGAGAGAGAGAGAGAGAGAGAGAGAGAGAGAGAGAGAGGGAGAGGGAGGGAGGGAGGGAGGGAGACAGAGGGAGAGGGGGAGGGAAATATTATAGATATAGATATAGATATAGATATAAATATATATGTGTGTGTGCTCACTCACTTGTGAGCATGGTGGAGAGAGAGAGAGAGAGAGAGAGAGAGAGAGAGAGAGAGAGAGAGGGAGGGAGGGAGACAGAGGGAGAGGGGGAGGGAAATATTATAGATATAGATATAAATATATATATGTGTGTGTGTGTATGTAAATATATACACACGCACACACACACACACACACATATGAGAGAAGGGTATGGAGAGAGAGAGGGAGAGGGAGATAGATAGACGATGAGAGAGAGAGAGAGAGAGAGAGAGAGAGAGAGAGAGGGAGAGAGAGGAAGAAAGCTCCCTCTAAATCTCTCTCAAGGACCCGATTTGGAGGGAGCTTTTTTTTCTACTGCAGATGTAACCATAGCCTTCAAGACAAAAGTATAGGTGACTAAATTTAGAGAGATACACTCTCTTTTCATCCGTTGAAAATAGCCTACAATGTTCTGGCGTGAGATCATGTTGCATATACCATGCAATCAATGCATTCTAGAAGTGATGACATTTCGGACAAGAAGCTCCTCAAGCATATCCAATGATGAGCAACAAATATGCACATCTCCTAATGATTACACAGGAACGGATAGCACCTATAATTGCTGCATAAGGAAGCACAAATGGCACACCTCTAAGGAAGGTCATGGTATTGCATCATTGACTTGCCATAAACATGTTTGGCCCTATCTGTACTTTGTGGATCTATTTTCAATATTTGATCACTTTGTATCCCTTCCAATTGCTTCAATTGCTCTTATCGCTTTGGATCTATAAGCCTAAGTAGCATCAGCAACGAATACTTCCTGCATGGGGCAAGAACACTCGTTGCTCATGACCATCCAAAGTGTTAACAATCAAGGTAATCAAAGGATGAAGTGGCTCTACTCTGTTTCACCCATTGGGGAATGTTGGTAGGTATTGCAACATCAATGTAGATAGAATCCCTTTCTTCTTTCTCTTGTGGTGGACCATGGGTGAAGGTGCCAAGGGAAGCGTGTGCGAGTGCAAGTGCGAGAGCAGAGAGAGAGAGACCTACTTTGGGTGGAGTGCACAACAACGTTATCTGTTGCAGCTCCTTATTCTGTTGTATTAAAGAATAAGTGTATTTATGGTTAAGTTAGTAGATGGGTTAGTAGTAAGTGGGATGTCCGGCCAGTTGGCGTGAATCCCAACAAACTCCCACTTGAAGGCCAACGCAGCCCAAGTGACCTGGTATGTACAACCGTGAAGAAATCTAGTGGCTTCAACCTATTCCCATCAACTCACTACAATGTGTAAACCACTCCAAAGCTAATCCTTTTGTCAAAGCATCTGCTGGGTTGTCATTAGTGTGTACCTTGATCAAATCAATGAGCTTTTTGGCCAAGAAATCTCTCATGAGATGATACCTGACTTCAATGTGTTTTGATTTGGAGTGAAACACGGGATTCCTTACCAATGCAAGAGCACCACAATATATCACCGGAGTCTCATCAATGCTAGGAATTCTGACCAAGCTAAATAACCATACGGCCTCTTTACTTGCATCCGACAATGCAACATACTCTACTTCTGTAGTGGAAGACGACGTATAATCTTGAAGACATGACCTCCAAGATACTGCTGCTCCATCAAATATGAAGACATAGCCAGATGTCGATCTTCTATTGCCGTAACCCACGATGATGCATCACTATTCCCCAAGCATAAACACCTGCTGACATACCTTTGAGGTACCTAAGAATGGGCTTCACTGTTTCCCAATGCTTGCTGTCAGGATTTGCCATATATCGGCTCACTACTCCCACTGCAAAAGCAATGTCTGGTCTTCTGGCCACCATAGCATACCTGAGACTGCCCCCACTGCCGAAGAATATGGTACCTTAGCCATTTCAGCTCACTCAGCATCAGATTTGGGTGCATCTTCCTTGCTGAGTTTCAAGAATACCTCCAAGATACTGCTGCTCCATCAAATATGAAGACATAGCCAGATGTCGATCTTCTATTGCCGTAACCCACGATGATGCATCACTATTCCCCAAGCGTAAACACCTGCTGACATACCTTTGAGGTACCTAAGAATGTGCTTCACTGTTTCCCAATGCTTGCTGTCAAGATTTGCCATATATCGGCTCACTACTCCCACTGCAAAAGCAATGTCTGGTCTTCTGGCCACCATAGCATACATGAGACTGCCCCCACTGCTAAAGAATATGGTACCTTAGCCATTTCAGCTCGCTCAGCATCAGATTTGGGTGCATCTTCCTTGCTGAGTTTCAAGAATGCCTGCATTGGGGTACTCAATGCTTTCCCCCCCTTGCATATTGAAATGCTGCAAAACTTTCTCAATGTATGTTTCCTGAGATAACTCAAGAATACGGCGTTTGCGATCTCTTTTGATTCGCATGCCAAGAAAGTGTGTAGCATCCCCCAAATCTTTCATTGCAAAATTATTGCTAAGTGTTTTCTTCAAGTTGGCAATTTCCGCAATGGATTTCCCCAGCTATAAGCATGTCATCAACATACAAAACTAGAATGATCATCTAGCTTTCTTGTGTACAAGCAATGATCCTCTTCGCTTTTTTTATATCCTTGAGACCTCATACATGCATCAAATTTATGATACCACTGCCTTGAACCCTGATTTAAGCCATAAAGTGCCTTTTTGAGCTTACATACTAGCTCCTCACGAGATGCGTTCTCCTGAACAAACCTTTCAGGCTACTGCATGTAAACATTCTCATCAAGATCCCCGTGAAGAAATGCTGTCTTCACATCCATTTGGACAAGTTCCATGTCCTCAATCGGTACAAGACCAAGTATGGTTCTAAGTGTTGTCATCTTGACCACAGGCGAGAAGATTTCATCAAAATCGACTCCCTTTTGCTGTTTGAACCCTTTGGCTACAAGTCTAGCGTTGTACTTTGGATTTGGATCACTTGAGGTAAATTTCTTCTTGTAAAACCATTTGCAAGGTAAAGCTTTCGCATCATTTGGCAGTTCTACCAAGTCCCAAGTGTCATTAACCAGAATCAAGTGATAGTCAGATTGCATAGCCTGCTCCCACTTCACCATATCATCCGCCATCATGGCTTCAAGTGGACAAGAGACTCTAGTAGACCGTTTCACTCCTTGAACATTGCTATTCGCTCCCTCTGGAGCATTGCTAGTGGAAGGTACATCACTAACCCACTGAGTTGATTTCACTATATCTGAGGCAACATCCTCAAAAGTGACTCTCCGAATCTCTATTTCCTTGATAGGTTGTTTATGCATCTTTGACTCATTGAAGATGACATATGAACTACGGATGACTCGACGAGATTCCGGGTGCCAAAGACGATATCCCATCTCTCCATCTGCACCATATCCAATGAAAATACATTTGTGTGACTTTGGATCTAACTTTTGGCGAAGTTGTTTAGGCACGTGAGCATAAGCTTCACAACCAAAAACACATAGATGGTCATAGTGGGGCTTACATTTAGACCATAATTCTTTTATAATCTCATAATTCAATGGTGTACTAGGCGAACGATTTATAATGTGCATTGCGGTCAAGACGGCTTCTGCCCAAAAGCCTTGTGTGAGATTTTCCCTAGAAAGCATGGCTGTGACTCTTTCCTGAATCGTTATGATTCATGCACTCAAAAACTCCATTATGAGCTGGTGTGTATGGTGCAGTAAAATGCCTTTTAATCCCCCTTTTAGCATAGAAATTGTCAAACTCCTTGGAGACATACTCTCCACTTTTGTCAGTCGGCAACCTCTTGAGTTTCTTTCCAGACTGATTCTCAACGAGTGCTAAAAATTTCTGGAACACAGGAAGAACTTGATCCTTATGTTTCAAAGGATATGCCCACACCTTCCGAGTAGATTCATCTATGAATGTCACAAAATAGCTGCCCCCCCCTAGAGATTTGGTTGACATAGGACCACAAACATCACTATGTACTAAACCTAGAGGTTCAGCTCGCTTTTGACCCAATGGTAAGTGCATGGACCTAGTCTATTTGCCATAGATACACAAACAGGAAAGTCAACATTAGACAAGACAGGTAAGTAGACAAAACGAGTCAGAGTTCTCATTCCTTTTTGGCTAATATGACCTAGCTGGCAATGCCACAACTCAATAGACATCAACTCGACTATAGATATGTAATCATGACCAACATCTGACACATGCATGGGATACAAGGTACCATGCTTCTGACCTCTGAGTACAACAAGATGACCTTTGTGTACTATCCATGAACCATTGCCAAATGTGGTGTTGTAGCCCAAATCATCAAGCTGACCAACAGAAATCAAGCTTTTAGTCAACTTGGGCACATGTCTGACATTACATAAAGTAAAGTACGTGCCATTCCTTAGATGCAATTTGACGTTTTCGACACCCTCAATGTCTAGTTCATAAGCATCACCAAGTCTCACTTTTCCACAAGAGTGAGAATAAGTAGAGAACCACTCTCTAGGTGGTGTCACATGGAAACTCGCACAAGAATCTACTATCCAATTCTGTGCATACTGCACATTTTCTGTAACAACGGCCTCGACAGGTAGATCTGCTGTGAAGACCAATACGTCAGAGGTAAGTGGCATAACAACCACTGGAAGAGTCTCTACAATAGGAGCATTTGAGGACTCTAGCACATTAATCTCCTCTAACTTTGCTTTGCCCTTGTTTGAATCATCAGACTTAGAAGTTTCACCGAATTGTTTATCCTTCTTGCTTTGCTATCATTTCCTGCAATCCTTCTTCACATGCCCTGTTTTATGGAGTGATAGCACTCGACATTACCCATAGAACCCCGAGACTTACTGCGTGAGCCCCCACGTTCCTTGCTTTTGGCACGACTTTGAGTGCGACCCCTCTGTCTATCACTAGCAACATATGCATCACCATCCTTCTTGCCTTCGGAAGATTTCCTGCGAATCTCCTTGGTAAACGGACTCCCAAGTACGTCATTGTACACTAGACCGGTACCAGGTGCTGATTTGCTAATCGCAGTACATAACGTATCCCAAGACGAGAATAAACTGCATAGCAAGAAGATACATTTGATTTCCTCATCGAAGACTAAACCCTGAGTGGTCAACTGATTGAAAATGATATTGAACTCATTGATGTGAGTAGAAACAATGCCCTCTTCCTTCATATGAAGGCCAAACAGCTTCTTCATCAAGAAAACCTTATTAGTGGCACTATTGTTCTCATAACTGGAATACAACTTATCCCATACATCTCTAGCAGGCCTTTCTCCAACTATAGTAAAGTACATAGATTCGGCCAAATGCAAACGGAGGGTGGATTGGCCTTGGCATCAAGTTTCTCCCACTCAACATATGTATACTCCCTCTGGGTGCTCCATGATAGGATCCAACTGACCTTTTTGTATAAGAACATCTTGAATCTGCTCTTTCCAGATAGCAAAATTCGTCCCATCAAATTTTCGGATATTGTAAATATCCTTTTCACCACTAGATGACATGGCTGCAAGCTAAAGATAATATGGCGATAAGCACTGGTAATTTTGAAAAAATTTGGGCAGAGTTTCTTCAGAAAAACTGACAGAATCTCAATCCAAAACTGTCACAAGAGATCAGTAATGCATAAAAAGTAATGCTCTCAGAGCATAAAACAAGCACATCAACCACTAACTGTGCATAAAAAGTCAAAAGCTAACCCAAGACTGCCAACACGGTGTCAAATGCAACTAGCCATCTCTATACATGTCCTATGGCGAGGCCACGAAAAAGGGGTACTCTAGCAACCTGTATCACCAAAAGGATCTCAACGTTCGAGAATCCCCCAACTCAAGAAAACGTCACGCTATCGACCCTCACAAAAGGTTATGCAGACAAGAAACTAGCCCTGTCTCAGAAAGGGCCTCCGAACCGAGTCTCAGAAATGATTGGGACTGCCAGAAACAAGCCAAATCGGCTCCACAAAAGGTACATATGGCAGTTTCCGCAACTCAACGTACATCCATTGTCAACAATACTGTAAGGTGTAGTATACGCGCTCAAACATGCGCCAAACAAAATGTGCGAGTAGTAAAAAAATCTCTACGGAGAGTAAAACCGCTCTCAAAAGAGCTCAAGCACTATCAAAAGTGCCAAAACAATGCATATATGCATCAAATACTCCCGCTGAAATCTATGCTGATGCTAAACACTACAACCTGTAAGAAACCTGGATGTCCTGTATGTATGCAAGAACCTGTGAGGAGATGGATGCCTGAAAAACCCGAGATAATGTCGATGCTGAAAAGTGCTCCTTATCAGCTCATAAACACCATCTCAATAGCACATAATAGCCATAAAGCAGCTATATACCATCCCAAAATAGTCTCTAAACAACCTGCACCTGTGTCCTGGACCTGTACCTGTAGCAAAAGTGGAGTTGAAAAAATACAACTTCTGAAGCGTAGGTTGAATGAAGCTTTCGACTGCATGAACAACTTCGAAATGGGGATAAAATTGCAGGACGTCTATTGGAAATGCTCTCGGAACGCTGAATTTTTCAATGCCAAAATCGGAAACCTGTTTGCGCTTTTGAAAGTGCGTGCGTGCGGATGCAAAAATGGCAAGCACAAACCCTGCTCTGATACGAGTTGAAGGTGCCAAGGGAAGCGTGTGCAAGTGCAAGTGCGAGAGCAGAGAGAGAGAGACCTGCTTTGGGTGGAGCGCACAACAACGTTATCCTGTTGTTGCAGCTCCTTATTCTGTTGTATTAAAGAATAAGTGTATATATGGTTAAGTTAGTAGATGGGTTAGTAGTAAGTGGGATGTCCGGCCAGTTGGCCTGAATCCCAACAATGGGGACGTGGGAATCCAACAAGAAGATGGCAGGGAGCTAATAGCCAGGTGGGAAAAAGCCAGCACGCAATGGGCGGAGGGTCGATGTCTGCTTACTTCTTCACAAAAGAATATGGACATGTAGAGTCTAAAGCCTCTGTTAGTGTTGCTTGTTATTTCATGGATGCTCCTTTTTTTGGCCAATAGCTATGTGCCAAGTGGCACAGCTCTCTAGCCAACATTCCCTAAAATGGTAATACACAATCAAGGTAAAGATTGGCAAATTATTTTTTCATCAGATTGAAAGAGCCCTTCTCAAAGTCTGGGATCTAGAGGTAGTCCTTGAAGTCTCCAGAATAGGCTTTGATGCAAGCATAGCCAAGCATGTCATACAGACATTTGACCCAAACCAAAGCTTTACCAAAATGAGAAAGAAACTAAAATTACAATAGCATTACTAGGGAATCTTCTCAGATCTCCCTAACATGAAAAGGCTAAAGCATGCAGTTCAAAAGAAGTCAGCAAGTTTTTGAACGAAGATGTTGAAGCCCTTAAGAAACTGAAGGAGGGAGCTCAAGGAGTCCCAATATCAGCTCTGCAGTACGGGCCAATGTACAAGTTTTTGGCTAGAGCTATCAGTCTGCAAAACAATCCAACTTTTGTGGCTGAAAAGTTATTTGCACTTCTACTGAAGAGACTGAAAGACCCGAAAGCTAAAATTAATCCGACAACCTTTCTTCAGGGCAGTTTGGTTCAACAAATAACAAAAGTGAAGACTCAACACCAAAATGTGCTCAAAGGGTGGTTGTTGGATTGGACTGTTACAAAAGCCTCATTTGACCAAATGAGTGCCAGCCTTCTCATAGCAAGAACGAGGAGATTGATTCAACCCATACAAAGCTTTGTTACATTTGCACACCTTATCCTCTTGTCCTTTCTTGACAAAACCGCGAGGCTGTGTTACATAAACTTCCTCAAATATGTCACCATTCAAGAAAGCAGTAACAATGTTTGACTGATGTACATCCCAACCAAAATGAGTTGCTAATGCACATAGAAAACGTACAGTATTCATACGACAAGTGGGAGCAAAAGTCCCTTCATAATCTATGCTTTATTGCTGTGCATAACCCGTTGCAACAAGTCGAGCCTTATAGCGATCAATTAAATCACATAAAGTCCATGTGTCATTTTCTATAAGTGCATCATATTCTAATTGCATGGCAGCCATCCAATTTTCTGAACTCTATGCTTCATCAAAAGATAGAGGTTCCTCAACATCATGTAAGCTAGCACTACCAGAGCATAACAATCCAATGCATAAGATGCATGGCGAGAGCCTTTATGAGTGCGACTAGAAAAAGGTGCATCCAATTTACTATCACGCAATGTATGGACCATCCATTTTGGCATACCTCTAGCTTGCTCATTTTTAGCCCTTTCCTCATCAAGTACATAATGTACATGGGTGAAAGCATGTATAGGTGGACCGCTTTTGGCACTATATTGTATATGGTTTTTGGGGTTGAGAAAATGGGTGGTTTAGGCGTTTGAAACAGTGGGATTAAATTCAAAATTTATGAAAAAAAAGGGTTAAAATTTGACGTGTACTAAGTGAAAGTGCTTACTCATTAATGATCTCCTCAAGGTACGTTCAAGCACTTAATGCAAATATTCTCTCAAGTCTTGTCCCTCCCACTCTGTCTTGCTCGTTCCTCCCCCCTCTCTCTGTCTCGCCAGCGCCATTTAGGTTTCTGATTCCCTCTTTCCTCCCTCCTTTGCGTTTCTGTGCTAGCCGAAGCAACAAGTAGCAACATCACAACAACAGTAAGCAAATTCAGGAGGAGTAATTTTTGCTGGGCTGGTCATCAGCTTCAGTAAAAATCCCCTGCAAGCAGCAACAGGTATGTGTCATCATGTAGCTTGAAGCATTCTATCTCGAATGTTGGTTGAATTTGAATGTGGCTGGTTTTCCTACGTAGCATTTCCAGGTAGCATTGATCCATGTTTTAACATGCTTCATGCAGATGTAGAAGCGCTGTATGCTTGTCTCTGAATGTGTGGCAAGATAACCAAAGGGGGCTTGGCCTAGTGGTTAAAGTGAATGGGTGGGTGCGTAAGGACCCAGGTTCAACCCCTGGCGATATGGTCTGTTGGGTGGCAAGATAATCATGGATTGTAACTATTAATGATGCATGTATAAGTTTATAATTTATTTCTGGAATGTATATGCATTGTGCACATCTAATTGATCACCCTTGTGAATGCTTTATAAAAATGCATCATGCAGCTTGAAGCATGAATGCATATTTTATCAATTGTGTGTGCATGCTTATACGAATGCATCATGCAGGTTCAAGCATGAATGCATTTAACTATTGATCTTGTATCTATGTGGCATTTGTGATTTTTCCAGGATGAAGAACCAGCCTACAAAAGGACCTTCAGACTGTGACAAGGGTACACCTAGGAAGGGAAAGAGCTCTACACAGGAGTCGCCTATCAAAACAGGTTAGATGCATCATGCATGCATTTCTAAAATTGGTTTTATGTCTTGTAAAATTTCTGAATTTTTTGCACATGCATGCTACAAAAGGAACTTCCGAGTGCCCCAAGGGTACACCTAAGAAGAAAAATGTTCAATAGGTTAGATGCAGGTATTTCCCCCATGGATTCAATTAAAGTGTTGCTTTATTAGGAAAAAGTAGTGTGCACACCACTAGTAAATATCAAGTGGGTGAACCCCACTTTTTATGGGTACATCACCACTGATAGGCTGTGTTGAAGTGGTGCACTTGCAGCACCCTTTAAAGTTGGGCAGAAACCATGGTTGCATCACTACATAGTTATGCTGATATGGTGCACCATCTCTTAAAAGTGATACTGGACCACTTTAAAGTGCTGGGTAACACTAAAAAGAGGTAAGGTTCTAGTAAAAATTGGCGATACAATGGGTGCATCACTTTCCAGTGGAAAACCCTAACTATTTTGTGGTGAAGCATCACTTTTAAGCGAAGCATCACGATGGTGCACCACTTTTCAGTGGTTTTACACACTTTTAAGGTATCGAATAACGTTCTAGTTAAGAAGCACCACTTTATAGTTGTGTTTCTTAACTAGAACGTTATTCGGTACCTTAAAAGTGTGTAAAACCACTGAAAAGTGGTGCTTTTTAACCTGAACGTTATTTGGTTTAAAGTGGTAAACACCAATAAAGTGGTGCTCACCACTTTTTGTGGTTCAAATCACATTTAAGTGGTGTTTATAGTGGTGAAGACCACTATAAAGTGGTGAACATCACTATAAAGTGGTGCTTCTTAACTAGAACGTTATTTTGGTACCTTAAAAGTGTGTAGGACCACTGAAAAGTGGTGCTTCTTAACCTGAACGTAATTTGGTATAAAGTGGTAAACACCAATAAAGTGGTGGTCACCATTTTTTGTGGTTCAAATCACATTTAAGTGGTGGTGCGTGATGGTCAACCACTTTCAGTGCTGTAGAACCACTTTTTAGTGATGCTTTACAAAAGTGCAATAATTGTTAGTTCTGCATCTTTGATAAAAGTGGTGGTTAAGTGCTTTTAAGTGATGAAGCTTTACAAGGAGATACCACATTCTATTGGTGTAGCACCACTTTTTAGGAGTGTAGCACCAATTTTTAGTTGTGTACAACAATTCACATTGGTGTAGCACAACTGAACAGTGGTTCAGCCCACTTTTATGTGCTGGAGCACCACTTTAAAGTGGTGAAGAAACACCAAAAGGGGATGTATCACTAGAAAATAGTGGTGTAGCAGGACTTTTTAGTGTTACCTAACCAGTTTTAAGTGGTTGAGAACCATTTAGTGGCTTAAAAATTTTGCAGTACCACTGAGAATGGTGCAGAAATCATTTCAACCACTTCTTATTGTTGATAAAACAAGTTTAATTATGGCTCATTAAATACTAACATGCATTCTTATATGTTTTTACAGGGAGGTGGACAGTACCACGAGTGGCCTTACCCACTCAAACAAAATTTTGCTTCACCAAGGAAGATTTTCATACCGAATATGGGCTATGCTTGGTTGGCCAGGATCCGAAGCTCCTATGTGATGATGATTTCTCAGATGAGGAGTGGCTTAGTGTATGGATTTACAAGCGCCACCAAAAGGAGAAGATGCATTTAAAGGGGCTAAGGCTTGAAATGTATGAAGAATGTCTCCTGCTATACCACAAAGTATATCAGGGAGCTCCCCCAAACAACGAGGGAGGCGTGCATTTTGCACATGGATTTACTTGGCAGAAGTGCAAGGCCGCTGAAGATTCTGAAGGTTTAGTTGCATGGGCTGTGTATGCTGAAGGTGTTATCAAAATGTTACGCCAACAAAAAACTTTAAGTAGGAAATTGGAGAAATGGAGGTTCACAAACGGTCCATGTCTTGGAAGCGAGTGGGAATGTAATGCAGAAATATGCCTGGCTTGATGGGAACATTGGAATGTCAAATGTTTCCTCGACTACATTTTCTGCGTCAACGACTACACTTTCTCCAATGGCCAAGCCTGCAAGGAAAACAAAAGCATGACAACTGTTTTGATCGCAATGCACAAGTGTTGTTCTCAGAATATCCATTCACACAGTGCATTGCTCTTGAGCCCTTCAATGGTTTGTAGTCCCATTGATGGGATCACTGAACATCGCCTAGCTTGACCTCCCAGAACACCCTATTGACCTCCCTCTTTTGCTTGTCATACATAGCAGTTGCTCCAATACTGAGATGCATTCTCAAAAAAGAGACAACTTCAACTGCACAAGTCAACCGCACGCTATTTTGCTTCAATTGCTCATGAGTTAGAGCCCTTTTAATGACAGCCCCAGCCCCATCATGTTCCCCCTTTCCATGTCTTGAGCAAAAAAAATTCCAATTCATTTCCATGCCAGTAAGGCTCCAATATCTAGCAACAAAGTAAAACGGTCGCTTTGCTTTAAATTGTGAAGCTGCGCCGGCCATCTGACCAAACCCAATGTTTTTTAAAGCTTAGCCCTTGATCTCTCAACCATTGAGCATGTAAGAGAAAAGCATGTTGCACAAATAAGGTGTCATGTTGTTTATCATCTGAGACAAAAAAGTGCATGGTCTTCTTTATTGCACCTGATGCAATGCGGAAATAAGTAATCAGGACAAAGATAGTGACTTGCTTAGTGTACCAATGCATTGACTGGATCTCATTTTGCTCCTTGAAGGAGTAGTTCTCTGCAAAGTCAACGACGGAGACAACCACATCATCTGGAAACAAAGAAATGCAGTCCTTGAACTATTGTGCTTGCCAACTAAATATAAAATTGTGAGTGACATACTTCTTCAAGTGGTCTTGGTACACTCGCAAAAGTTCTCTAGGCAGCATTTTCTTGTGGACAATGTCTTTCACAGTGCTCTTTCTAGCTTCATTGTGTAAGTAGCACCCACTATATTTTCAAAAAACTTCATAGATACTTGCTTACTCTGCTCAACTTCTTCTCTTGGACAGATCTGAATATTACCTACACCGCATGCATTGCATGTTCCCATTAAGCATTGGTAGCTATGGAAACTATGTTCTGCAAGTATAGGGCAGAGTATAGACTCCAACAGTGAAGTGGTACTCATACTTGCATTTTTGTATGCAAGACATCCATGGTTGACAACTTCATCATGATGAAGGCATATAGGGCAGCTGCACATGCAACAAGAACCATGAAGATGAAAACTTCGAGTCCGCATGTGATTTACTGCGTCTTTAAGGAAAATCATTTGTACATGCACAATACAACAGCAGGTGTAGCGATCCCTCAATTTTCGGACAAAGAACGGTTTCATAGACTCGAAGCAACGTTGCGAAATCTGAATATCTGCATACTTTGTCTTGAATCTTAAATAAAGCTCCACTTGCAATATACATGTATACAAATGTTAAAAATAAACTTAGCATTCAAAACTGGTTAAATTGTTTCAAAACATTAAAAAGTGATTCTATATCACTAAAAATTGGTGTGCACCACTAAAAACTAGTAATGATACATTCAGTAGTATTGTTTTACCTGTGAAAATAATGCACCACAAATACAAATTAGTGTAGAAACTAGTAACCATACAAAAAGGTAGAATATTAAGAGGTTGTGTGAGGACAACTTAATAGTGGTGAGAAACCGCATTCAACGTAACTAAAAAGTGGTTTGGCATGACTTAAAAGTGAATTCAAACCACTTGACGGTGATAAACTACAAATAAAAAATGTTCTGAAAGTGGTGTCTTGCCACTTGGGAGTGGTGCCTCATCACTTGCATGGAGTGATGACTGACGTAGTGACCTAGCACATGAAAGTGGTGTCTCACCACTTGATGACCACTTGAAATTAGTGAGCAACTACTTCAAAGTGGGCAGTCACCACTTGAACGCTGATTCTGGTCACTTGAATGCGGTGTTTGGCCACTTGAAAGCGGGAGTTTGCCGCTTGATTGCAGTGACCAGGTTTAAGCTATCACTTGAAAGTGGTATCTCACCACTTGAGAATGGTGAGCAACTAGTTCAAAGTGGGCAATCACCACTTGAACGCGGATTCAAGTCATTGGAATGCAGTGTTCGGCCACTTGAAAGTGGTGTCTCACCACTTGGGAGTGGTGTCTCACCACTTGCATGGAGTGATGACTAACGTAGTACTTTGCACATGAAAGTGGTGTCTCACCACTTGATGACCACTTGAGAGTGGTGAGAAACTAGTTCAAAGTGGGTAGTCACCACTTTAACGTGTTTTCTTGTCACTTGAATGCGGTATCTCGCCACTTGAAAGCGGGAACTTTCCGCTTGATTGCAGTGATAAGGTTTTAGTTACTTGAAAGTGGTGTCACACCACTTGGGAGTGGTGCCTCACCACTTGCATGGAGTGATGGACTGACGTAGTGACTTAGCACATGAAAGTGGCTTCTCACCACTTGAATGCGGTCAAACACCATGTGAAAGTGGTTTTTTATACGTGTAAGTGTTGTGTGCACCGCTTCATTGTGGTGTGACAGCACTTGTAAGTGTTTACTAACAAAATGTGTTCAAGCTCCACTAATATGGTTTTGGTTACCATCATAAGGTGGTGGGCACCATTAGTGCAGCAACAGTAAAAAGTCTATGGCACTACTATAACTGTTGCACCATGACTAAAAGCTGCTACATCACTTGGAAAAAGTGAGTATCACCACCAAAAACGTTTGCACCTGTAACACCCCTACGAGTTTGTAAAACACGTCTGTTAGCATTGGGTAAACAAGAATTTTTAGTGGGTGATCACCACTTTGTAGGGTTTACGGTGAAGCGTTGGTGCATTTCTAGTAAAAACTGTTTCTTAAACATTAAAACTTGTTGCAAAACATTAAAAACTGGTTCAAACACACTAAAAAGTGGTGTGGAAACACAAGTAAAAGTGCTTCAAAAACATTTAGAACTATTGATCAAATTTTAGAAGTGGTTTAGATACAATTAGCGACAAGTATAGTAATGTTTCACCACTTTTTAATGTTGCAGCACCACTAGAAAGTGGCGCAAAACACCAAAACAAGCTGTAGCACTAATAAAAAGAAGTATAGAAACATAATGTTGTGGCAGTAATGAGTTGTAGCACCAATAAAAAGTGGTATAGAAACATAATGTTGTAGCAGGAATATGGGTTGTAGCACCAATAAAAATTGCTAAAAAAATATATCAATTACCTGAGGCTCCTCAAGAAGGTGGATTGCATGCTTTACATATGAACATCTAGCTAGTCTCTTACTGCAAACATCTTTCTTGTTGGGGGACACCCTCATCTCATCCGTCCAAAATTGAAAGACTATGTCTTTAACAATTTGAGTGATGTGAGTTCTCCGTGCATCATCTCTATGACACACAGATGCAGGGAACGAACCATCGGATTCACTTGACACTATTAAGTGATGTTTGGCTGAATATAAGTTTCTTTTGTGGATCCCCATAAGCTTGGTAGCTTGCGGTATGCTCATGTCAATTGTTTGCTCCTTGCTTCCACCATTCACCAACATCATCATTGCTGATTTCTTCACAAAAAACTCGTCTGAAGATCTTGGGACCTTCACATGATTCAAAGTGTTGCGGATGTTTCTCAGCATAGTTGCTTCCAACTCTTTGGATTTACTATGCATAGTAAGGAAGCAAGGATGTTGAAGAAGTTCATGAAAGATTTCCTTCCTACCACTTGCATCCATTCCCATGGTTAATGTATCAAAGTGTTGTACCATAGATTGACATATCCTTCGTTTCTTTCTTTCATCCATCTCCCCTGTATTGCTTTCCATCACAAAGTTGACCGTTGCCTTACGTTGCTTTCGTTTCTGAGCAGCCCAATATTCCCTCATTAATTTTCTGCGCTGAAGTTGAGCTTCTCTACTCAATGACGATGAGCTGATAGACAGTTCTTCAATGTGCTCCATTGTTGCAGTACTTTCAAAGGATTGCTGTACAAGAAATAAAATACAAATCATAACTACACGCTATACTTTTAATTAATACATGGCACTTCTTGCACTAATTAGCAAGATACTAACAAAGCATATTAAGTGTTTACATACCTCAAGAATCATCAAGTAGAAGAGGAACCTATAGAGATAGAGTTCGTGAGAGAGAGAAAGAGTGCTGAGAGAGAGAGAGATGAGCGCGAGCTCAGACACAAGAGGAGCCATGCTCAGAGAGAGAAAGAGAGAGAGAGAGAGAGGGGGGGCTGAGCGATACAGAAAGCTCAGCAAGAGCTCTGTGAGAGAGAGACAGAGAGGAGCTAGATAGAGCTCCAAGAGATATCTCAGAGACAAAGAAAGCTCAGACAAGTTGTAGCGGGAAAGATTCTGTTTATATTTCCACCACTAAAAAGAGGCAACAGAGTGTCATAAATGTCCTGTGAGCTTACATTACTATCTCTAGTACATGACGGCAAGGGCTGAATAGTATCTTCCACAAACACTACATCCCATGAAACCAGAGTACACTTTGTTTGCAGATGATACAACCTGTGACCGTTGTTTTCAACACTATAACCAACAAAAATGCATTTGACAGCCTTATCATCCAATTTTCTATGCTATGTTTGTGGCACCAAAGCATATGCCAAACAATAAAAAACACATATATGCTCAATACAAGGCTTTCTATCATGCCATGCTTCATATGGAGTAATAGACTGCAAAGCTTTTGTAGGAAACTTGTTTAGTACATAAGTGGCACACATGATGGCCTCAAGCCAAAACAAATGCGGAAAAGCTTGACTTTTGACCATACATCGTGCCATTTTTGTAAGTGACCTGTTTTTCCTCTCAACAACACCATTTTGTTGAGACATATAAGGCATTGTATATTGGTGTTTTATCCCACAACTAGCCAGAAATGCATTAAATTCATGAGATATATACTCCCCCCCTCGATTGGAACAGAGGGTGCCCATAGTACATTTCGAGACATTTTCAGCCATAGCCAGAAATTGTTTGAAGCACAT